>NC_133573.1:28399655-28700603 GCF_048773025.1 Camelus bactrianus
CTTAAAAAGAAACACAGCGAACATGTTTCTGCCAGAAAAATGATGACTTTTCAAGATTCTACATAAGCTGGCAAAGTATTTTTTAAAACACATGGAACTGGCAGAAAAAGAACATGGAAGGTGTCTTTGCAGAAGCAGCCCACCCACTCATCTCTCAAGTGCATCTCTGAAGCCTTCGGTGACTACTCCCCCACATTAAACTACCTCCGGCTTGTCTCCCCTGAACACACTCGCATGTTACGCTGTCTGGCTGGCACCTCCATCTCTTCCTGTGTCGTAAGCCCCTCACAGGTACGGGCCATTTCTGCCTTCATCTTTATATCCTTAGCTTAGCATCATGCCTGGAACACTGGAAGTGCTTCGTAAGTATTTTCTAAATGCATCAGTGAGTGAGTGGAAAACGTTAAAGCACCTACCCAAGTCACATTATTACAGAACAGTACGATCTGCAGATCTGCCTTTCAGGGACTTAACTTGTGGTGGGCAGATTTGAGATAAGCATGGCAAACTTTTTATACACAATCAATGGGAGAAAAACTACTTCCATCATACAACTGAAAATGAGTCAAGGTCTGAGTTCTGAGCACCTGAGGAAGGAGGCTTGGCAAGAAAAGGACTTTTTAATCACTAAATAGATATTCATGTCTCATAAATCAAAAATGAGCCTACAGAACATGTGAAGCGCTGCACATACAGAAAGGAACGGGAAGGGAACCATGAGAGCGGTGCTCGTCGATGTCCACAAAATACACAGGTGATACGAGGCACCTGCTTCATGCGCAACATTCGTGACTTCCTGAAGAACTTAAATGTTTCCCTGTGCCCCCAGCTCTAACACCTCGTCACAGGTCAGTGTCTCCATCCATTCTCACACACTCTATTGCTACCAAAGCGCCACAGGCTGGAGTGCACTGGACACAAAGCCCGCGAGTCCCCTGCGGGCTAGGCAGGTGAGAGAACTTCACTTTGCACTATCACGGAAAACCTGGGGGATGAATACTAGCCTTCCGTCATTTGCTCCCGGAAGGTAATTTTAAACAAGCCGGTAAAAAGAAACCCACTGTATAACATTACCTTTGGGGACACACGGCAATTTTCCAGGTTCCTATTTTCCATAAAGGCTACCCTTGGCGCTCACAGAACCCCACAATCAGAACACCTCTTTAGGGTCAACGCTCCCATTACACCTTGTTCTGCTGCTGCCTCACTCACAACCTACGCTCTCTATTCCAACCTGTGCACCACGCCTTTCTTAATAAAAGTTCTAAAAACAAAACACTCTCAGTTTAAGTTACTAATACCCAATATTCCTTAGAATTCCTTATTATAATCAAACTGTCTGGGGCCTTTATCCCCTCAAATCGTGGAAACTGAGCTGCATTCCTTAAAAACCCCACCTGTTGCCGGAGACACAGTCCTCGTCCACCTGAGTATGTATGGGACTTGGCCTTTGCCCGGAATATCCTATTTTCCCCGCATCTGCCTGGCTCTAGTGATAAGCACCTTCCACGGCTCTACTGACTCCCCCAAGAACCTTCTTGATCTGACCCGACTACCCCTCTTCAAACCTCTCTGCCTTTCCTGCAATTTCCAGAATGCACTACGGTGCTTCACCCCTGCTATCTTTACACCCATTCCCTCTGCAGGGAACCTTTCCCCCATCTTGCACATCTAACAAAACACCACCAGGACTTAGTCATAAGCCTCATTGGCCCTTGGAAGCCTTTCCAGACCCCATTCAAGTCCCTCGGGTCAACCCCAGTACAGGTTTTCATGCTTGCTCCCCTGCAAACTAAACTTACAGAGCATAGGGACAGAAGCTTATTTATCTAGCACCCGCTGTTCCTAACACCTCGTCTGGGCAAAGGGAGATGCTAAAAAAAAATGCCTGGTGATTGGACGTCAGAGCTAAAACACCGCTTTAAAAGTGTGAAGGAAAAGCCGGGCTGGGCCTACTCGTAAATCTAAGTTTAACAAGTGTCAGATTACTAATCTGAGTTCTGCTAGGCTAACTCCTAAATTTAAGTTAGTAAGTGTGGGTTTGCTGATTCCCTGCTCATGTTTTTTTTTTTTGCTAGCCAGCTAAATTTTCAGAGAGACATATCTGTCCTTGGAACGTCAGTCTGCTGCCTTCCTGCCTCTGCTTTTGTGATAATGATGCTACGAAAGCTGTACAATGCCTATTGGCCGAATACCCCAAGCTTGTAATTAACCCTATAAAACCGCACGCACACGTCTTGGAGGGGCTCAGAGCTTCGGAGCAGAAGCCCCTGTGAGCCTGCAGGCATAATAAATCTGAGTGCTCCAGCCCTTCAAGTGGTGCTAGTTTCTTGGCTGGCCTGTCGTTTCCATAACAAAAGGAAAAGGATCGAGGTAATGCCAGAGTCACATCTCCCTTCGCCTGTCCAGGTAAACCTCCATCTCTGAGAGATGTCAACACCTGGCTTCCCCGTTCTGCAGCCCGGGAAGGAAACGGCTTCCTTCCTCTGCACCCGCGACCCCGGAGGTCTGCAAATGGCCACGAGCGATCCAGGCCTGCCAAAGGACCCCGCAACTTTTTCCAAACATGACCTACGGAGGGGAGGAAAAACACACCTTCCGGCCCAGAAGAAACGGGAACAAACAGACGGGGAAGAAAAGGAGAGGAGAGGAGGACTTTGAGATTCCGGTGACCCGAGGCAGATAAAGGAAAGGGGCGGCGGGGCGCGAAGGGAGCTGCGGATGGTGGTCCGGCACCGGGCCCCCTAAGGCGAAGGCGCCAGGGCCTCGGGGGCTGGTCCAGGACCCCCGCCCTCGCCGCGCGGCCTAGAGCCGCGGCCTCGCCTCCAGCGCCGCCCGAGGAGGCGCGCCCGCCCCGGCCCCCGCCCGCCGGTCCGGGCGCCACTTACCCGGCCCGCCCGGCCGACGCTCCCGGGCCGCGGCGGCGCAGCGGGGCCGACGCGCCGCGGAGACGGCGGGCAGGGCGCGCTCGGCGTCAGCCTCCGACTGCCGGACCACTCCGGCGCCAACCTCTACGCAGACTCGGAGCGGCGCGCGGCGGCGCGGGGTCACGGCGCGTGCGGCGGGAAGAGAGGCGCCCTGCGCTTGCGTCTACGGCGCCCCGCCTGCCGCCGCGCCCCCTGCCGGCGGGAGGACTGCGCCCGCACCGCCCCTCCGCCCGTGTCGTCCTCTCCCGCCAGAAGGGGTCGCGGTGGGGCAAGGCTGTGACATTTCAGACTCGGGGGAGCCTGGCTGTGTCCCCAGGTGGCAGGAGGAGAACTGATCCAGGGCTGCAGAGGTCGAGTTCAGAACCGTTCATCGAGATGCACAAAAGCACAAATAAATCACAACAGGAGAGATGAAGGGGGAAGATGCTGCAGAAGAGAGGGCGGGGCGCGCTGGATGAAGCGCAGGACGTAGGAACCGTAGGAGCGGCGTGCAGGTGACAGGAAAGAAGGGCGTGTTACACAGCCTCACAGTTTAAAGTCGGTGTAACAGAGGTTGGGAGGGGAGAGGAAATGGGATTTTCACATCTACATTTGAAACCGTATACAAGCCCCTGGGTCCCTGTCCTTTGACATAAAAGCACTTTCCTTTAGTCTCCCAGGCCTCCCCTGAGTCTCAAAAGGCGGTTCAAGACTGAATGACTGGGCAACGTGAAGATGTAGAAAGAAAGAAAAGCTGTTGGGCCGGGGACCTGGTCACAATTCAGACTGTAAATCCGTCCCAGGGCAGACTCACTCCCAGTTCCCTGAAAGATTCGGTTTAAGGGTTGACACACATTCCCCGGTTGTTTTTACAGGAAACAGACACACACCCCCGCCCCGCCCCCCCGCCCCCCGGGCCCAGGTGAAGACTGCAGACCACAAGTACTAGACCCCAGGCCGGCTGAAACCAGAAAGTTGATGATGCTTGAAAAAGAAAGCACGGGGGAGGGGAGGCATATAGTTCAAGTGGTAGAGGGTGTGCTTAGCATGCAAGAGGTCCTGGGTTCAATCCCCAGTACTTCCATCAAAAAACTAACAAAACTAACAACCTCCCCCTTGCAAAAAAAAAAAAAAAAAAAAGGAAGAAGAAGAAAAGAAAAGGAATTTTAAAAAAAGAAAGCACAAACATACAATACATGGAGTAAGGCGGATTAACTCCAGATACAGAGGAAAATAAAATTAGCTTGAGATGACATTGTTCAGTTTTAGCAAAGAAGTGGCCAAATCTAGACAAAAGAGATAATTTTTAGGACTGGATAATTTCTCGAAATGGGCGAGTTATTCAACTTAAGCAGACCAACTGTCACAGGAAACGTGGGGAAGAGGGGGGGGCATGAGCTACTGTCGAACAGCACCCGGTCCACGCGTTTCCACAGGGGAGTGGCCCCAGACCCTCGGGCCAGTGGCTCCCGCCGTGTTGCTCCAGGGCAGAGCAAAGGAAAGCGCTTCACGCTTCTCGCGTGGAGCTAGCATATCGGGTCAAAACTGGTCATTCCCGGGGGCCCTGTGTGTAGTGATGCGTTTGATCTTCCACAGAGGACGATTTTTGTTTCAGGTATCGCAAAGCAGTTTTGTCCACCTTTCAGAAAAAAAAAATTTTTCCCCCTGCATTTTTTCCTTTCTAAGTCATTCTCTACAGTATTCCTGCTCTGTAATATTTATAATAGCAAACATTTAAAACAAACCAAGTGGCCCAATAATAAAAACAGTGAAATTGAACTCTGTTGGGTCGCAGTTTATTTAGAAAGATCCCATTTTTGTTTTAGGAATACCTAAAAATAGAGAAGTTTTCTAACCAATATTTACCGATACGGTTTTCTCCAGACAGATAGGATTATAGCCGTTCTTTCTTTCTTTCTTTTTGTTTTGCTTGAATTTATGACCAGTAAATTTTTTAAGTATGTAGAATTTTCTGAGTTTTTTAAAAAGTTTTAATTCGTTTTCTAATGGATGTCTGTTCTACTTGTTCACAAAATTTTCCATAACTTTTTTTAAGTATGATTTTCTTTTTTTAATTCTTTTTTAGTTTATTTTGTTTTTATTTATTTATTTTGGGGGGAGGTAATTAAGTTTATTTATTTATTTATTTTGATTTTTTATTCTAACTTTTTAAAAATTTTAACCTTTTTGGCATGGAGAAGAGGTAATTAGATTTAGTTATTTATTTAGCAGAGGTACTGGGGATTGAAACCAGGACCTCGTGCATGCTAAGCACACATTGTCACCGAGCTATACCTTCTCTCCTCCATAATTTTTTAATTGCTTTGATTAGTTGAAAACTAATCCTTCCAATAAGAAATATACTTTTTCAGAAAACATGATTTTTGTGGCGGTTTTATGACTTTAACGTGGGTATTTTTTAGAAGCTGAGTTCAGACATGCACACTAAATTGGCCAATGGGTTATAAAATGCTTCTATCACTTTCCAGCAGTGAGGTTTCCACTCTGAGCAGTGGGACCACGAACTCGATCTGTGAGTGACGGCTGGCGGTGGTGGGGAGGGGGGGCTGCTATTTTTTCCATCCTGCTGTTTGGTGCCATCCCCGGAGTGCGTAGGCAGAAGCAAGCCTTGCTCCAGAACTTTGATCATGAGTACAGCTTTGAGTGGTAACCTTAATGTGGTCCTCAGTGTGTGATCGGGGTCATCAAAGCCAGATCGGTGGCTTACGTGGCAGGATCGGGAAATGAGTTTATCTGTGATCAGAGGGTTTCGAGGGATTAGTAACCCTTTCAAGTTACAGTCTCTGCCTCTGTGGAGCAAAAGCTTTGCAGAGAGCAGTGATGATGGTTTAGCACAGAGGTAAAACATTCACAGATCAGTAGAGGACACTTAGTGCTGGGAATTTTAACGTCAATCATCTCATTTATCCCTAAACCCCCTGTGGGCCAGGTGCGATTATGAACAGGAACTGAGGCTCAGACAGGTCAGACAATTTGCTGAAGTGACACAGTTAGTAAGTGGCTGGACCATGGTGAGAACCCGGATCCATCTGACTCTGTCTGAGTTTGGTGTGCTAGTGTAACACAACACCAGGGACTGGGTAGGTCTTCAACCAGAGAAACTTATTCCTCACCGCTCTGGAGGTTGGTAAGTAAAACCAAGACCAAGCTGTTGGCTGACTCAATGTCTGGTAAGGACCCCCTCCCGGTTCATGGACAGCAGTCTTTTCACTGTGTCCTCACATGGTGGAAGGGGCGAGGATGCTCTCTGGGACCTTATAAGGGCACTAATGCCCTTCATGGGGGCTTCACTCTCATGACTTTATCTCCTTCCAGAGGCCCCACCTCCTAACACCATCACTTTGGGGGTTAGGATTCTAACAGATGAATTGGGGGTGGGGGGCACAAACATTTAGACCGCAGCATATGGCCATTGCTAGGTTCCACTAATGTTTCACAAAAAGGAAATAAAAATCTGTGGGCAACTGAAAGGCAGGTTTGAGAGCCAGAGGAATTCCCCAGAAGCTTATAAAGGGTCTCACTCCTGAGTAAGTGGGAGGCGGAAAACACTGAGAACCATGCCCAGCCAGCATCCGCCTTGTTTCAAGCCAATGCAAAGACCTCTTCTGCACAAGTTAGGACACTCTCCCCACTGCCACCAGCCCCAGCCTTTAGACTCCAGCTAGTGTTGAGGACCAGCATCATCGGCCAGGGACTTCCCCTACGGATGCGTGTTCCAACAACCATCTCCATCACTCTGCAGGCCAGGCCTTCCTGGCTGCCTCTCCAGCACCTGCGGCTCATTGTGATAGTTGCACCCCCACTCCTCCCACCCTCCACTCACTGTCATCTGGTGACTAAGAGCTGGCACCTTCCTCTTTTACAGGGGCATTGTCCCCATTCCTATCAGTGAGCCTAGGTGGGCAGCGAACAAGAGTCCTACTCAGCTTGCACCATCAGAGATGAAGGATGGTTGACCAGGAGGATGAGAGACATCACCCCCCCCATTAAAAGTCATGATCCCTTGCTCAACTTCCTGATCTGAGCCAGTGATCAGACCCAGAACCCACTGAGAAAAGAGGAGGCTGGTTTCCTCCGGCAACACCGCCAGCAGCCTACATGCTAGTCATCCTGCCAGCCCTTCAGCCAAGGAACCGGTGGCACTTGGGCCGCTGTACTGGGGAGAGAGAAACAACAAAAAATGTGGAGGATCCTTGCTGACACTGACACCTGGAGATCTGAATGGTTATCATGGCCCCCTTGTCCAAGCTGGGACATAAGAGGACAGGCAATAAATCGAGTCCCAGCCAAGCTCCACTTCCACAGACCGGCCCAGGGGTCCATCTTCTCTGAGTGTGTCACCGAGACTGGCATCCTTGGCTCGTTGCCTTCTGGGTGAGGGCTTTTATAGTGGGAAAGGCCAAAGGGAAGCTCCTGAAGCTCCCTCCTCCCAAGTCAAGACAGAAAATCAAAAACAAGATGGCGCCCCAGCGAGCGGGCCGAGCAGCAAAGATCAGAGAAGCGCTGAAGGGTCAGAGCAGAGCTGGTGCGCATTTCAGGCTTTGAAGGCCGTCGTCGCTAAGCAGCCGCTTAGTTTCGCCGCAGCAGCGCAAAAGCAGCCAGAGGAAATACGCACATGAAATGACATGTCTAATTGGAATAAAATGTATGGACACTGAAATCTGAGTTTCATATAATCTCCATATATCCCCAAATATTATTCTTCTTTTGATTTTCTTTCCCCCAACCTTTAAAAAAAAGAATGTGAAAACCATTCTTAGCTCACACGGACAAAAATAGGCAGCCGGGGGGAGGGTGCAGCTCAAGTGGTGGAGCGCATGCTTAGCACGCATGGGGTCCTGGGTTCAGCCCCCCGCACCTCCTCTAAAGACAGATAAACCTAATTACTTCCTGCACCCCCACCAAAATAAAATAATGAATAAATAAAATGTTTTTTAAAAAAACAGGCAGCCAGATGGAGTTGGCCCATGGGCCATAGTTTGTGGACCCCTGATCTAAATGATCCAGGCTGGTGGTCCCCATCATACTTCCACTAAATTCACCTTTTACTTTTTATCTGTGTGTGTCTTTATATTTAAAATGGATTTCTCATAGACAACATGGAGTTGGAAGACTTTTGATCTAATTTTTTAAAGCTTCAAAGGTCAGGGTGTTGGAAATATTTAAGAACTAGTAGAAGAGAGCTGAGGACTCTCACTTCTGAGCCCTCCTGGTGGCCGGCGGTGGGACTTTAAATGGCTTCTGGTGCTGTTGTGATGGCTCACACTGCCATGGCCACTTAAAGACAAGTGTGCGCACATTCCAGCTATCCAGGATTCCATCCTCATCGGGAGTAACTCATCTGCACTGAGCATATGACTCAGCTCTGGGCTGAGGACAAAGGGGGGACTTGCAAATGGGAATGAGGTGCACAAAGGGGGTTTGTGGGGCGGAGAAACCCAAGGGCATCATATGGGTCACTGAAGGGGCTGTCACGACACGCATGAAATATGCCAAAATACACCCAGACGGTTTTCCAGGAATGGGTGCCAGCTGCCATTTCACTCACTTTTCTTTCAAAAGAATAGCTGTACATCAGTCAGTTGGAATGAAGTTCTAAAGGTAACTGCAGCTTAATTTATGAAACTGGTGAAGGAATTCTGTAACTAGGCACCTGCCCCATTCCTCATCACAGGTGAAGATGCACGAGTGTGTCAGGATAGCACCGTTTCAAATCATGGGCCAGATGCCCTTAAGACTCCGTCTACTTCTGAGGCTCTCCTTCTGATTTCCTTTTAAGGGACAGGAAATGAGAGGAGGGTTTAGAGCAGAGACATTTGGAACCCAGGAGGTTTTGGTAAGGCCAGTCAGTGGCCAGGTATCCTGTAATGCGATCTGTGTCCGTCCTCGGCCACAAAGGAAGCACACACGTTGGATGGACAGCAAAGTCTTGCTCTTTGGGCTCTTTAAGAAATTCTCTTAAAACAGCCTTCCTCCTGCTAGTGTATTCTTTCAACAGGCAACCAAAAATTTATCAGATTTAAGTTTTTAAAAACTACATTCATATTCCAGGTCTGCCCACCGCTTACACACACACTATCTTCCTTGGACGTGTGTTCCCAGATTCTCGAAGACATTCAAGGCAGTAGTTTCTGATTTTACTTCCAGGGGGGCCTTATATTCTCCTGTTAAATTCTATTTCAGAAGATAATTTATTTCCAAGCTCTCGGGTTTTGTGTACTGACCACCTGAATACTATTTAGTATCTTATATAAAAATGTTCTTTGTGACAAAGATTTCAGGAAAATTTCTCTTAATTCTTGATTCAATTGCAAACTCAGTGACGGATTATTGATTTAGTCAGTGGTTTGTTTATGATCCCACTTGAATGCAGGATGCATTGCAAATTCTTTTTCTAGGCTTTTAATTCCAAGTAAGGACTCCCCACCGTCCACTTTCGTATTCCAAAACACACATTCTTAAATCAGAGGGTTGTTACCTGACAGGGAACATGGGGACCAAAATGAAAGTGTGGCGCACAGATCTATGGTTAGAGAAAGATGAAGATGACCTTGGGGAAAACGAAAAAAGACGTTTCTCCTGTTCCCCACCCTCCTCCTATCTTCCACCATATTTCAAGGTGAGGCGGCAGCTCTGTGACTGAACAGTGCCAGCTGTTTCTCCCCCATCGAGTGGAAAGACCACAAGCATTAAAGAGGATGTCTTTATCACAGTATCTGTAATTGTGACCTTCAAAGAAACAGAACAAGAAGTGCTTAGTGAATTGTTTTTTTCACAAGTAAAAAGCTAAGACCTCTTCCTTAAGCAAAAACATAGTTTCTCTCTGTTACAAAAAAAAAGTTGAAAAACAGAATTTAATTTGTTTCCATCCGTTTGCTTTCCTCTTCTAGGATCGATGGTCTTCTCCGCTCTAAGACGAGATGTTCTGTTCCTGAACATCATTCTGTTCTGTTCCTGGACACCGTTCCAGAAAAGAAAGCAAATCTAAAACTTACCTTCTTGAAACCTGACTTGGGTTGATCTCCTGTCAAAGTTCATAAAGCGACTCACGTTCGTGCCACTGTGCTTTCCTGAGCGAGAGACGGGTCGGATTGAACAGTCTATAGAAGGTGACACCAACTTAGGGCTGAAACAGACTGCAGGCCCTGCCACCTTATTCAGTGCTTCAGTCTTTTCTATTGTACCCACCATGTTGGGATTTCGGTGCTAATTAATTTCATGTCTCTCTCTTCTGAGTTCTGAACCTGTTGAGAAAGCAAAGAGGGAGTGTGATATTGTGATTTACAATAAGATACTTATTTTTGGTATTTGTCCTCGTTTCTGGGACAGAGCTCCTAAAACCTTTGGAATTCCCGAAGTGATGAGAGTGATAAAGTTGTCTTTTGTTATCATGATGAGGTGACTTTTGGAAAGCATCCAAGAATGGAGACTGGTGACCAGGGGAACCAAACATGTGATTTGAGGGTTGGAAATTTCAGTGTCACGTCCTCTCCCCCACACCTTTGGGGAGGGGAGAGGGGCTGGAGATTGAGTTCAATTGCCAGTGGCCAATGGTTTAATCAGCCATGCCAATACAGTGACACATCCCTAAGAACTCAAGAGGGCGGGGTTCAGAGAGCTTCAGGGTTGATGGACACGTGGAGATTCGGGGAGAGTGGCACCCGGAGAGCATGGAGTCTCCACGTCCTTTCCCCGCACCTTGCCTTGTGCAGCTCTTCCATCTGGCTGTTCCTGACATATCTTTCTAAAATAAACCAGTGATCTGCTAAGTAAACTGTTTCTCTGAGTTCCTTGAGCCACTTGAGCAAAGGAATCAAACCACAGGAGGGTCTTTGGAACCTCTGATCTATAACCAGTCGGTCAGAAGTACGGGTAACAGCCTGGGCTTGTGGCTGGTGTCTGAGTTGGGGAGGGGCAGTCTTAAATCGGACTGAACCCTTAACCTGTGGGATCTGACACTATCTTGGGGTCGACAGTGTCAGAACTGAGTTGAGCTGTAGGACACCCAGCTGGTGTCTGAGAATTGTCTGTTGGTGTGGGGACCTCCCCCACCCTCACCCTCCACGCTGGAACTGATGATCAGAATACAAATAAGGAGGAACACAGGGACCAACATGCTAGCTTTGCTGATGGTGAAGCCAAGCTGGAGAGCTCAGCAGATCTGAGGCTTAAGCCCAGTCCGCGGCCACTTGGGGAGAGTGGGGTGTGCCCAGGAGACACTGCCCGGCCCTCTGGGAGTGCTCTGCCTTGTGCCCTTTCAGGGCCTGAAGACAACCCTGGACACACTCCCTTGTTGATCACAGAAGCGCCGACCACAGACAACCTCTACTAGACTTGCCGTCTCACCAGTCAGGTAGGTAATTCTGCCTCATTTAGGGGGAAAAGGCAGTGAGAGGTGGAGAGAAGGGAGCAATTTCTACCCAGTAATTCCAGTAGATGGAAACCCATTATCCAGAAACTGTCCATTTCTGGACAGTTACGACTTCAAGAAAGTTTCTTATGTAAAACTAAAATCCATGTTGCTGCAGCTTCTGCCTACAGCTCCTATTCTGGTTTTTTTGGGGGGCGGGGGCGGGTACTTTTTAGAATAAGACCAATTCCTTTTCTACATAACAGCCCTTAAAAAACTTTGAGATACACTTTTTGACTGTATCATAGCCCATCTTCTCTTAGTTGAACATCTGTACATGCTCAAATGAACAGCTTTTGGTCCATTCACCATCTTGGTCTGCTTTTTAGATAGTACTGATATGTTAAAACATCATTCATTTATGAGGACAAAAAAATATCAAGAAGGCGTCTAAATAAAATAGAAATAGGAAAAAATAAGTATGGAAAGAAAACTTAGAAAAATAACAAACTATTACATTAAACAATGAAATAATAAAATCTCTCATCAACATTCAGTAATTGGGCAGGGAAGCCCATTTTCATTACTGTCATTAAATATTGTTTTGGAAAATTCTGACTAAGCAGTAAGATAAGAGAATGAAATGAATGGCATAAATCTTGGAAATAAGACACAATTATTTTAATCTACAGATGAGATCCTTATATGGCTAGAGAAACATCTATGATTTATTAAAGATCTGTGATACTGTTTTGAAAATTTTTTTACTAGTTCTTGCCGCACTCCAGAAGATTTGACCTCGTTAAGAGATGCTAGGTGCCATCTCTTCCTCTTAAAATTACAAATACCCTTTTTCCTTGACAGAAGAAAAAAAGAAAAGCAACAAGAGAATTAGGCTCATTGTACGTCCTGTACTATTAACTATTTATTACAAGGCTGTTTTGGTTGCACTTCTCTCTCTCATTTTTTTTTTTCTTTCAAACTTCAGCTCCGTTTGGATTTTAGCTTTACTACACTATTCTACAGACCTGTGCCTCATCTTCCATTCACCACTGTTTGGTTTTTCTTTTTCTATCATGTACTTTTGAAATCAGAAATCCCTGTTTAGTCATGTAATTTTTTTCAGTCATGTAATTTTCTTCCTCCTTGGCATCATTATTGGCCATGATAACATCAGAAATTAAATGTCTTAGCTTTTCAACTTTCCAAAGCCACCTTTCTTCTCCAAATCTTAGGCCACCTAATTTTGCCTGCCTTTTAATGAACTTTTTGCAATATCTCTTTCTAACGGAAAACGTACATGTCTGATGACTCTCAGGCTTTCCCACTGTGGTTATCAAAACTTCTAAGAAAATCAATAGAAAGAGGAGCCTTTGTTACACGCCGTGACCTGTGCTAGGCATTTAGGATTCAAAGATGAACAAGATCTCAAGGAAATTTCCCTCTAGAAGGGAGTTGGTGAAATTTTAGACAATCCATAAATAATAGACAATAATCTTCTGTTTCCCTCCTTGGTTTACAATTAATCAAAAAAAAAAAAAAGGCAAAAGGACTTACAGGTATCAGACTGTCAGCATCATTACTGACGCAGGGACTGGAGAACGTGGCTTTAGATTTATCCCCCAAATCTAGACGTGATTTGGCAGTCCTTAGATTCCCAAGAGTGCATCCAAGGAGGCTGGGTCTACAGACCAGACCTACTTCCCAAGACTGATGCTTCCCATCCTGACTTTTGTGACAACATGGATGAAACTTGAGGGCATTATGCTAAGTGATATAAGTCAAACAGAGAAAGACAAGTGCTGAATGATCTCAGTTATATGTGGCATCTAAAACCCTGAACTCATAGAAACAGGGAGCGGAGTGCTGGTTGCAGGGCTCTGGGGTGGGAAAGTGGGGGAGCTGTTGGTCAGAGGGTGCAAACTTCCAGTCATAAGCTGAGTAAGGCCTGCGGATTCGACGAACAGCTTGGTGATTATAGTTAATAATACTGCATTATATACTTGAAAGTTGCTAAGTGAGTAACTCTCAGATGCTCTTGCCACAAAAAAAGAAATGGTAGAATATGAAAATGAATATATGTACGTTCACGTATGACTGAAAAATTGTGCTGTACACCAGACATTGACACAACATTGTAAACGGACTATAACCCAATCAAAAAGTTAAATTAAAAAAAAAAGAAATGGTAACTACGTGACGTGACTGGAGGTTTTCAGCTAACGCTATGGTGGTCATTGTTCTGCAATATATTAGTGTATCAAATTAGCACATTCTGCACCTTAAACATACACAATGTGTTTGCGAATCAGCTCCTCTTGTAATGGAAGCATAGTCAGTTTACAACGTGTCAGCTTCTCGTGTACAGCGTCATGTCCTAGTCACACATACACGTACACACATTCTTCTCCAGACTTGATTTCATTATAAGTTGCTACAAGGTGTTGGATACAGCTGCCTGCGCCATATGGTATAAACTCCCTGTTTGTCCAGTTTTGTGGGGGTTTCCTGGTGTTGGCGATGTAAGAGACGCTCCGTCAGAGCTCAGCGCGCAGCCGTGTGGTCTGCTCCGTGCGTAGGTGTAGCTTTTGCCGTGTTCGTGGGAGAGGGGGAGCGAGCTGTCTCCCTGCGCCGCCCTCCTGGCCCAGCTGTAGGGAATTCTCTCTTAATAAAACCGGAGGGGAAAGGATTTCCGGCTTAAGATTGCTGCAGAGTACACCCAGTCCACTCTGCAGTCTTCCCGAGGTTGCTGGCTCAGAGAATGGTAATGAAGAGAACAAGAGTGGATCTTTAGCGCTCTTGAAGCTTCAGTAGGTCAGCTCCACCCAACCAAGGAACAGAGGTGGGTGGACGTCACTCAGCAGGCGGGCCCGTTCTCCTTGGAGAGGGGTAAGCCGGGGGTGGGACCCGAGGCTGACCGTGCGCTCCAGCAGGAGACCCTCCACGTGAACACGTGAGGCCAGGGGAAGGGCGGGAGCAACCCCCCCCCCCAAGCCGGGAGACAGACGCACAGTGTTTTGTAGGTGATCTCAAGAAAGGCACAACAGGTCGAGAAGAGAATGGTCTACTCCATCTGGGGGTGAAGGTCATGAAAAGAAGGATGAGCTGACTTGGACAGACGAGGGGTGGAGGAACTTCTCAGACAGAGGGAGCATGAGAAAAGCCTTGGAGATATGAAGTGTGGCCTGACACACTGCTCTGTGTGACACTATAATGGCAGGTACATGCCATTATACATTTGTCCAAGCCCACAGAATTTACAACACCGAGAGAGAACCCTAGTGTCAGCTATGGCCATTGGGTGATGATGACGTGTCCGTCTGTCTGTACAGGTTCATCCCCTGTAACCAGGCCCCACTCTGGTGGGGGGTTGTCAGTGCCTGTGTGACAGCAGAGGGTAAAATGGGAAATCTCCGTACCTACCACTTGGGTTTTCTGTGAACCTATAACTGCTCTGACAAATAAAGATTTCCCCCCCGCAAAAAACCCTCAGTAGCCCCCATCACTCCTTCCAGCTACTGCCTTACATTCTCTGCCTTTACAGCACCACCCACGCAATCCCTCCACATAGACAGCACTTGGCATGACCAAAGCAGAATTCTTGACTCCAGCTCCCCCTCAAACCCTAAACCAACTTCGTCTCAGTAAATGGCAACACCTTCCACCGAGCACTCAAGCCAAAGATCTGAGTCATCCTTGATTCTTCTACTTTTTGACATCCTCATCCAATCAGTCAGTCAAGTCCTGTGGGCCCTACTTTTAAAACAGACCCCCAAAGTGGGCACTTCTCACCGTCTCCAGACCAAGCCACCACGATCTCACTCGGACTACAGCGCTAATCTGGTCGCTTCCCTCCTCTGCGCTCAACCTTCCCGTGGCTTCCCAGTCAACTCAGAATAAAATCCCAAACCCCTGCCCTGGCCTGCAGCGCCCCCTGACTTTTCCAAGGGCGTCTTCCCTCCGTCTTCTGCCTCTCCCACCGCAGCAACCTGTCTCCTGTTCCCAGACGTCGAGCTCAGTCCTGCTCCTCCCCCAAACAGTCACAAGTCACAGCCTTGTTCCCACCCTTCCTCCCGGTCTCTGGCCACGTGTCACCTTCTCAGAGGGGCTCTTCTCGACCTCTCCACATAAGAAGCGTCCTCTCCATCCCCAGCCCCAGCATGCTTTCCTCACCTGCTTTGTTTTTCCTTATAACGCTGACCACCGTGGGATATTACACCACAGGTTCATTGGTTTATCTGCTTCTCGTCTGTCCGCCTCACCAGAACCGAAGCACCGCAGTAACGGCAAGGATTTTGTCTTTTTTGTTCTCGCCATGAGGCCGGTACAATGTGTCTGGTACAGAGTGGGTCCTCAATAAACAGCAGGGGTAACAGCAAACAAGCTCAAAAACTGAGCTCAGCAGAAAATGAAGAATTCCCTCCTTTGCATAAAACAGACGAGTCATCCACGTGGGGGAGAACGGGGGAACCATAGAAAAGACACGGGTTCTTCAGAAAGAGACAGAAAGGTGAGTAAATTAGAAATTAGTCCTGTCTCTACCATGGATGAAATTAACCTAGCCTCAACAGATCTCAATCTCATTTCTCAAACAAGAAATAGAATATGTCACCGTAGTTCCGGGAGGGAAAATGGGAGGGTTACTCAAAACGTTTTGCACTTCTCAGAAAAAAATAATTTCATCAGTTCGAGGTATTGTTAATACCCCATCTGGCCATGGCTGATGAAACAGATATTTGGGTTCCATGAACTTACCCACTTGCTAATGTCACTGCTAGATGCTTCAGATGGCTTTCTTTGTTCTATTTTAAACCTCCAAGTGTCATTTAAAAAAGAAAGTTTCCCTATTATGAAATAATCTGGCCTCATTACCCAGAAAGTCCCTGTTTTGTTTTTGTTATTTTGTTTTTGTTTTGTTTCATTTTGTTGTCTCAAACTCCGAAACTAGGAGTTGCTGGAAAGAACTGTGGGGAAAACCGTGAGTTTGTAATGCAGGAGCCAAGCTGCTCAGAGGTTTAATAAGCAGAACGTTACCCTCCTCTCTCCTCGCCCCCACCCTTGGCCCGCTTACGCAGAAGACAAGGTCTCAGCTCAGTTCCTGGAGGTGCATCTGCACTCTTTCTCTCTCTCTTTTTATTTTTAATGTTTTTTTAAAAATTGGGGGGGACAATTAGGTTTATTTATTGTATTTTTTTTTTAATGGAAGTGCCGGGGATTGAACCCAGGGCCTCGTGCTTGCTAAGCATGTGCTCTGCCACTGAGCTGCCCCCTCCCTCACCATCTGCTCTTAAGAAGAGAACACACTCAGCCCCTTACACCAGCTGGCTAACTGCATCCAGTTCTCTGGATTCTTGCTTGAGAATACTGACCATCCTGCCTCCTGAAACTGAAGGCATGAGTGTAAATCAAACCCTTGGAGTAACTGTGGACTCAGATGGTACGCCACAACCGAATGACTTCTCCTCAGACCCCATTCCACAAAGAACTATCCTGATGAAAACCAGTTAAGACTGGTACCGTATTCATCTTGTGTCGCAAAACCAGAGCTCCAAAAGCGTTCCCCGTGCAATCATTCTTTCAATGAATTCTTACAGGGTGTCTGTTCTGGGCCAGACACCGCACTGAGCACCGGGAACGAAAGAGGACAGAGGCGTTTCTCACCCCGAAGACATGCAGGGTCTAGTGGGGATGGTCAGACGTGGCTCCAGGGATCTGGGACACAGTTATAAACGGGAGAGGCCAGTGAGTGATGGGATGGTGGCATCCTTTTAAGAGGTAGGTGGGCCTGGGGACCCAGACATGACACCACTTTTAACTGATTGTGAGCATGGCTGTTCCAGAACCGCAGTGAGACTCCATGTCTTCTTTTGTAAAACGGAATTGGGATGGTGCTCAGACCTCATCCACTTTCTGTGAGAAGGCGAGAGGATACGTATGCTGTGCCTCACCTGCCATGTGACATGTGTTTAATCTGCGTTGGTGATTATTAAGGAAAACACCAAGCCGTGGGGAAGGGGGCACCTCCAGGTGGAGAGATTGGGTGAGATTCGTTTAGGAGGCAATAATGGAGCTGGATCTTAAAGAGTGAGTTAAGTTTCAATTTATGGATTTGGCAGAGAGAACCAAGAAAAGAGGGGGCCGTTTGGGGGGATTAGTGAGCGGTTGATGATTTTTGTTTTGTTTTCTTGTTTTGTTTTGTTTTGTTTTTTCCCAGTAGCAAAGACAGCACGAAGGAGAATCGTGGAGGACGGACGGATGTTGAAGAGGGAGGCTAGGGCAGGCTATGAAGGATTTTGAAAGCCAGGCTAAAGGAATCTGGGCTTAAATTCACAGACATTATGGACATTCCTCAGATTCTAAGTTTTGTATAGAAGAAGGGTAAAAATACAGTGTTCTTCAGAAAGATTAAACTGAAAGTAGTGAGTATGAATTATGGGGGAGTGGAGACATCCCCTGGAGTCAGGGAAGCCACTTGGAAAGCTAGAGAGAGGTCCAGGCAAAAAAAGGTACAGGTGTTCCTACGTGGCCTCTCCAAATACCCATAGCCCGCAGAGCTCAGACGGAGCCCCAGAACCCGCCCAGGCAACCCCTGGCAATGGATCCTCACTGGCTTCAGAGATGAGCGCATTCTTATCCATCCCTGAACTAGAGCCCAGCGGAAGGGGTGAGGGGGCCTTTCACTGATTTCCATCCAGCGAACACATCCTGCTCTCAAGGAGAAAGGGAGAAAAGGAATCTGAGCTTCCGACAGTCTCTCTGGGATCCAACAGGAATAGTCACCAGAAGCTGCCAAGTGACACAGCGAAGTCCACTTTTAACCATTAGGGAGGGAGGACTCAGTTTTTCATTCATACCCATGAGCTGTTCTCTCCCAGTATTTTATGGAAGAGGCAACTCGCAGCAGCCAGCTCCTTGGAAACTAGACGTGCGAGTCGGGAAGAGGGATTTGATTCATCGCGGATTTTGGTTTTCCGCACTACCCTTCTACTGGTAAAAATCTGGTGGTAATTACAAACGGTAGAAATTCAATTCTGTCACAATAACAGGATGCACCTGTAGATTTCATAGAATCTGTAGCAGCATTCTCTCGACACCGTTTGAGATAAATTAGACTGTTTGCATAGCCCCAACGGGGGCAAAAGGTGAAGCGGTGTTACATCTCTCTCAGCGAGGGAGGCTGTCAATCACAGCAGATACTGTCCACCCGCCTCACACACACGGATCGAAGCCCTCAGGGCTCCAGCCTCTCTTGCATTGGTTGATTCGCTGTTTGGGGGATTATCAATTTGACAAAAGGTTACACTTAACTGGGGGCGTTTCTGATCCCCAACCCCCATAATTAGACTGTGGGCTCTTTGAGAGCAAGAACGCTTTTAAATCTGTTTTTACATCTCCCAGACTCTGGGTAGAGCGCCTCGGTCTGCAGTCAGTATACATTGAATTGAGTTATACTATGACAAATGCTGGAGAGGCTGTGGAGAAAAGAGAACCCTCCTGCACTGCTGGTGGGAGTGCAGTTTGGTGCAGCCACTGTGGAAAACAATATGGAGATTCCTCAAAAGACTAAACATAGACTTACCATATGACCCACAATCCCACTCCTGGGCATATATCCAGAGGGAACTCGAATTTGAAAAGATACATGCACCCCAATGTTCATAGCAGCACTATTTCCAATAGCCAAGACATGGAAGCAACCTAAATGTCCATCAACAGATGACTGGATAAAGAAGAAGTGGTATATTTATACAATGGAATACTACTCAGCCATAAAAACCAACAACATAACGCCATTTGCAGCAACAGGGATGCTCCTGGAGAATGTCATTCTAAGTGAAGTAAGCCAGAAAGAGAAAGAAAAATACCATATGAGATCGCTCATATGCGGAATCTAAAAAAAAAAATACGAAACAGAAACAGACTCATTGACGTAGAATACAAACTTATGGTTGCCCAGGGGGTGGGGGTGGAAGGGACAGACTGGGATTTTAAAATGTAGAATAGATAAACAAGATTATACTGTATAGCACAGGGAAACATATACAAGATCTTGTGGTATCTCACAGTGGAAAAAAAATGTGACAATGAATGTATGTATGTTCATGTATAACTGAAAAAATTGTGCTCTACACTGGAATTTGACACATTGTAAAATGACTATAACTCAATAAAAAAAATGTTTTAAAAGAATTGAATTATACTAAAGAATGCTCCCCACATGAAAAGATGCTCAGCAGCACTAATCCTCAGGGAAATGCACGTCAAAACTGCAATGTGATGTCACCTCACACCTGTCAGAATGGCCATCAACAAAAAACTACAAATAGTGAATGTTGGTGAGGATGTGGCGAGAAGGGATCCCTAATGCACTCTGGTAGGAATACGAACTGATGCAGCCACTGTGGAAAACAGGATGGGACACCTCAAAAAGTTAACTATGGCACTACCATCTGATCCAGCAGTTCCATTCCTGGGTAGAATAGCTGAAGGAAATGAGGGCGGTAATTCAAAAAGACACATGCAGCCCAGTGTTCAGAGCAGCATTATTTACAACAGCCAAGCAGCCTACGTGTCCATCAGCAGACGAATGGATAAAGTAGAGATACAGGTGTATAGATATATAATGGAAAACTGCTCAGCCGCAAAAAAGGATGAAGCTTTGCCATTTGCAACAACATGGATGGACCTGGAGGATATTATGTTTAGCGAAGTAAGGTAAACAGAGAAAGACAAATACTGTATGTTTTCACTTCTACTTGGAGTCTGAAAAATAAAATGAATGAATCTAAAAAAAAAAAAAAAAAAGAATGCTCCCCAGAGTGCATGAGCTATGAAAAAGAGCAAATTGCGGAACCCCAAGTGGAGATTTCAGGTCCATAGCTGAGGGTTTAAGGACAGAAAGGCCTGGGTTACCGCAGGCCTGGGGCAACAACGTCTTTACTGAACCGAATGGGAACGTCGGCGAGTCACCAGCAGGCCCTCTGCACCCCCTCTGGTCGTGAGACTGCCGCCGTCCGAGAGCGCCAAGGTTCTCCTCCCTCGGATTCTGGCCGAGACCGCGGCTCAGCGCATCTCCCTGCTAGAGGAAGGAGCTGCGTTTACGCGGGGCACCCGGGAGGGCGGGGCAGGCCGGGCGAGTAAGGACCCCTGCAGAGCCCGTCAGGCGTTTCCCGTCACGGGTTCATCTCTCTTCCTCTGTGAGTAGAGGGCGAACCTTCCCGGAGCGGGGACGTGCCCTCCTTTCTTGGTTTCCCCCAGATCCTGGCGTGGTGCTTGTTTAACTGTAGGTGCTCAGGCACCGTCTGCTGATGGGTTACCTGGCAGACGTGAAATGCTTTGATCCAAGCCTCACCTTTTCTCTTTCTCGGACCTCCCTTGAAGACGCTAGGAAAAATGAAATGGGATACAGGACGGCGGCAGGAAGGAAAAGAGAGAAACCATGCGATTCTGACCTAAACAGGCTTTCCTCTTGCCCCAGTCTCACAGAGGAAGCCGTGTTCAGCGTCTCAACACATCCTCAAAGCTAATTCAACACGACAAGGCCTGAGCGAGAAATGGGAATTTTACTCAGGGAGTTTGTGGAATGTTGGGGTAAAGGGTTAACATCTCAAAGCAAACTGCAAACTATTACCTCCCAATGATTTTTTAAAATCTCTTCTGAGCTCTCTATTCTCTCCACAGAGTTCCCCCTAATTTTTCACTCTATCTGAATCCCTTCTCTGCCACTCTCTTTCAGCCCTACTTCTTCATTCGTTCACTGCTTCTTTTTTTCTGTGGAGCAATTTTTCTCACCCTTGGCTTCTCTGATGTGCACAAGCATGTCCATCCTTTCAAGCATGCCTTGGAGAACCAGGGTGTTAGCACTTGAAAACAGTAATATGTGCATTCAATAGAAAGCTCACCTTAGCACCTTCAGTCTCCGGTATGACCCCATCCCCGATGACACTGCTCCCTTCTTTCTCATCTCTTTCTTCCTTATCCCGTTCTTTCTCTTATGTCACCCTCATCCTTGTCAATTCTGCACTCAATCACTCAGGATCCATTTCCTTCTTCCTTTCGCAGGAGAACCTGTGCCACTTGGGACTTGGGGCATTGTTGCAATGACCACTGGCAAGCCACCATGGTAAATGAAGGGAAAGTGAAAGGAGGTGGTCGATTTCTCACCATCTCTTCCTTGTTCATCTGCTCCCCCTTTACCCCCTCTGCCCAGTCTAGATTTGAATAAATAGAAACCGTTTCTGCTAGAAGCTATTCGTTAGTCGGGTGGAGGGAGCGATTGGAGAGCTGAGGCTTAGGACAGTCTGGGTAACAAATGCCAAAAAGCTCCCGCCCTCAAGGACCCAACAATACAGTGGGAAGGAGAGAACCACCAAAAGTGAACACCTAACTCCTATCCATCAGGCCAGCGTTTAGCCGCTCACCTAACCTCCGCCTCGTGCACCTGGATTCCATCTTCTGCTGGCCTCTCCCGTCTCCCCCTGCTGGCCTCTTTCTTTCCCGTTTACTAGTATCTTCACCAGGGAGTGCTCAATGGGTCGAAAACATATAACCATATAACTCACATCAATGAATTTCACCTCTGCCAAAGCTCACAACTTCCACCCTCCACCTCTCGCCTCCAAATACCAGGTATTAAAAATTGCATTTTTCCTTTGCAAGATAGTCTGGCGTCATTCCTCCTCACCGTTCCAGTTTGTATCACCTCATTCAGGTCCTTATTATCTCACACCTGAAGAGCGTCGCAGCATCTCCACCCCTCCAGTCTCTTCTGCACCAGCCTGGCTAATTATGATGTCACTTGGATTACGGCCCACCCCTGTTTAGACATCATTGGTGGCTGAAGTCCAAACATCTCGTTCTGTCCTTCAGGGTCCACCTCGCTCCAAATCTCATTGACTTTTCTACCCTTTGCTCCCACCACCTTGTCTACCTGTTCAACCATAGACTGTGTCTTGCTATCTCTGTATCCACCCTCCAAGGCTACACCCCTCCTTCAGAGACATCCTTCTTAGACCGTTCCTGACCACGCCAACCCAGTAGCTTCTCTCTTCCTGAACTTCCCTTGCTCTTGTCAGATCGTTAGTACTTGTCACCTTTTACTGTTACAAAATTGTCTCAAACCTAAGGTAAGGCGGTCTGGGTCAGAAATTTGTTGTCTGATGTGACGAACAGTCTCTTCTGGGAAGTACCAAGCCTTTCTGATCATAGTGTTGAGCAACTTCCTGACAAACGGAGACTCTGCACACACAGCTGACCGTCTCTCCTGGGAGGAACCGGTTACCTTTAACCAAATTTTCCTTCCTGAACACAATCTATCAAGGTTATCTAGCCACCTTTTCCTCATAAAAGAATCTCTACCAGGAAAAAAAAAAATCTTTGACCTGAACTGATTGGAAATTACCTCCTTGCAGCAGGCTTGAAACAAAATTTTGACCTGTGCTCACAATGAATCGCCTGAAGTCGCTTTAATATATGCTGGTTACATTTTTATGTGTCTTAACAAATAGCAGTTGGACACCCCACATATGTTACCCACTGCATTAGGTCACATGAGGTCAGCTTCCTAGAGGCCCAGGGTTTGGCTAAAGATCTTTAATCTGCAGTCCTTGAAGTTCCCATGACTCTCCTGAAACCGTCTACCAACTTGCTGGGGGTGTGCTGAAGAAATCACAGATTCCATCAGCTTTTCAAGTGTTCCTAACTGCCTCCAAAAGATTAATGACCAGAGCAGGGGAAGAAAGAAGGCAGACCAAAGGTGGACGGCGATACAGCGGAGCAGGTGCTATGATCGAGTGAGTCTGTTACCCAGACGGGTTCATCCTGCCCGACACACAGTAAGACAAATCACTGAGATGCCACATTCGCAGCCAAGAAAGGGCTTATTCGCAAGGCAGCCACACGAGGAGGCTGGAGAACAAATCCAGCCCCTCAAAGGCAGGAAGGCTTGGGGTACTTATGGGATAACGAATGAAGAAGCAGGGCAGTCTGAAGGGCGGGGAGTGTGTGGAACGTGGGGGGAAGTGATTGGAAGAGGGTGTAGGAATCACCGTTCTGTGCGGGTGTAACGGAGCTACAGGCGCCTGCAAGTTCACAGGTTCAGCAGGCGGACTCCCGCTCCTGCCCAGGTGAGGGGTCCGGGGCCCGTCCAGTCCTGACCAGCTCAGCCTGAAGCAGACACAGCTGACTCCACGTTCCTGGAAAACAGCCCAGGCGAACATCTTACTGTTCAGGCTTCACGGTGCTCGGAGGACGTGCACGTCTTAAAACGACCTTGATGAGTGAAGGTACGTGAAATGGATTAAACCCAGGGTTTCAGGTCAAAAGGATCGCCAAAGGCCTCCTGGAGGAAGTGGAACTCAAGCGTCCTTCCTTCTCAGTCGTCAGTCCCCTGAGGGCAGCAGCTCTGCCCCGTGGGGCCTCGTAGATTATACACAGTTCACGGCAAAATGAGTCTGCTCGGCCCTCCCCGCTCCCTCCATCTCTGCCTCTGCCGTGAGCCTTCAGTGGGAAGGCTCACGGTGGTCAGGAGAGTAAGACTGAAAGCTCAGGCCGGTGCAAGCTGTAAAAGTCAAGCAAGTTGTTTGTCTTAGTGAGTCCATCTTAGCTCTGAGGACTGGTCCTCTTACTTTGTCAGGAAAACTCTGGGGGCTGTGTGGTATGGTATTCTTAAAGCTTTTCATGAATATGAATTCAAATATTTTGTAGTTCCCATCAATTAAATACGTAAAGAATGTTTTCCTGCCGCTGAACAAGTGAGCTAGGTGTGGCTTAACTACCTGAACCTCAGCAGTGTTTTGGCTCAGATGTCAAGGTATGTTTGTGTGAAACTTTAAAACAATGTTAGGGAGAAACCTTGAATAGCATGCTGAATCATTTAGCTAGCTTTAGTGTTTAGAGCCCCATATTTTGAAAAGGTAAGGTAAAACATTATTGGTTAGAAGCTCACAAAAGGCTGAGGTTCCCCCCTCCCCATCTGTATTGAGTCAGACTGAAGCTATTGTATTATGATGTTTGTTCTTAGGAGGTTTGAGAATTGTTGAGCTGTCCCCAAGAAAGCCTGCTGCTCCAAGGGGAATCACTGATACAGGAACACGTCGTGTTTGATCTGTCCCTTGGGACCAATTAAATTAGTCAGGGTCAGCTAAGCTGCGGTAACAAAAAACCCAACAAGAATGTACAAAGTGTTCTGCAACTTGAGGCACACGTTCAGGGCCCCAGGGAGCGGTGCTCTGGGCATTCGCGGGGAGCGCAGGGCTCCCACGTCCGCACCCAGCTTCCAGGGTCACCCTGGTCCCAGCAGTCCACCGGCAGGTAAGAAGGGACGCCAGGGTCTCCTGAGTCAAACAGCCGAGGCAGAAGCACTAATGGTCACTTCCGCTAACATTTCTCGGCAAGCGCGTCAGCACATAACCATGCTTTGCTCCGGGAGGCCTGGGAACGCGTTCTTCCCATTCACCCAGAAACGACAGGAAGGGTGACTTTGGGGGCCTGCTGGCTGTCTCCATCACACCAGCTGTCCTGCGTGGTTGTTGACTTACTTATTGTTCTCCGCTCTCTGCCCTGCAACCACAGCTTTCATCCCATCATGTGTTTGATATTATTCAAGTTAATGAATCTCCACATTTATATCCCACAGTCATGTTGACTTGGCTCTGTGACTAAAACAGCTTTACGTGGCTCTCCCAATGGGGCTGACTGAAGATTTTTTTCATGGTTGTCCAACTGGGATTGACTTAAACAAGCAACAAGTCCTAACATTTCCAAGTGAAAATGAAAAATTCCAACCTGAAATTTCTTAAAAATGGAGAAGTGAGGTCCCCGAGGTAAATCAATTGCTCATTTTTCGAGCAAGGGTGCCATTTCCACGTTCCTCCTTTTCCCCAGGATTCCAGTGCAGGATGGGACATCAGATGCGGCCTCTGATATGACACTAATTCAGCAACACCACTCGTAAAACTTAAAGCTATTTGCTTAAAAAGACTCTCCAACCACTATTTTTGTTTTCATGGTTTGAATATTATATTTAATAATAAAAATGTAAAGTAAGAGATACTTAATCTATTTGCTATCATTTTATTTTCTCTGCTACTAATAAAGTGGATTTAACTCTTCTAATTACGTGGGGGGTGGTTGAGGGAGGTCCTGTTGTAGAGCAAAAAAAGTCACATTCAAATTGCCATTATTTTATATAGCAGTGAATTAACCTATGAGATTAATGTTTGCTATCTACTTCAATTCAAGTGCACCTTATGAATCCTGGTTAATATTTCTTTGATCTTCAAGAAATTTTTAAATACAGATCATTAAAGTTAATTTTACTTTAACTTCATAGAAAAAAAAAGAAACTTACATCATATTAGTAAACTTTAGGTCACTGTTACTTTCCAAGAAGCAGTATTAATTCCTAAGAACCCCTCGCCCAACAGAGTTTAGAAAAATATGAAGCCCCTTAAACGCTTGGGGGTCATTGTGGTTTATTTGCTTCCTCACCACGTATGTGCTTGTTCTCTGAGCCTGGCTGGATTTCATACCCACCTAGGAGGGGAGTCAGGGTGAAGCAGAGTGGAGCAGGGGTCCCCGCTGGGGTCCCCACTGGGAGCAGCCCAGGGGAGGAAGTCAGAACCTGCCCAGGGTGAGAGGGGTCCACAGAGACAGGCAGACGCCATCCGAGCCCACGTGGGTGGGGAGGGGGCTCACGCCTGGGGCTGGTGCAAGAGGGTCAGAACTCAAGCAAGGGGAGGAGGCCACCCCCAAGTGGAGCGGCACGGGATGGGGTGCAGCATCCAGGCAGGGTCCGAAGGACATTCACGGTGGGTGGAGGGCGACCTGGTAAGGGGTGTCAAAGCCTGACCCCAGTGAGGGGGCCGTGCTCTCAGGGTCTGGGATGGGCTCAGAACAGGGAGGGCTCAGAACAGGGAGTCAGAGCCTGAGAAGGAAGAAGATGTTCCCACTGGGGAAGGGCTGGTGGCAGAGATGAGTGACTGGTAACACACAGGGGGACCAACCAAACATAAACAGACTAGGGCCAGCGGAAGCCAGATCTCCCGCTGTCAGAGAAGGGGATTACAGACACACACAGACAAGGGGAAAACTAGGACTCAGCCCTGTGGAGTTGGATTGGAACTGGGGTGTTGGGATGTATCAGTGCGAACTCAAAGTTCCAATATGTACAGATCGATACAGAAGCAAATACAGGTGTGAAGGCGTGGGTGTGCACGCCTGTCTTCCCCAGCTCCGCCTGCCGGGAGCGCCTGCTCTGGAATCTGCAAAGGTGATCTTGCCACATTTTGGTAAGCATTCCACTCCCAGAAAGAGATCGGTTCGTGTTTTCCTCTGCAAACTCTGGTACTGAGTCTGGAAACCACTCTTAGTTCCTGTGCAGCATTCCAAGGCTCTTTCCAGAGGTGCCAGTTGCCGTTCTTTCAGGGGTAGAGGTAACACATACGAGAACCAGCGACTGCTTCTGGCTTGCCCAGACGGTCTTTCTTTTGTCAATATTTTTGCTTGCTTTCTAATATTTTTAAATTGTATTTGACTATAACTAGATGATTGCTAGTGGACATGAATTTCCAGAGAGGAAAACCTAGTCAACCATTGCGTGAAAATCAGAAGGTAGCTCTGACCATTAAACAAGGAAGCACTATGCAATTTTGGAAAAAAAAAAAAGGCGAGGGGTGGGAAGGGATAAATTTGGTAGCTTGAGATTTGCAAATAATAACCAGTACATATAAAAATAGATTTTAAAAATTTCTTCTGTCTAGTACAGGGAACTACATTCAATACCTTGTAATACCTTTAATGAAAATGAATATATGTCTGCGTATGCATGACTGGGACATGGTGCTGTACACCAGAAACTGACACATTGTAACTGATGGTACTTCAAGAAAAAAAAAAAAAGCCCAAAGTTTAAAACCAAAGTCCACTTTTAGTAATGATCCTTTAAGAGAAAGACAAATCTGGTGGCAAAATGTCTTATAAAATCACAGCTCACATTTAGGAACCCAGGACATCATGGTGAAATAATTATGGCAAGTACTGATTATAAATCTTGGGAGATTATTCATGAATTCTGAGCATGGGTCAGTCTGCTGCTTCCTTTTCAGTTACCTGAATTTTGGAGACCCCACTCCGATGCCCACCAGACTTTTTTTTTTTAATTTTTTTTTTAATTTTTAATTTTTTTTTCCACTAGACTTTTTAAAGGCATCTGTGGTCAGACAGCTTTAGGAAGTTCCCATCTATGGCCATGACTGCTCTTCCACACCCTTGGTGTGGCTTTGCTCCCCTGTCTCACGGGGCACCTGCGGACTCCTCAGGGAGCGGCGAGTCCAGGGAAGGACCTCAGTCTCACGGTGACATCAGCTGGTGAAACCCCTGATGAGACAACTGCCAAGAAGCACTTGCTCAGCTCTCCTCCACGGCAGGCGGAATCTCCCTCTCCTCTTCTGCGCGAAGCTGAACGAAGGATTCATAAACGAACTTCAATCCTTCTCACCAACCCCAGCCCACACCTCCCAGCAACTGAACTTGAAATAAAAAAAAAAAAAAAAAACCCTGGTTGAAACCACTTCCTATATTTGAGATGACACAAGAGCGTGCTAGGCACGGTTTCCTGGCTGAACCAACCAGGCTAATACTTATACAGAGCCAGGGCTGGCTGGCATTCAGACTGGATGGACCAGCAGGCAGGGCAACCTGAGCGGACCTGTCTCTTCCTCCTCCACCCTCCCAGCACGATGCAGACAAGAGGCTGACAGCAAACCCAGCATTCTGCAAAGAAACACCTTCTCTTCTCGACCCCCTCACAGGCAGCTGACCCCAGGTGCTGGGAAGATGGAGCCACGCTTGCGGATGTGGGGGCTCTTCATAGTCCTCATGGTACCAGGCTGCGTGACAGGTAAGGGGTCACGGGTGCCCTCGGAGTCTTGGGAAGGCTAAGGGTGTCAACCCTCCCTGGTCACAGAATCAGAGAGGGACCTCAGTAGAAAGAGGTCTTTCAAGAAGGGGCTTGAATCCTGGGTTCTGCCACTTCGTCCATGACCCACTGGGGCCACAATCGTCACCGGCCTATCAAGAGAACTTGGAATGATGGGCCCGCCTGTCACTCAAAGTCTTGGACAGTTGATTCCGGGAAGAATAGAGTGGTGTGCTATTTGTGAACAGGGTACTAATGAGCAGATTTGTCAAGAAATTTTATTTTCCAGTGAACGCAGTTTTGCACTGCAAGATAATGCTAAAAATCTATTAGCAATCTCTCTAGGGCCAGGCTAATGCACCTGAGATGCCATCAACTCCTACAAAAAAACACTGGGGTCATCTAAGATCTTAGAAAACTTTAGTGTCAAGGATGTATACGTTGTTACTGCCTTGGGAAATAATACCTACAAAGCTCCTTATCTGTGCAACTTTTCAGAAATTTTAGAAAACATAAGCATATCGCTTTTGGAACCTTAATTCTTTTTATGTTCTTATGTGTATATACACATGTATGCGTGTATGTGTGTGTCTGTATATACATATGTGAAAGTATTGAGTTTCATTCATCCTTTCAAATGGGTTTTGTCAGAGTTATTTTAGAAATAAACCACTAACTTCTACCTCAAACCCCTTTCCTAACTGAGTGTGAATTTTCTAGTAACTTCTTCCCCTGCTTAGGCAGGAAGGCAGATAAGATAGCAGAGTCTATAATTTCACATCCTTAATTTCTAGATGTGTAATTACGCTACGCGGCCACAGAAAGAGGTGTTAAGACGTGAAATGCGGCGATGCACACAAGGAATCTTTTTTGCTTGCTTAGGGGAAATGACCGAGTCACTGAGCTGTGAACTGACCCAGGTGCAGGATCTTCCTCACTTTAGAGTGAAAGCGGGCGTGATTTTCGGAAGGCTTATAACGTGGTTTCTGCCCCTGCAGGGCCTCGGCCAAGTGGGAGGTCCACCCAGGCCAGAATAGAAAAAGTCTTCCCAATTAATCATGCTCTCCATCTCTGGGAAACACGTTTCAAGTAAACTTGTGTTCTCGCCAGCCGTTGGTGACTTCTCTGAAGCTACGAATGGTCTTGGGGTGGCAGTGGGGTGAGTGAGGACTCTGATCCTCGCTTTCAACCTGGATGTCACAAACCCACCAGATGAAGAAGAACCCCAGACTCAGGTCACACAGGCAGGGGCAGAGCTGGGACTCAAACCCAGCTCTCTCTGGCTTGTGCCCTTCCTACTCACTGCAGACAGGGTCTGGGCGCCACAGAGAGGAATCTGGCAGAGAGCAGGGAGAGACAGGTGCCGCAGACAGGCCGTGAGGCTCTGGAAACAGGCCAGTCCAGAGGCAGATGGGGGCTTGGCGGCCAAAGAAAATAAACTGGGCTGAGTTTCCGGGATCCACAGATGGATTAGGAACCACTCCCGGGTTAGAAATAATCTCATCTCAGACTTCTTCCTCCGGGAGGAACTCAGTCTTAAAAAATCTTTTCATTCCTCAGAAGGGGGAGGTCGCCAACAAAATCAGACTGTCAACAGATGCAATTTCTAGCTGATTCATAAGGCAGATTTTCATTCTGAAAATTTCCAAAGCCACCATTTAAAACTGTGATGGGTTACAGGGGCTGCATTAGTCAATGTGGGTGTTTTCTGTTTCTGTATGACTGGGTCCTGGGATGTGGTTAAAGAGAGAATTCTCCTGACATTGCTAGCAGGCACGTTATCCAAGGGGCCCTTCTCAGAACTGTGGAAATTCTGAGAGTTTATCTACGCCTTGATAATCTTTCTTTCATTCTAGGAATTCTGTGATCAAATCTTTATCCCCTAGACTCAAAAAAACACACACACAGACAGACACACAGCGCGGAAACCCAGTAAGACGGTATTTTTGTGTAATTGTCCCTTCTTGTAAAGACTGCTGCCCACACTGGAATTTCCACCGACACGTTTGTCATTAAGACACCAAATGTTTAAATTAACCCTTCACATTTCATCATTCAGTCTCTCTAGGTCCCAAAGTGTTATCACCACTGTTTCCTTGCTCGGAGTTAAGAGGCGCCTGGGAGGGGCAGGGCTTTGGTGAACTTAGGGAGTCATTCATACACCAGCTGCAACTTTCTTTAGAGCCGCGTGTCGTAAGCAGGCAGCGCTGTTTGCCACCTGTGCATCTGCTCCTTTTCAGATCTGAGAAAACTGAGGCACAAAACAGAGTTGATTTCATTAACGGTCAGCTGGAGTTGCTCCAGAGCAGGGTACCAATGTACCAGCGGTACAGCCCTAGCGTTTGACCCCATTCACCTCAAAGAGAAGCCTTCTTAGTGTCATTGGATAAAGTGTTGAGTAGTCTGGACACTCCTGTGTTGTTCCTTGTTGAAGTCGCCCCTTTAATAGCCACAGGCACCCTTGAGTCAGGCTGGCCCTCAGCACGGTGGCCGTTCAAGGTCGCTTCCTGCTCCCCTCTTTGCCGGATGATCAGCAGAAGCCTTAAAAATGAACAGAGGTCCCTTTGGAAGTGGGGCACGTGCGCGAGGTCAGTGGAGAGAAGAATTAGGAGGAAAGGGAACTTCGCAGGGAACAGAAAGCAGGCCGAGGCGCCTCTGAACGACCGTTGCTGGAGGAGGGGAATGGCGTGATTTGGGGCAAATTGCTGTACGTCCCTGGGCCTCAGTTGCTCTACACGATGAGGTTGACAGAGATGACCTTGAGACTGCCTTCCAGTCCTGTTGCTCTGTGTCAAGCATTCTGAACGGGAAGTGCAATCAGCTCTGCTTAAAGGTCTTTTCACGCTGGGGTACTTTTGGATGAAAAAGTGTCCAAACTGCAGACACACACAGCAGGGTCTGGGTTAAGACCTTTGAAGGCCTTCGAGGGCCGAGGCTGACATCTCCCCGAAGGTTATTTCCAACTCCTGAAGGCTACTACGTTGCGCTGAAGCGTGATCCACGCTTCTGTGACTTGGTTGCAGTCGTCAACTGCAAGGCAGAAACACCGCTCACTGCTGGTGAGGCTTCTGCTCTTTCCTCTTTGGGAATTTCTGCCCTCAAACCATGTCCTTGTTCCTCACAGGGGAGGTCTTGCTTGTGTGGGAACCTATTTCTCTTCTCTCTACCCCACGCCATTCCCTGAGAAAAGGAAATATGACCTTAATTCAATTGATTGCTTCAAAAAGCTCTAAGCCCTTCATCCCTGAAAGTGGTCCAGTACGGGCCGTCAGACCCTCCGGGGGGCCACAGAGGGGGCACCTGCTGGCTGGGAAGATGGACGGGGTGGAATTCTGGCTATTCTCTGCTGCCCTCCAGCTTCTATGTCTTTAATCCCCTCCCAGAAGATGACACTGGGGATAAATGACATGCAGACTTTTCAAAGGCAAGAGCACCCAGTGTGGGTTCTTGGCTTCAAGAGGGACTCTTGGCCTGTGTTCACTGTCGGCTCTCCGGCCCCAAACTTTGGGCAGCAGTGAGAAGCAGAAAAGGAAGGGGCATCGAGGGGACGGAGGCCGGGTGAGGGCTCCGCTGAGAAGGTAGAAGCTGAACCACGGGTTTCTTTGCGTTTGGTGAGCATCCAGCAGCCAAACGCTCGGCGTCAAGAGTTCCGTCGCCCTTTTCCTCTCCACGAGGTCCTGGACTCCCCTCCTCTGGGAGTGTTTAAGCAGAGCCTACTGAAATTTTGTCAAAGGTGGTGTAGAGATTTCCCAAACTGGGCAGGAGGCCGAAGGGATAGCCCCTGAGCCCTCTGGACTTAGAACCTAGGAGTCCTTCTCTCTGCGCTGACCGAGTGTGTCGCCCTGGCATCCGTCACAGCCCACCCAGGGGAGGCTGGGGGTCTCTAAACTTCCTGAGCCCCTCCCCTCTTGTTCTGCATGTAGGCAGGTACCTGATAAGGCTGGAGGCCCTTAACGAGCCTCCTCATCGCCTGCCTTCCTCTTTGGCTCCCCTTTCTAATAGCTTTTCCAGGAGACTCTGCTTAGATGGAGCCGGCCACCCCCCCAGGTAGCCCAAAGGGGAGAGAAAATGGCCCAGAGAACCTCACCACAGACAGACAGACCTCACTTATCACTGCTATACACACCTCCCGAATCTCTCAACAGGAAGAGCAATGTGAGCACAAGACTCCACCTAGCTTAATCTCTCTCGAGTGATGAGTCCTCGAGAAAATTTGATGAGCACTGTTAAGGGGCTCCTTTGAAAACTGCACATATCCCATATGAAGTTGTGAGCATCGTGTTCAGGGTTACAGCCCCCCTAGCAATCCCCAGATAAGACCTCCGATCGGGTCCTTTACTAGCTGAACTGCCGCAGTCAGGAACCCAGAGGATGAGACACAGGAAGTTACCCTCCCTGCTGAGGGAGCCGTAGCTGGCTTGGCAAAGGCACCCTAAGGGGCCGGGTGCCTAGAGAAGATAGTAAGAAAAAGGTACCAAGGGCAAATCAAGGACACCAGGCAAGCCAGAAAAGTGGGGAGCCAGGACTAGAACCCAGGCCCCCCAAATTCCAGTCCAGTATTCCCTGCATGGCTTCCCATCGACTCCCAGTGACTCACACCCATCCCTCCATCCATCCATCCATCCATTCATCCATCCATGCGTTAAGATTACTGAGATGTTAAACGTTTTAGTCTTTGCTCTCAAACTGCTGACAGCCTAACCACGGAGACGAAATATCTGAGCAACTCCTACCCTGAAGACTTGCCAAGGGAAGCCAGCAGTGCTTGTCAATGAGTCAACAGCCATCACTGAGTCCCCACCTGGCTTTCAGATAAGCCACCCATTTAGGGGAAAACAACGATGTACGCGTTGCTGGGTGCTTTAGGTATCTTCCACCCTGAGATTACTCAGGAAGTTTTGGGCTGTTTGACTTGTTTGGAGATTCCTCTGGGATTTGCTTCCATCAATGAGAAAACACAAGTCTGGCCAGGCAGTGTTTTCAGAGCAGGGGTTCCAGCACCAAGTGCGCATTCAGTGTGCATCTGGGGAACTTTAACAGACAACGTTCCAGCCCCGCCCAAGGCCCGTGACGGCCCATTAGGTCAGACTCTCTGGGGATGAGAATTGGACATAACAGCAACATTATTTTGAAGCTCCTCAAATGATTCAAGATGTGGTTGGTATTGAAATCCACAGAAGAATGATTCCATGGCCGGTCTGATTGCATTATTTTATTTCCGTTCCCTCGGAGTAGGTCCCCAGCGCAGCACGTCCCCAGATCCGATTCACGATGTCAGGGAGGGGACTGAGATTCTGGTTCACACGGGGTCCTGCGTGAGGCCCGTGTTGTAGGCGCCTGAACCCCATTTTGGAGTAGCCAGGCTGTCATGGGAGAGAAGAAATCCGTGTCACGTCCGCCCACACAGAACTTGCGACTCAGATGGGAAGACCAAATCTGGGAAAGACACAGATCAAATATGGCAGAGTGGTCGGCGGCGTGCAGAAAGGCTTCGTGGAGAAGGTGGCTCTGAACTTGCGCTTGTAAACATCAGGAGGTGGCTGGAGGGGGCTGTTTCCTAATGATTTTGCGAAAGCTGTACACTGATCAGGCTCCTTGAGGAGCGGACTGAAGACTGAGGGGTTCACGAGGGCAACGAAACAAATGACCCACACTTCAAAAATTTCACGTTTCATTTTTGTGTGGATGCTAAGAAAACTGAGGCTCAAATGACTAGTGATTATCTGATTAAAAACTAATACTTTTGCTCTGACAAAAAGCACCGGAGTCCCCTGGTCACGTTTTCATCCTCTCGTGTTTACCCACATGACTTGGTCCACACAGTGGGTCCCAGGATCAGCGTCACCGGGACCACAGGACAGCTCTGGTTAATAGTCAGGAAGTCCAGGGTCTTTTTTCCCCCTACACCCCAATTTTGCCCCCGTCCTAGCCCCAGCTGAACACACAACACAAGGCCACAGCCCCAGGGGCTGCATCCTGAGCGCCCACCCACCCAACTCACGCGGCTTTCAACCCACCGCTCTGCCCGCAGCTCTCAGCCCAGTGCCAGGCACCCTGAGTGCAGGAAGATTTCGGGTAGCAGCGAACTCCAAGGCACCAGAGTGTGGATGTCCTGGTGGGGGTGACCAGAAGGTCACAAGGGAAGGAGGAAGGTGGGCAGCGTGAGTCTGATCAGCCAGACCTGCTCCCTGGGTCACTGTCTCCCCCTTTCCAAGCTGTCCCCACCCCCGCCTTTCTCCAGATGCAGCACATGGGTGTCCGGAGACCAGAACAGTTTCATACTTTTTCCCCAAAAGAAGAAAGAGAAACAGGTTTCTAAAGAATACAAAGTCAGTGCTCGGGGCCGGAGCGGGAGGACTGATTCCTTCACCCTCAAGAGCGTGGGAAGCCCGCTGGTCCCCAGGAGGCCGGGAGACAGAGGAGGGCTGGGCGGAGCTGTGCCCTGGAGAACAGGCAGCTGGCGAGGGCAGGCCCGGCCCAGACACTGATGCCAGTCCCCAGGTTTTCCTTTGAGGCTTATTCGCTTTCTGTCTTGTTCCAAGAAGCATTTTAAACGCAAATGATAATTACAGGAGCTAATATTCATGGCCCGCGTGCTCTCTTACAGGCATTATGTGAAAACGCGGCGTCACTTCCATAAATCCTAAAAATCAGGTTGGCTGTTTCCTCATCCCCCTTTCTTTTTCTCATCCTTTTTTTGTTTTTCTAATGGAGGTACTGGGAACTGAACCCAGGATCTCGTGCATGCTAAGCATGCGCTCTACCACTGAGCTCTACCCTCCCCCATCTCATCCCCATTTTTGTACCTGAGTTAATAAGTTGTCCCGCGGTTCCCAACTAGGAGGGCGCTAGGATTGGAGCCAGGCAGGCTCCATGCAGCACCTGCCTTCTTGACGCTTTTCCTAAACTGCTCTCCATAAAGAAGTTTATTTTCACATTTTAAAAAACTGAAGAATGTCTACTCTGAGGATGTCCCGCTGCTCCTGAGGTTGGGCATAAATTAACACCCCTGTTCCGACAGAATCCGACCCCAATGCCCAGGAGCTGCGCTGAGTCTACTCAGGGGCTGACCTCTTAGGGCCCATTGGGCCCTTGGCATCTTACATTCTCTGAATCCTGCGTTCCCCTCCCCCTCCCCCGAGACAGCAGAGGGCTGTCTTTCCTGCATCTGACTGCGCTTCAAAGAAAGCGCTTGAGTCAAGCCAAGTCTGCCCCAGCCGCCCACGGAACAGAGGAAATTCTGAGCACCTCCAGGCATGAGTCAACCCCACCGTGTTCAGGAATTTCTGCCCACAGAATCACCCACTCTTTTCTGTTTGGGCCCAAAATAGATACCTCCTTCAGAAGCCTGCCTGCTTTTTGTATTCTCAGCAATAATTTTTCAAAAAGGCGGCGGGGATAGGTGAGCCTCTAAGGGTGATGGTGGGAGTTTTCTCTGCTGTGAGGTTTTTCAGAGTGAAAACACTGCTGCCGAGGTAGCATCGACAGACAGGACGGGTGTAACAGGTGGAGGAGGGACCCAGGAGGTTCGCTGGGGACAGTGTTGCCTGCAACATCACTTTCAGTTACCGGTTCATTCCTCTGTTTACTCCTTTATTCGGCAGATACTTACTGAGTAACTAGTACGCATCAGGTAAAGGGTTAGGAGATGAATGTGACCCAGTCCTTCCCTCCAGGAACCCACCGTCCAGCAGGACAGAAATAAATCACACAGATAATGCCAACCCCAGTTAAGATCTAAAATGCAAGTGCAAAGGGACAGGGAACGGAACACACAGATGTTCATCCTCACGCGAGTCCCCCTACATCTTGAGTCGAGAACAGCCTCATGTTTACACTAGTGTTTGGGACAGAAGGCAGGACTGAGAGCTTTGCTCTGTCATCACTGGCAACTAAAGTTATTAAAATCAAACACTGCAGATGGTAAGTCCAGAATAATACAGACTGAGGGTGTGCAGAAGTCTTCTTTGGCTCAAGAAACTCCCTGACAGAGGAAATGGGAACATTCCAGGTGGGAGGAGTTACATTTCTTGAAGAGGAAACGGGCTGCTCCCACAGCCCCCAAGTATCATAGAAGTACCCTTCCTGCACAGTGCTGGCCAGCGGCACAGCCTCACCCTCATCCGTGTGGGAGCCATTCCCCAGTTCTTGACGTCCAGGAAGGACCTTCCTCTCGGAGGAAGGGAGGGAGCAGACCTAGTCAGTCTGGCTTATGTCATTATGTGCTTAAAAGCAAAGCAATAATGTTTCTTTTTGAAAATATATATACATATACACACTATGTATATGTATATGTATGTGTCTATATACTTGTACACACAAATATACGTATATACTATGTGTATATATACATATGTGCATGAATATATGTATATACATAGTACATACGTATCATATACGTGTATACACAAATGTACGTATGTATTATGTGTGTGTACATATATCCTATGAATATGTATGTGTGTGTATATATATATTTTTTCATAAAATGAGGACCTTAGAGCAAACTGGTCCATCTCCAGAGAGGAAGATCGTGATAGCAAGCAAAGGGCAAAAGAATCGTTTCTAAGAGTTTTGCTTGAAATCCCCGAAGCCTAGGTTGACGTCAGCTTCTTCCTGCCGCGGGGCTCTGTGAGTTTCCCGGGAGTTTCAGGGGAGGCTGCGCGTCTGACATCTTTCCTGGCTGCGGCCACGGCTGTCAAAGCGGCTTCCCCGGCTCATGAAGCCCGGCAAGAGCCTTCAGACCCAGCTGAGTGTGGTCTCTATTTCCGGCCCCTGTGGTAGTGACACCTCTTTTCAGAGCTTGATTTAGAATAAAAGGATCTCTGTGAAGAGCAGACTCCTTATTTTAAGTGGAAAGCAAAACAAACAGCTACAAAAAAAATTTACAAACCCCAAAACCTTTATAAAACAAAAGGGCAGTTTCCCCAGACATCCTGCTGACACCCCGGGGAGCAGGGAGACCGCAAAGTGTGAGCATCTCAGCTCTGATGTGCATTCAAGCCGTTGCCTATTTTTCACTTTTGGCTTTCAATGCCTTTCACTCACCAGGCCATCAAGTTTCACTTTCCCTCTCCCAGGGCTTCTTAAATCTCACTCCTCTAGCCTGAGTTTGCAATGCACTTGTGAGAGGAGCTGTGACCAGAGTAGCCAGGCCACCTGAGCATCCCGCCCTCCGCCACCTCCTCGTGGGAGAGGAGCTGCGGACCAGCAGGGGCACCCAGCTGCCTGCTCCGCACTTACTGCCTCACAGAGGCCTCACAGCCACCCTACGGGTCAGGCACCACTGTGATCATCCTCACTGGAGCCTGGCTACCTGCTCCATCCTTGTACAAAGGAAGCAAGCGGTCAACAGTTCTCATCGATTCCCATGCCAGCCTTCTTTGACCCATCCCCACTGGAAGCAACTTACATGATGCCTTTTCCCTGACCAAAAAGCTCAAATCATTCCCCGCTGCCTATGTGGCACATTTCCTCTGCCTGGCGTCCCATGTTCTTTCTGCCCTGGTCTGTCCACATGTCCTCTGCGCACAGGGCCCCCCAGTGCCAGGCCCCTGGCCCACAGGTCTCCTCCTGTCCTGCAAACACAGCTCCTTCATCTGCATTTTCAAAGCTTGGTGCCTAGAGGTACCCACCCTCTTACTGGAATAATCTTCCGTGTCTCACATGCCTACTTGGAATTCTTCCCAACTAGAAAGCATCTTGGAAGGGTGGAAAGGGCTCATGAGTTTGGGATTCGACAGGTGTGAATTCAGATCCTGGCTTGACCTTGTATGGCTTTACTTTCTCTTAAAACAATTGTTGGGTACCATTCTCCACAGGCATTAGCAGGCTGGTGGCATCTCATGGCACCGTGTGGGAAGCACTGTGTAAAGAAATGGCAGGTGGCCTGGGAGGGCAGAGGAATGCCCAAAACTAAAGAGAAGGGTCTGGGAGACCCTTTCCAGATTAAAATAATGATGAGGGAGGCCAGCAGGACAAGCAGAAGTTAAGAAGGTAGAAGCTAAGTGATGGGCAAGGTTAATGACAAAAGACGCGGCATGTCCCACCAGGCTGGAGAGCTCAGGTGGGGGGCAAAGGTGGAGGCTTTTGAAACTGGGCATGAGCTATGTCTAGAGCTTTGCCATATACAGAGGCCTGGACTGCATCCTGGGAGGAGCGGGTACCACAGAGCATCTTAGGCCAGGATGGATGTGATCTGGGCTTTAGAGTGTTGGTACTGGCGTCCACACGTATGACTGACAGCCGGTGGGATGGGAGCAGGTGCCGAGTAATCCAGGTGAGAGCTGGTGGTAGGCAGGCTCTTCAAACCTCTGTGGGCCTCAGTTACTGCAGGTATAAGGTGGCAATGACACACCACCCCGCCCCGGGTGACCGGCACAGCCTGCTGAGGGTACCCATAGCAGGCGCTCCAAACACATGGCTTGCTGGACCTCTGATCTGCACAGCCCGGGCCCAGAGCGCCTTTCCGTGGGGACACCTCGTAGGCTTCTCGCTCCGGTCACCCAGACCTGCAGCTCTTTCTCCTCCACTTCCTGTTCCAGTGAGACGCCACCATCCACCCAGCTGCCCAGGAAACCTGGGCAAGACCCTCCTTCCTTTCCCTTCACTGGTCCCACACCCCGAGTCAAGCCCCGGTACCCGGAGGGTCCAGCCCGGACCTTCTCTGAAGGTTAGACCCACTCTCCGAGCTCCGGCTCATTGCCCCGCCCCACCCTCGAGACACCACGACAGCCCTCCCACCACACAGGACACGTGCAGGACGGTGTGGTGGGACGTCAGAGGCTACAGGGGCCGCAGGAACAGGAAGCAGCCGAGACACAGGGAGGAAAGATGGGGGCCCGGGGGTCAAGAGCGCCTCCACCTGCGAGGCCTCGGGTCTAGACACTAGCTTCAGGCCCACCGGCTGTGTGACTCCAGGAAGGTCACTGACTCTGTCGGGGCCTCACTGACATCATTTATAATGTGGAGCCAATAAGAACGACTATCTAATAATTATTAGATGATTCTTACTTATAATTATATTAATCAGACTATAAGATTTTGTTAATATATCTTAGTTTATCATATATTTACTATTTTAATTATGTTATGATATACAATGATCACTGTATTAATTATCATAAATATTCATAATCGCCCACTTCCCCGGTGACTGTGAGGCCAGCAGAGGCCACTTGTTATGCACATGGTGCCCTGGACGGCGCCTGGCACTCACACACCTTGGACAAAGTGGGCACTCTCTACGCACACGAGGAGATTTGTAGAGAGGGTCTTGAAGCCCCTTTCCATCCTGACATCCTATGGAGTAAAAAATAACCCCTTCATTGTCATTCGAAGTGAAGTAAGCCAGAAAGAGAAAGAAAAATACCAAATGATACCACTTACATATGGAATCTAAAAAAGTGACAAATGAACTTATTTAAAAAACAGAAACAGACTCACAGACAGAGGAAACAAACTTACGGTTACGAGGGCAGGAAGGGGGTGGGAAGGGATAAATTGGGAGTTCAAGATTTGCAAATTTTAACTACTGTATATAAGGTAGATAAACAACAAGTTCATACTGTACAGCACAGGGGACTATATTCAATATCTTGTAGTAATTTGTGGTAAAAAAGAATATGAAAAGGGATATATGTATGTTCATGTACGACTGAAGCATGTGCTGTGAGCCAGAAATTGACATCACATTGTAAACTGACTCCACTTGAATAAAGTACGTATATATATAACCAAAAAAATCGCTTCAACCCCGCGCTGTCCGAGCTGCCTGAGCCCCCCAGGCTCCCCTGCCTGCGCCCCACCCACCCGCGAGCAGGGCCAGAGGCATGGGTCCTCGCCAAGGAAGGCAGTCTAGCTAGTTCGCACTGCAGCCGCTCCCTGCTTGATGGGCCCCACTTGTCCTCTTAAGCACAAAGCAATTCTCGGTGAGTCATGATAACAGATCTTAAGTCCCCACGTCCTTGGAAAATGCAGCCACCTTGGATTTAAATCCAAGAAGAAGCCCAGCAGGAGTGCCCCTGGCAGGACCGTTCCCTGTGGTCATACTTCTAAGTCTGAGGTGCCTTTTGAAAGACATAGCGCCCTCCTACCGCCATGAGCAGACACCATGATTCCGGCGCTACCTGGGAGTGGAGGTAAGGCCGGAATGGCGTAGAGCCGATCTGCTAAAGGGCGCTCTGGGGGACACGGAAGGCTGTGTTTCCTTCAGGGCTGGCTGCGGGAGACGGGCCCAGGCTGAGCCCACAGACTGAACCCATTAGAACCCTTTCAGTTGAGTCTGCTTTTCGGAGGCCAGTCCTTGGGGCCCAGGAGAGGGCGTTGGGTATCATTTAATCGACAGTCTTTTTTTTCTTAATTTTTTATGGACGTGTAGTTGATTTACAATGTTAATTTCAGGTGTGCAGCGAAGTGACTCAGTTATACATATACATACATATATGTACATATTTTCTTTTCAGATTCTTTTCCATTATAGGTTATTGCAAGAAACTGAATATAGCCCCCTGTGCTCTACGGTAGGACCTTGCTGTTTATCTACTTTATATATAGTAACGTGTGTCTGTTCATCCCTAACCCCTAATTTATCCCTCCCTACCCTACCTTTGTGACCCTAATCGACACCCTCAACATCAGCTGTTCCCAACCCTGTGTCAGCCACCCTGCCACCCACCCATGCGGAAATGTCCTTATCCTCTTTCTACCTGTGGGGTAGCTCCTGCCCACATGTGGATCTGGGGGATACCTTCAGGCTGATCGCTGTTTGTCTAAGCGAGTCCCAGCAGACAAGCCGATCAGGGCTGCCCCAGATGCACCAAGAGCCCCAGAACCTACATCAGCATCTCCCCTTCTGTCAGCGCGGGGCCCACATTTCCACGTCCTGATGGGCATTCTCCATGGAAGGGCTTGATTCCCGTCAAAAATGCATTGCGTCTCCCTATGTCTTAGTCTAGGCAGGCTGCAAAGATGGGGGGCTCATAACAACAGAACGTCATTCCTCACCGCCTGGGAGGCTGGGAGACCAGGGGGCCAGCGCAGCAGGGCTGGGCGGGGTGAGCGCCCTCCAGGGTTGCAGATGGCTGCCTTCTTACCGTGTTGTGTTCTCATGGCTGAGAGCAGAGGGGAGGCGGCTCTCTCCTCTCTCAAGCCCGAGGAGCCCGTCGCATCCCAGAGGCCCCACCCCCTAACGCCATCACAGTCAGGTTCCCACCTGAATTTGGGGATGGTGGGACTCAGACCTTTAATCTGGACAGCGCACACTTGTGTCTTGTTTATAACTGAGCGTGGCTCTGGAGAGGAGGCAGGAGGAAGAGGGACCCAGAGTGAGGGGCCCGGGAGGCCCCCCGGAGGTGGGTGTGAGAGGGGAGGTTGGGGCAGCTGCCGGCAACACCTGACCCTGGTCTCCCCAGGCTCTGTCCAGGTGGGTTTGGGTGCCTGACACAGTTAGGGCCCCTGTCACCGTGGCCGGCCCCTGTCACCGTGGCCAGCCCCTGCTCGACACCCAGGCTGGGCAATGGTTCTGAGGAGAAACTCTTTGTCCCCCAGATCTCCATCATTTCGTGGGACTTTTTCCCTTTCCCTATGTTTCCCTTCGGGACTTAAGTTTCTACCCGCCATCACACTTACCCGTCTGATATCCCTTACAGTCTCAGTGGGAATTCCATGGCTATCCAGGTGACAATCTCACTCCACGTTCTAATTCTGCAGAAGATTCCCCTTGTGGGAGACAGGGTTGCGGGGAGGGGTTCACCAACGTAGCACATTTCTACTAAAAACATTATTCTGTCCCAAGAAACAGGTTTGAAAGAGTCGAAGGAAAATGGCTTTTAGATTTCAGAGAAAGAACACGAGTGTGTTTCTCCCCCTCTTGTTTTCCTTATCTGACAACCCTTTAATTTTCATCAGGTTGACATTCTGTGGTAAGCCTGTGGTTAACTCCTTCACATGCAGAAGCTTGTTGTCAGCTAGACTCCCAGGGGCAAAATACAGCCTGGCCCAACTTGTCACTCCCAGAAGCGTTCGAGACCCTGAAACGTGAGAGTTTTGATTCGGGCACAACTGCTGGGAGAAATATTTTTGGTTCCCAGCCCCCTTTTTCCTTTCCGAGGTAAAGAGGAAATAACTGAATCCCCACCAGTTCCCCCCACCTCTTGTTTTTTCTTTGGTAACAAGTGTTGATGAAGACAAAAGCTGTTCTCCCAGAGGGTCTTACCCGCCGTGAGTCACTCATTTGGGCTGTGGAAACTCTGACTTTTGGGCCCGCCAGGCTCAGCCGGGCCTCAGAAACCCTAGGTCAGACAACAGACAGAACTCACAGATGACGGATGAGACTGTAGTGCAGAACGTGCTCAGGTGCACTGAGACTGTCTCCCCCAGAGCACACAGCCTCCCCTCCTAGCCCCACCCTGGGAAGCAGGTGCCCTTCCTTTGATGACATTAATGTCCCCAGCCCCATCCCCCCAGCCCACAGCCCTGTCACCCCGAACTTTTCTCTGCCACTCAGCATTTATGCCAAACAAAGATGGATGTGTGTTCGAACGAATGAATTCATAGACAATAGTATCGACGTGACTGACAATACACCCCAGCACTCACTCAGTGCCTACAGCTGTCCACGTTGAGGAAATGGTTTAAATAAATAGCAGGTGATGTGGACGGCCAACAACAGGCAGAAAGGACTGGACATCTTCAGGCTAAACCGTGCGGAGCTGGTTGGCAGTGATCAGGAAGTCGACGGTATTTTAATAAATGTGACATCCATGACAAAGGGTTCACGTGAACGCAGGTGAGAGGAAGGAACTAATGCAGACTTCTCATAAATAGTTCTCAGAAGAGGAATTCAAAAGAAACTCCATTTCCTTGTTTCTGACACGATCAAGCTTTAAGTAGTTAACATTTTTAAGTATTTTTCCCCCTCACAAAGGAACCTTGCATATTTTATCATTTGGTCCTAAAACAACAATGCTCGTAAATCGTAATGGTGACAGGATTCGTGGGCATTTTTACAGATATCAGGATGCTTTCGCTATGTCATTTTCACTGATACATTTCTGTCAGTCACACCCTTGCAACTCAAACTCCAGCGAAACTGTCCACTTACAGTCCCCTGAACGTAACAGTCCCTCGGCCTGGGTGACCTGTTCTGCCGAGCATGCCAGGTGACCCCCTGTTCATCCCTGAAATGCAGAACAGTCAAGAGCTGGCTGACCCCTCCCCTGGCTCAGGGCGGGGCAGGATTCCCCACCACGGCACCACGCAGGAGGCCCTGAGGACCAGTCAGCAAGGCAAAGACAGTGTCTTGGAATATCTTAGGAGCTCCTGTGGTCATGTGATCCTTAACGGCTCTGAGGAATCTGCCACCTGCTATTTGATGGGCAGACTCGATCCCCAGAGTAAAGCAAAGAAATGCTGTCAATACCTCTCAACAAAAACTGAGTCTGTGTTTGACAAACCCGCCTCCTGGATCAAAGGAAAAAGGGGGAGGGTGGTCGTTGTCGTAACCAGAGGTCAGTCACAGAGGTGCAGAACAGCTCACCTGCAGCCACTCACTATGTCACTAGTGCCATCAGTTCTGTGCCACGGACCCAGTGATGCTTGCCTTGACAATATTTTAAAGACATACTGGGGCAGGGAGAGACGGGAGGTAGAGGGAAATGCTAAGATGCTACGGCCACGGCAGGTGTGCAGCTGGGAAGGCTGCAGGTGAGCGGCGAGCGTCAGAGGAGACGAGAGGAGGCGAGGGCAAGCGGACCACAGAGGTCCGTCCCGCTGACGACTCTTGGGAAGGGATTCAACAGGACAGCAAAGGGGAGGTGGGATTTAAGGGGGACGCTGAAGTGTCACAGCACGGAAATGCGAGGGTCGTCAAGAGAAACAAGGAAAAGAAGACGAGCAGAGGATGGTTCGTGTGTTTGTTGGACTTTAACTTTTTGAGATAATCACAGACTCATGGGCAGGTGTAAATAATAACATAGAGATCCGACAGAGACATCGTTCAGTGTCCCCTGTCATTACAGCATGATATCCCAACCAGGAAGTTGACATTGATACGCTCCATCAGTCTCATTCAGATCTCACCAATTTCATATGAACTCATTAGTGCACGTGTGGCTTTAGTTCTATGCAACTTTATCCCATGTGTAAATTCACCACCATCACCGAGACACACAGCGGTTCTGATCACAAGGATTCCTCCTGCTACCCTTATGCAGCCACAGGGTTACTGCCTCCCTCCTTCCTCATCCTGGGCAACCACCAAGCGGCTCTCCATCTCCATATTTTGTTGTTTTAAGACTGCTATGTGAATGGAATCACACAATACGTAACCTTTGAAATTGGCTTTTTTCACTCAAAGGAATTCCCTTGCAACCCTATCTTTCCACACTTAATTCCCATGCCATCCAGCTTTCTACATCCCTTGGCAGGCATTATCCTGTAAAGAGTGCCTCCTTCCCTCCCCCGCCCCTGCCACCCTTCTTCAGTGTCACGGCTGACTGCTAGCTTTTAAATGCATTTCATTATTTCATGACTTCCACCATTGACTTCCTTGGGTTTACTAGATACACCGTCACATGATCTGCAGGCAAACGTAGCTTTACTTCTCTGCTCTCTGGTTCTCATGCCTCTGCATTCTTTCATCCGATGGACTTGACGAGAACCCCAGTGGCAATGTTAAGTGGAAGCTGGAGCAAAGCATCACAGGGAGCCGTCCTTTGATGCCAGAGTAGGTAACCCCTCCCTGTTTTTTGAGCTGCTCTTACTGTGCCCTGGAGACCTGTTGATTTTACATTAAAACTTTGCTTTGGTTTTCACTTTATTTAACTTATTTGTTTATTCATTTCATGTTTAGGCCCAGAGTTGAGTTAGTCATTGTAATCTGTCCATGGTGCACTGTCCTCATGGGTCTACACAACATGCCTCTCTTGTTGGTTTTTTCTTTCTCTTTATTCTTGATCTAGACTTTCATTTCCCCAAAAACACCCCCCTCTGTAACCTTCAGCTCCACTCTTACCATATTAATGTCCCATGTGTGCTTGAAAGTAAAGTGGATTCTGCTCTTGTTGGAGTAGTTCTCTTTAGTTACCCACCATATCAACTTTGTTCATTAGGTCTGTCAGGTTTTGTACATTGCTACCGATTTTGTCTCGTCTGCTTCATCTATCCATCATAAAGAAAGGCTTTGTTAAAATCTCTCATTATGATGGTAGCTTTGTAAATTTATCCTCGTTCTGTCAACAATTGCTTTATATATTTTGAAGTTATGTTGTTAGGTACATATAAGTAAAGAGTTTTTATGTTTTCTTGGTATTTGCTTTGTATGTTTGGAAGCTGTTAGTGGGTGCATAGAAGTAAAGAATTTTTATATTCTTCTGGTAAATCAAAACTTTAACAAGGTTCTGGATTTCTACTAATGCTTTTGCCTTGAAGTCTGATATTAATTAATATGTAACATTCTTTTGGATTGTAATGGCCATTCTTTTAGTTTCAAGCTATCAGAGCCCTCATGCTTTAAGAATGTCTCTTACAAACATCATATTCCTTTATTTTTTGAAAAAATTCTGTTTTGTTTAACTGCAGAGTTAGTCCATTACATTGGCTATCACATATATCAATATATGATAATATATTTGGATTGATTCCCACTAGCTTATTTTTCTCTTTTCTTTCTATGCATTTTTCTCCCTTCTTTCGACTTAGAGGTTTTTATTCAATTCCATTCTTTTCTCTTTACTAGTTTGTAAGGCATTCACTTTACTCTGTCATTTTACATGTCATTTTCAAAATTTTAACATGAACCTAGATTTTACAAAGTCCAAATTTAATTAGAATTATAACCCTCCTTCCAAACAATAAATAACCTTAGTATTCTTTAATTCCACTCACCTTCCTGACTTCCAGGATTTTAGTTCTATCTTGATACCTTTTTAACCCTACAAAAAAGACGTTTTGATGGTTTTACACAGTCAGTATGGGGTTAGAGTCCCTCACAAGTTTAACTTTGCTCACCATCTCTTCTTGCCACCCACACTTTCCTACTGGGCTCATTACCTTTCTTTTTGAAATACATCATTCGAACAAAATAATCCAATGTAATCCAAATGCATTAGTACTTATAATCTATGTAAATGGACCAAACTCCGTAGTTTAAAAAAATTTATAGAAATCCAAAGGTCATGTAATGTTGATAACAATTCAATACACCAGGAAGATATACACTTGTATGTATCCAATAACATGGCCTCAAAATATATAAAACAAAAATTGACAAAACTAAGATACGTTTTTCTAGCCTTGACATCACCTGACTTGGCATTACTCCTACCTGATTCTTTTTGGAAAGTTTCTCAGCCTAGTCTGCCAAATTCTTAATTTGTACTCCTGCTATATTTGTGTTCAATCCAGCTGCTGAGTCCTTTATTTCAGCTGCTTTAACCAAACTCTAGGTTTTCTTATCCCTGCCTCGTATTTCCCATATTCTTCCTCATCCCTTTTAGGACACTAAAAGCTTATTAAAAATTCATATCATTTCTGGTCTTTTGTTTCTTCTTTGGCAGGTGTCGGCTTTTCAATTTGCTGTTCTTTCTTTCTTAATGGGAGCTTTCCTCACTGGTTTATTATTTTTCCCTTTTGAGATCATTCCCCCTGGGAATATGAACCCAAATGTCCTAGGAGAAGAGCTGCAGGCTGGCCCCAGATGCGGCCAGCTGGTGAGTTTGGAATTAGGAGAAGGTAAGACATTCTTGGCTAGAGGGGTCTGTGGTTACAATCTGAGCCTCTGTGTTCTCAAAGTATATAGTCTGCAAGCATTTCTTGAAATTGAACAGTGAGCCTCTCTCTTCAAGGAAAATAACTCACAGTATGATGTACTGTGGTAAATTTTGAGGCTTGACAATGACAAATGATAAATTTTGATTAAATGATCAAACTGGAGCAAGTTGAGAATTTTGGAAACCTGTGTTGCCAGTATGAACTTGATCAGTTCCCAATACTCAAAAATTTTTCTGATGAGATCAGAGGTGACACGAACAAATCTGACTTTTTTTATGATATGTAATGAATGTGTCAGTACTTGGAAGATCAGCACAACTCAGTGAACCATTTCTTTCCCAAATGACTGATACATGGTGCTAAGAGGGGAGGTGTGGGCGCAAGATCCTCTCAAAGAGCTAAGCAGATGATTTCAGTCTAACAGGTCACTGACCTGCAAATAACAACGGAGGGACACCCACCTGTGCAGCTGGTGTCAAAGAGCACCCACAGCTCTCTGAAGGGCTGTTAAAATGCCTCTCCCTTTTCTAACAGTGAGAGGCTGGATCTTCTTCATTTACTTTAATCAGAACAACATACTGAACGGCTTGAACACAGAAAGAAATGTGAGAATCCACCTTCTTCTAGTGAGCCAGCCGTTTTAAAAGTTTGCAAAAATGTAAAAAAAAAAATGCCTCTCATCTCACTACGGTTTTTTGTTTGTTTGTTTTAGAAAATATCATTTTTCACAAAAATTATTTATGTTAGTGTACTGGCTTGCTACTGTTATCCTAAACTGAATTAATAAATATGTACTTTTGAACTTTCTCAGTTTAAATTTATAATGATGGTAAATAACAATTGATATAACCCATAAAAACAAAAGCTTGGGGCGGGGGGGGGGCGGTCCTCAGTAATTTGGGGGAAGTGTAAAAGGGTCCTGATACCAAAAGCTTTGAGAATCACTGCCTTCACCGTATTGGTTGTTAAAAAACTGAAATACTTCCAAGCTTGTTGGTGAATGTCTGCTACTTTGAACCTCTCAAATGGCCCTTCTCATTCCCTGGTTCCTCCCATATATCAGCAACTGAAGTGTTAACACGTGGCACACAGGGATCCCACCCCACACACACACCCTCAGCTACATCCCACACTGGAATCCTTCTCACTGGTTCCTGCCCCTGCGGTCCTGCTTGCTCAGTATTCTGAATCTCACTCCTGCAGGGAAACCAACCGCACCACCCTCTGAGCTTCTGTGGTGATCTGAGGTCAACGCAAACCTTCTCTCTACACTTTGGTCCTCTTCATCCTCGATCTTTCCTGACACAGTTAAGTTTGCTATTTGAAAGAATTTCCTGAAAGCTAAAGTGAGATTTTTGTAAAAGGCAGCAATTGTGGGCTTCCTCGTGGTGCCTGTCCCGTCACCTCGGGCTGTGTTACTCGGGGCAGTTTACTGAATGTCTCTGAACCTCAGTCTCCTGCTGTGGAAGCCATAGTGACAATGTCTACCTTTCAGGGTGTAGTGAGCCCTGAAGGTGATCTGCACAAAGGAGCAGCACCCAGGCGGGACTCAGGTATCAGAGTTACTATTATATAGATAACCCCAAATGGAGGGCCCGAGTTCTCTGACTTCAAAGATAATGATCTGAATTAAACCACAACATTTCACAAACACTTCCCAGTGACCCAGATAGGTCAGCCATAGCTCTGCCTCCTAGCCACAGAGACCCTTCCAAAGCTGAGTGAAACGCACACTTGTTCCTGAAGACAACAATTCTACCGGACGGAGAAGCACAAACTGGGAGTCAGGGGTCCGTCTTATTCCCGGGTTTGGGAATTCAAGGATCGACATGCAGCCTCAGTTTCCTTATCAGCAAAATGGGAGATCAACCTAGATTATCTCAGGGGTCTCTCCCAGCTCTCAGATCCTAGGAATCTATTAAGAAGAATAATCAACATGTCCTATGGTTTTTGTTTTTTGTTTTTTGTTTTTTTTGCACCAAAAACACCTGTTTTCTATAAGGCTCAGACTGCTGGTTGGGTTCCCCAAGGAACATGGAGACTGTCTTTGCCATTAGGTACATCTTGGGGTTCTCTTAGGTCTGACACAGAAGACACATGGCTTTAGGTCAAGAACCATTTCTTTATCAGGTGCCCCAAGCTGTTGATGGATTCCTGCGTCCCATGCATAAAGCTTAGGAAAGCATCCCCTAGAAGTTTCTGCGCTTGGAGAGTCAGTCTAATGTTCATCCCCAATCTCTCCTGCGTGGATGGTGAAGAGGAAGGACCTAGGGATGAGGCCATGTGTGCAGTGCTGGCTGGCTAGTACAGGTAAACATAATTTGACCTGGATTCACCCACAGAGCAAAGACTTGTCTCAGCCTCTGTCCACATCCTTTTGAAGCCCCTTCCTTTTCCTTATCTTTTGTGTCACTTACATGGGCCACCAGGGCCTGATGAGCACTCTCTTGTTTTGAACAACATCAGAAAAGAAAAAAAAAAAAAAGTCACCAAGCCCACAACCGTTTTCACCCCCCACCTTTCCTCCAGCCAAGGGGCAAGTTTTCACTGCACCCTCTCAGATGCTTTGCGGGGGAACAGAGTGCGGGGGAGGCAGGCCTCTGGGAAGGGGCAGAGCAGGGCGGGGGACGTGGGGCCTGGGCTGTGTGCTGACTGGCTGCCGCGCCAGCAGCCTCGGGGAGCTCGTGAGGGAGGTCTTAGCCTCCACACTCGCCCGATGGAACCCAAATGTGCATTTCACCAAGACCCCCAGGCGACGCGTAGACACAAAGTTTGAGAAGCTCAGCTTCTGAACAACTGAAGCGGGGTCCTACCTGTTGTGGAGGCTCTGGCCTCCTCCTGGCTCAGGGACTGACGGCCTCCAGGTGTTGGCATGTCTGGTAACTCAGGGGACACAATCTCTCAGCACAAAACTCACCTCAGCTCTAATTCCTTCTAAAAACAAAACAGCAGAACACGGAGGGGTGGCCATCTATGCGGCAGTGGAGTCGAGGGCAGATGGAGACACAAGATAAAGGCTGTCAGGGTTCCAGCTCCAGTGGGGGTCCCCTGGTCTGCGTCTCCTGCTCCGTCTCTCTGCTGTGGGACGTGGCCCCGTGGAGGGAGAGAAGAGAGTACCTCGTTCCAGCGCACTGCTCCTCTCCTGCTAGAAGCCCGAGCAGCAGAAGCTGCCCAGAGGCCCCTCTGGGAATGGTGGCAGGTGGTGATGGTCTGGTCTAATACTCAAAAGGAGAGAGCACATGCCTGGGAGGCAGGAAAGCTGGTTTGAATCCCTAACTCTGTTGCTGTGCGTCCTACAGATGCCTAAGCTTCCCCTCCCTAGCATGGGGGCAGTGAGATGGAGAAGTCGTGTCTCCAGCAATCCGCTGGAGGAAAAGTGTAAAGCAAAACAGCAGAGAAAAAGAAGCCAAGAGAGTCCTAGGGTCCCTCGCCCTCACTCACCTTCCCCCCAGACACAGCCCAGACCGAGGTGGCTCTCAGTTACGGTCGCTGATGTCAGCTGAAGAAGCCAGAAGCAGACACAGGTTCCTGCCCTTTGGTTGAGCAATGAATTCCTGGAGGCAACAAACCTACAACTATCCCAAAGGAAGATGCACCTGGGGACAGTGTTTCAGGGACAGTGATGGAGGCGGGGTGGGCGCAGGGAGTGGGACACATGGGGTCCCACCTGTGTCTTCCCAATTAAAATTCCTAGCAAAAATCCAAAATAAGATGAGAAACAGTTTCAACCTCAGAAGAGCTCAATTTAACTCTCAGTGTGAGTGGAAGCCCTGGGGATTGTCAGGATTAATAAGGCTCTCCTTCCCCTCTGCTACATGAAAGGTAGAAAGACTGCATCCATGTTCCTCTGAGCCTGTGGTAGGATCCCCTCCTGGGGCCCCGCCGTCCAAGCTCTGAGCATTTATCCCAAGTCCCAGCTCCAGGTTAGTAACCTAAAGTATTTCCTCCCCTCCATAGGCGGCACGCACATCAAAGACTCTCAGAAGACAAAATGACATCCAATCCAAAAACATACCAATAGTTAAAAATTACAGAGAGAAAAACCCTTCCCTTCCCACCTTCAAAAATAAATTGCTGTGTTTGCCCCTTGAGCTTCCAGACCCACTGTGGTGTGAGCTGGGGGGGTGGGGGCGCAGGGTGGGGGGTGAGCGAGGGGGTGGGCAGAGCTGAGAGCGGAGGACAGTTTCCGCTAGAAAGTCAGAGCCAGCCGTGGAAGCCAGAGACAGAGCTGGGAAGCTGGGTGCAAGAGAGAGGAGGAAAAGCCTCTGTCCCTGAATTTCAAGACTTTTCAGAGTTTTCAGAGAGGGAACTTAGGGAACTGGGGCAGCTGCCCGGCTGCAGGGGAAGGAAACTCCTAGGTGGCAATGTAGGGAAAGAGGATGCAAAGATGTCCTGCTGAGTCACACCTACGGAGTTGTCCTTCAGTCCTCCGCTGCAAGATTTCAGGAGGGAAAAAGTGTTTCATCATCCTGTTTTAAAGATGTACTGCTGTTTCTGACACTGTGCTGAGAAGCACTTTTTAAAAAATCCCAGATTTATTCCCATTAGATTAAAAAGAAACACCCCCCCCCGCCGGGGTACCACTCCCACACACTCTCCGACCCCCACTTTCTTCAGATGTTTGGAACCCCCTCGGCACGGTTCTAGGGAAAAGGGTCACAGCCAAGCTCTTCTCCGGTTCTGAGCTACAGGCCAGGGAAGTTCCAGTGTTTCTAAATTCCAGGAAAGATGCTTTCATGAAGGGAAAGTCTGTTGGACTAAGAGGTTCTGGAGATTTCCCTTGTCCCCACATGACCTCCAGAGATGCTCAGGCTAATTTATGATGGTCCTGGGAATTTCCACGGCCTCATTTAGCCTATCACCACGTAAATAGTTGTTAAGGACACAAAGCTGCCCAAAAGACAATCTGTCTGCTTCCTTTTCAAATTTCTATGTTTAGAAACCCTCTTGGCTTGTGGTTGAATTGTCAGATTCCAAAGGCATCTGAGGTCAAACCTTAATTATTTGTGCTCATGGACAATCATGAGAATTGCTCAGTGTACTTCTTACTGAGTTTTTTTTGTTTGTTTGTTTTTTGTTTTTTGGGGAAGTAAAATTACTTGTAGTAAAACACACAGATCTGAAGGGTACAATTTGATAAGTTTGGGCTGTTAACCAAAATTTCAGAAATGGAGACCTGATTAAAATATAAGAAGGCATCTGTTTGGGTTTATCAGGACTGCCCAGGAGACACAGATTTAAGAAGCCCTTGAACTGCGTCCCCATCCCCAGCAGCTACAAACTAGGGGAGGCTTATAAAGACAAAATAAGTAAGGTTCCAGTTAGTGACATGATTTGTTCGTCAAGAATTCCATGAGAGCTGGCAAGAAATGAGGGTGCTTGTTAAGTAAGGGTTGGTTGGGGTCTGAAATGGTTGCCAGTTACAGGGGGAGACCTTGAAACCATAAGATGCAGCTGCTAGCACATGTTGTGTCAGAAACAGCTGGCGGTGTCCTTAAGTTTGACACAGTTCAGGGAAAATTCCGGTTCTCAGTGGTGCAGGGCCGTGTCCAAGACCAAGTCCTGACTCCGTTTCTTTATGTCCATGAACCATGATTAGTCCATTACCATTTCAACTTGTCATCAGGGCACATATGTCCACCCACGTAACCAACGTCTCCATCACCTCCTTCCCGTCAACCCCCGCTGCTCTGTACCCTAGCTTTGTCTTCTCTTGAACTTCATGTAAACGGAATCAGTGTGTGTATTCTGCGTCCGTCTTCGTTTGTTCAACGTAATGTTTGAGATTATTCAAAGCTGCTATAAATGTTTTGTTTTAGCCTTTTTGTAGACACATGCTTTCACACCCCCTAGATAAATCCTGAGGAATGGAATGGCTGGGTCGCAGGGCGGGTATATATTTAACTTCATTTAAAAAAAAAGTGAGTTTTCCAAAGTAATGGTTTTCTTTTGCACTCCTACCAGTAATGTGCATTCTAGTAGCTCTGTGTCCTCTGCAACATTTGGTGATGTCAGTCTTTGATCCATCGTAACCATTCTAAAGGACTATTTCATGGTGGTTTCCAACTTGCTTTTTCTTGATGTCTAATGATGTTTAGCGTCTTTTCAAGTGCTTACTGATAATTAAATACCTTCTTTGGTGAAGGGAACTTTCAAGTCTTTGCCCATTTAATTATTGGGTTATTTGACTTTTAGTCTTAATTTGTAGCTCTCTGTATAATGTGGACACAAGTCTTTTTGTCTGATTACGTGTCGCCAAGATTCTCTCCCAGTCTATCACTGTCACTCATTTTTTTTCCAGTTCCTTAATGTCTTAGGACGAGCAGAAGTTTTTAATTTAATATTCTTTTATGGTTAGCGCTTTTGGTGTCTTCTCTAGGAAATCTTGGCATGTCTGTAGCTTGCAAAGCTGTTTGCCTTTCTTTTAGAGGCTTAATAGTTTAACCTTGTATGTTTACATCTATAATGTATAGATCTGGTATATGGATCTTTTATGTTTAGAAATGTAATCAAATTAATTTTTGTACATGGAGTGAGGTTCTTTTTTCCCTATACATTTGTCATTTATTCCAGAAGAATTTGTGGAGATTTTTCCTTCCCTCATTGAATTGCCATGGTATGTTTCTTAAAAAAAAAAAACCCAACATGTGTGAGTCTATTTCTAGATTCTCTATTCCGTTTCATTATTCTATGTGTCTGTCCTTTTGCCCATATATACTGTCTTGGCCACTGAAGACTTACATAAAGCTTTCATATCAGCCTGGACCTGGTGCCTGTTGTGCTGGGTGGCGAGGCCCCTGATTCTCACTCTCTCCTGTTTCCTGTGGTCCTTCCTGTCCACTTCTCTTATCCTACCTGTGGCTTTTCCGTAAAATCTCATCTCTTAAAGCAGGAGAACTTGTCATCAGATATACAGTGGAATCGTCGTTCTGATGAGACCAGTACCTCTTCCCCCTCAGTAGCTGAGCGCTCGGCCGTTTCTTTGAGTACTTTTAGTGGGAAACCAGTGACCTTTTTTTGGGCCAAGGGAGAGTCAGGTCTTCGTGGTATGAGGAGGAATCTGGTAAACTCAGAGGTGCGTAGGTGGGTGAGAAACACACATTTCCTACTCGCCAGACATTGAGTGAAGCACTTCACACATATTTCTCCAAAAAAAGGAAAAAGCCCTACAGAAGCATTCATTGCAGAAAGTTGGACAATCTTTATCTCCTGCAAAGTATCTCTCACAGGCACACGTTGTCCCTCAATCAAATCTACACGGCTTTCCTCTCTTCCTTTCTTCATAGCCCTCGGTCCTTCTCTTTCTAAATTCGCTCAGCATGAAGCATATTTAGAATAAAGCCTCATTCATTTCCATTCATTTAGTTTGAAACACATTGTAGTTTGGAGGTGAACTTGGCTGAAGTTGAATTGTGAGTGATCTCTGATAGGAAGGTTTCTAAAGAAATGCGGTGACAGCCTTAGTTTCTTTCCAGGAAAAAGTTGGGTACCTGTAAGCCCCTTCTATGAAGCGAGGAAACGTGTGATTAGATTATTGCGTGGTGACTATGCCCATGCTGGGAAGCTCCTGCACTCTTAATTCGCTTTTTGTTTTGTTTTGTTGTTTTGGCAGGGGTTTGTCTTCAGGACCCACCAAATATCAGAAATGCCACGTTCAAGATCCTCAGGTACGAGGTCGGCACCACGTTAAACTGTGACTGCGAGAAAGGCTTCCGCAGAACGAGCAGCAGGCGGCCCTACATGCTCTGCACAGGGAACTCCAACCACTCTTTCTGGGAAAACAGATGTCAGTGCGACCGGATTTGTAAGTGTTTCCATTCGTAACCGAGGAGGGAGAGACAAACACTGTAGCAAACGGGGAGACACAGCTTCAACTTTTCTTCCCTCCGCCCTACAGACAAAAATCGGCCAGCCCCATCAACGTGACAACTAATCTTAGTGGTTCTTGGAATAGTCATCCACTGAGCAAATATGTCATGAGAGCCTCCTAGTTCCAAGGACTGTTCTAGGCACAGGGGATATGACAGACCCGGCCCCCAGAGAACTTACACTTTAGGGGGAGGGAGGGACAGACACGGTGCTAATAGTTACTAAACAATTAAAAATAATTCTAGTTCACAGTGATGTGACTACAGCTAAGGGTACTGAACTGTACACTTAAAAATGGTCAATATGGTGAAGTTTATGTTATGAGTCTTTTATCACAATATTTTAATTGAAGTATAGTTGATTTACAATGTTGTGTTAGTTTCAGGTGTATAGCAAAGTGATTCAGCTTTTTATATATATATACACATATATACACACACATTCTTTTTTAGATTTTTTTCCATTATAGGTCATTACAAGATATTTAATAGTAAATTCTTGTTGTCTATCTGTTTTATGTATAGTGGGGTGTATCTGTTAACCCCAAACTCCTGATTTGTCCCTCCCCTCCTTTCCCCTTTGGTATCCGTAAGTTTGTTCTCTCTGTCTATGAGTCTGTTTGTTTTGTAAATAAGTTCATTTGTGTCGTTTTTTTTTTTTAGATTCCACATATGAGTGGTATCATACGGTATTTTTCTTTCTCTTTCTGGCTTACTTCACTTAGTACGACAATCTCCAGGTCCATCCATGTTGCTGCAAATGGCATTATTTTATTCTTTTTTATGGCTGGGTAGTATTCCACTGTACAAATATACCACAGCTTCTTTATCCAGTCATTTGTCCATGGACATTTAGGTTGTTTCCATGTCTTGGCTGTTGTAAACAGTGCTGCTGTGAACATTGGGGTGCAGGTATCTTTTTGACAAAATCTTTACAACAAAGAGGCGTGTTACAGGACAGGTTTTTTTGTCATTGCTTTGGGATGGCTTCTCTCTAACTTTTAAATGAACTGCTTTGGGGACACAGAGGGGTGGGTGGGTGGCCTGTGGAGTTATCACCCTCATCATAGTCACACTCACTCCCAAGCCCAGTGTTGATGGGTCAGTGGCCAAAAAGGAGTCCTTTTAGGGGAGACACACACAAAAAGAATTCCACCAGAAAAATCTCTGTTCTTTCAGAAATATGTATAGGCCATTGTCATTATGTACACAAATCCTGACTGACAGGCCAGTGCTGGGCTGGCCATGCACGTGCCCCACTGAGACACCCGCCCCCCGGGTTCATCTTCATAACCCCAGCCCCCCCGTGTGGCCAGGCACATCACAGGTGCTGGAAAGGCACCCTTTCTGAGTGACTGAACGCAGGGAGAGCAGTTTCTCTTCGACGCATTTGTGACGTTATCTCCCTCCTTCCATCCATACTCTCCAGCCTCCCCAGTAAAACAAGTCACCCCCAGACCCGAAGAACAGAAGGAACAAACACCTACCGAAACGCAAGGCCAAATGCAGCCCACAGACCAGGTTAAGCTGCCAGGTAAGAGGTGACTCTGGACGAGCCAACCATCCCCTTGCAGGCATAGGATGCGTTCCCCAAAGGAGGAGAGTCTGTCCCACTGTCCCCTTTTCTAAGGACACTGTGTGCAGTGTTTGCAGGCTGTTTGCCCAGCATTTCAAGCCTCTTACAGCAGCCAACCTGGGCTCTGGGCTTCCTCCAGATTTGGGAGCTGGCCAGATAGAATTCAACTCACTTCACTTCAAAAAGTGCATCTGGGGATTCGCTGTGCCAGGCACTGCGGCCAGAAGATGCAAACCCAGTAGACAGTGGTCCCTGCCCTCGAGGAAATGCTCTGTTTTCCCTTTAAGTACCAGACAGTGTCCTCCAAGCAAAGCAATTTACTTCCAGATGTTTCTTACAGGACAGGGCTGAAAAGTGTGCGATGCCACACCGGTGAGTCTCGAAGCTGCGGGTACACCTCTCCCCGCCGATGGGCAGCGGGCAAGCAAGTGCCCTGTTACCCAGTGGCTGCCCCAATGTTCCAAAATTAATGATGTCGAAGTCAAGACATAACATCAGGGAGAAAGAGAGGCCATTAGGAAGAGCTGAGCTTTGCGGGGACCAGCTGACCTTACAAAGACCCTGTGGTCTGACGCTCATTTTATAACTTTAGAAAGCACTTCACCACATTATACATGCCTGCATTCAAACCTCAAAGCCCAGTGAGTCGGGGAGCAGGAAATATTACTTCAATTCACTGAAGAAACTGAAGCACAGAGACATTTAAAGACTTGGCCAAACTCATGTAAGAGGACTGAAAGCAGGCTTCGGGCCTCCCAAATTCCAGTAGGGATATTGCTGATTATTTAAACTAGTTTGAATTTACCTTCAGCCTCTACTAATTAAAAAACAAAAAGACACAATGACTATTTCAGGGGCTGTGGGCAGCATGAAGTTTCCAGCCCTTTCCACTCCAACTTTGCGCTGGAACGAGGTTTCAGGACACGTCTAGGGGCTTCTTTGTCTCTGCTTCCCCCACATTTCCCTCCACAATTACTGAAAGTTTTCTCAAGAGGTCAGCGTGTGCCGTCCTTACTCAAGAGATAACCAGCTCACTCTGGCTAAAGGATGCTTCACAGACTGTCTTAATTTGGAGGTTTTCTCTTGGAAGCAGCAAACCCAATTCAGATGGGTTTGGATGGCTATGAATTTTGCCGGCTGTCAGGCAGTCTGAGTCTGAGACTAACGCACAGGTTCGGTGGTGATTTGCAAGGCACTGCGGTAGAGCAGACTGCTGGGGCCGGGACCCTCGGTTCCTGCTGCAGAGGGGTTATAGGGGTTACAGGTTATAGGGCTCCTGCTGTTAGAAGGTATGTTGGGTGCTGGAGGTTGTGGAAGGTCAGAGCATACACGCAGCCTCCCGTGTCTGGGGTTGGAGGAGATACGTGTTTCCACATGTCTAGATTGGGGGGCGGGGAGAGCATGGACTCTGAGATTAAATTAGAACAGGACACAATCTCTGGGGTTAAAGGTCACCCAGGCTTGGTTTTAGTTGTGTGAGTGGAAAGTTACTGAGCATGGGGAATTTTCAGAGGCCTTAAAAGGGCTCACATGGGGCGGCTTCAGGCATGGCTTGATCAGAGATCAGGCTCCATTTGTCCAAGACGACCTTGGTGCTCCCCTCCTCCTGGCTTTGGATTTGTCCCCAGTCCTTCCCCATGGTCCCAAGATGACCACTAGCTGCAGTTCGAGGGTGTGCTTCCTCACTTAGCACTGGGGACCCAGGTGGTCTCCACAAGTTGGCTTGAGCCCGCCCTCAGCCCTCAGCTGAGATGACTCTTTCCACATCCGTCCATTTAGCAAATCCCTCGCCACTGGCAGAAGTAACTGCTCATTCCTCTGTGTTCACAGAGCAAGCTGTTTCTCAGCTGTCACCCTCCCCACGTTCTGCCTGCACACGCTGCCCCGCCCAATCCACTGTCTGCTCCTTGTGGGGGACTGGGTCTTTGTGCCTTTCCACAGAGTGCCTGACATGAAGATGTTACCAATACTCATTGGTTGGTAGGAAGGAAGGAAGGAAAGGAGGGAGGGAGGGGGGAAGGACAAAGAACCAAGGTCCAGTCTCTAGAAAGAGGCACCTTGGATTCACTCTCAGCACCTCCCCAACTTGCCTTTGGAACTTCCTTTCCTTCTTCCAGGTCACTGCGAGGAGCCTCCACCCTGGGAACATGGATCTTTGAAGAGAATTTATCATTTTGTGGTGGGGCAGACGGTTCACTACCAGTGCGCCCAGGGATTCAGGGACCCGCGGAGAGGCCTTGCCAAGAGCATCTGTGAGATGATCAGAGGGAAGATGAGGTGGACACAGCCGCAGCTCAAGTGCAGAAGTGAAACAGAGAACAGTCAGTTCCCAGGTTCGGGGCTGCTCCCGTGCCCCCCCCCCCCCCCCGCCGCTTCCCTCCGGCAGACCAGGCTGGAATTCCTGAACAACCGGCCACGTGATCTTGGGCAAGGCTCTTCACCTCCTGGGGCCGCTGTTTTTCTCACTCTAGAAAATAGACTAGATAAACTGCAAGATTTCCATCACCTGAGGTACCCCGGACCCTGAACAGGGAAAAGTAGCAGGAGATGGAAGAGGAAGAAAGGGCTTCCGAGGACCCCGGGTGCCCCCTCCCCAGCAGTAATGCTGCCCCCTTTTCTAGCTGGTCCTGAGACGCCCCTTCTTCCTCTAAACTCCCAAGGCTTCCTTGCCTTCAAAAAGGAAAGCCCAGCGCGCCGCGCACCCCCTTCTAACCTCCTGGCACCAACTTGAGCGCAGTATTTGCGCAGCCACCAGCACGCCCCTGCCTCCGGTGCAAGTCCCACCTGAGCTTGGACGCAGTGCAAATGTGCAGACAAAGGACTTCCCACCAGCAACACACTCATTCACACACACAGACAAGCCGCCTAACTTGAGGTCTTCTGCTACTTTCATTCTGAAGCCGTGTTACCATTTCTCCGGGCAAGTCCCTTACACGTGACACTGTCAGCGGAGTCTTCTCTCACCCCGGGTCCCCGGACCCCGTGCCTCCTTCTTGGATCCTCTGGGGAGGCTGTGTTTCTTTCCCGCCCTCAGTGAGCCACGTGGCCTGCTGGCCGTGCCCACCAACAACGGGGAACCTTTCACAGAGAAAAGCTATCCTTTTGTGCATCTCTGCTTTGTTTGACAGTTCAGTGGTATTTGTATTCTGACGACCTGTTTCCAAACTGCAGAAGGAAACCAGGGTTGAGTAGGAAGTCAGGATGAAAGCTGCTCAGAGTTCCGTGGAAAGCCGGGGTCGGGGTCACAGGTCCCTCTCTCCTGCTCTCCTGGGGCCACTGACCCACCTCCCTGGGGCCCTGATGGAGAGCTGTGTGTGTGGCACCCCCAGATAATGTGCCCAGAACCAAGCGTCACACCTCAGCTAGTGCGTCTCGGGTCAGCTGAGGTGGGGGGGAGGGGTGGGTGTGAGCTCCCCACCCCCCACCACCTTCAGTTCCACAAGCATCCTTACTCTCTCCCCCAGGTGATGAAGATCCTCCGCTCAGCACCGAGGCCCCTCCTGGGAGCGAAACTTCCCGTCCCTTAACAACCCAGAGGACAGGTACTGCAGGTTCCACTAGGGTTTCTTTGAAGGTGAAGCTTGGCCATTAAATCATCATGTGGGGAAGGGAAGAAGTCCACCCAGAGCAGAACAGTTCCCCCCAGCAGAGGGGTCAGAGTTGCCAGCAGGTGCCAGAGATGGTCACACATCCGCATCCGACCTCCCAGGCCTCCCATGCGGCAGGTGTCAGCGGAGAAACAAGACGGGATGGGGGGGCTCCTCAAGGCGGAAGAATGAAGAGCTTGCCCAGCACTCCCCCAGTCTCTCCATCCGCCTCCAAGGGTCTAGCCTCCCGGGAAGCCAGGGCCTCCCCAGCCCCGAGCAGTCCCATAACTAGAATAAACTAGCGTCTTCCCCTCCGTCTTTTGCACAGATTTTGAAGAACACACAGACATGGCTGCCACCATGACGTCGTTCATACTTACAACTGAGTATCAGATCGCAGGTGGGTAGTGAGCAAACGTGCCCCAGATAGAGACCATGGGACTAGTACTTGGTGGGTTGGTGAGCTGGTTGCTTAATTAGTTTAAACTAATTTTTTACACTATATAAGACCAGTCCAGATAGTAACATAACTTGGAATCACAGGACTCGGTTGTAGGTAGTTGTATGGTCTCAAACCATCCTCCTGACCAGATGCTAAAGGACAAAATAGCCAGCGCCTGGCTGTGAGGGGTGAGGCCAGGCTGGAGGGACGTGGTAGAACCAGGGAGAGAGAGAAAACACAGAAACAGAGTAGAATGCCGGTCACCAGGGACCTGGTGGGGGAGGGGGGCTGGCAAATGAGAAGATGTTGGTCAGAAGACACACACTTCCAGTCAGAAGATGAGTAAGTTCTGGGTCGAATGTTCAGCGTGGTGACTAGTTAACCATGCTGCCCCGTAGACTGGAAAGTTGCTAAGAGAAGGAATGGTAAAAGAAATGGTAATTTTGTGACCTGATGGAGGTTTTAGCTAACTCTGTGGTGCCCTCACTTTGCAACTTACAAGTATTTCAAAGCAACTCTAACATGCTAAGCGGAGACAATGTTACACGTCAATTCTCTCTCAGTGAAGCGGGGAGAGGAGAAAAACAGGCTTTGAGGCACATCTAAGATAGACAGACAGACAGACAGACGTGATGGATGTTTAGACAGACAGACAGACAGACAACTCGACAGTTCCAGGACCACAGGAAAGTAGCATCTGAGAAATACGAACACTTTCGGAAGGCGCTATAACGTGTGTACCGTTTCTCTTTATATTTCAACATTTCTTGCACCCATCGCCAGCCTCACTCAAGGCCTCTCCAACTGAGGCCGGGCCTCTGAACCTTTTTAAAGAAAGTGCCTGTCAGCTCGCTCCCTCCAGAAAGAGCGGAGCCCCCTGAAGAAAGGCTTGTGCCCTTTCAGTCCCCAGACCCCAGTTCTGGGGGCGCCTCCACAGAAACCCTGCGGGGGCGGGAGCTGCATTCTGAAAAGGGGCGGCAGATGGACGGAAGGACCCCGCAGCGCTCACCGGCCCGGGAGCCCTTTGCCGAGGGTGGGGGGACGGGCTCACGGGGGACTGGCTTTCTCAGCCCTGGGCTCGGGGTCTGCGCTGAACCGCCTCTCTGTCGGACAGTGGCCGGCTGCGTTCTCCTGCTCATCAGCATCCTCCTCCTGAGCGGCCTCACCTGGCAGCGGAGATGGTGAGTCCCGCGTGATCCCGGAGGCCCCGCCCTGGGACGCACCTGGGCAGGGCTCCCCTCCCCCACCCCTCCCCCACCCCTCCCCCTCCTCCGCCAACCGCCTGCGTTTGGGGAGAAGCAGAGGGCAAACAGCCAGGCTCGAATTCCCAGAGTCAACCCAGAGACTTAAAGCCGCGGGGAAAGGGGAAAGCCAAGGAAACGACCATCCATTGAGCACCTACTGTATGCCAGGCTGGGGGCTGACCTTCCGAATAGTGTAGCGACCTGTCTTCTCAGAAGCCTTTGGAACAGCCACCGCTTAGGCAGGTTAAGCCAAGCAAACAGGGTGGCAGAATCCACGACTTCCGTCCCCCACGCGTGCCCCCCAGACGCGCACACCTGCGCCCCCTGCACCAGGAACCTGACCCGCGTGGCCCCTGCGTGACCTCGTTTACGGGAACTCGGATTCTCAGCCCAGGCTGAGAGCCACCGGAGAGAGCATAAAAACACCAATGCTTGAGCGGGACCCCGACAACGGTGCTTTTTTTTTTTTTAATTGAGATAAAATTCATCATTTTAACCATTTTAAAGTGCATAATTCAGTGGTTTTTAGCAATGTTGCGTGTGCACCACCACTACCTAATTCCAGAACCTTTCCATCACCCCAGAAAGAAGCCCACACTTCCCAATTCCCCAGGTCCCTTCCCTGACCGCCCGTGATTTACCCCCCACCTCCACGGGCTTGCCTGGTCCGGACAGTTTGCGTGACTAGAGTCATACACCCTCTGACCTTCTGTGCCTGGGACTTTTTTACAAGTTAGTGTTTTTGTGGTCATGTTGGGGAAATCATGTGTAGCATTAACGGGACCAATGAGAACAAAACAAAATGTTACAAATGTGATATTTGTGATTTGGGATAAAATTTCCAGTGTCTTCATGACACATGGATTCAAAGGGTACAGGAATGAAAGTGATGTACTCGGGGAAACTTAGACAAGTCAAAAAGTGGCCCTGTGATGACAAACACAATGATATTTAAGATGCAAGAAAAGAGATTGTTTAAAATATACTAATTCGCAGTCAAAAAAAAAGTACTTCTTAAAAAGCTCCTCCAACGCATCTAGTACGCACACATCAGTTTAGGTAGCCCCACTGCTGCAGAAAAACGTGGTACAGCTCAGTTGTGACAGCAACCTGCATCCCGCCCGGCGACTAAGCAGCACTGGGAGAGCTGGAGAACTCAGGTTGATTACGCCAAGGGGCCCAGCGGAGTTAACACTCTAAACTCCGGACCCCGTCTGTAGGTTTACACAGGCTTTTATAGGCTGCCAGTTTACACTTTGCAACATCATATGCAAATAAGGCATAACAAAAGTTGACTAATTAGGAACAAGCTTTGTAGAAATGGACCAATCAGGAGGGAGAGAAATAACCAATCAGGAGTGAGCTCAGGGAACCAATAGAATTTTAGGGGTAAGTTCCACTTTCCTAGGAGTAAGCCGTTTCAGCGGCAAAAAGCGAGATAGAGCCTCTGGGCTAGGGAACCAGGTGGTGCTGGAGGAGAGCAGTGGCCCTGCCTGGGGGTCCTGCCAGTCTTTTTTATGGGGCTTCCCACCTCACCACGAAAGGCGGGTGGTTCTGAAAGTTGAGTGCATCAGCCTCTCCCAGTGGGCCGGCCCAGAGTCTCTGACCCAGCGGGCTCAGGGAGGGGCCTGAGAAAGCACTTTCTAACAGATCCCCAGGTGATGCTGGCGCACGTTTCCAGGGACCAATTTGGAGGACCCTGCACTGACTGTGACGAATCAATAGAGTGAAATCATCACTCTCACACACACACACACACACACACACACACACACACACACACACACACGGCCAGTCTCTCCCTCCGTTTAGACGAGGACTGTAAGGACCTACTATGTGACTCTCCCCACTACCCAGGGAATCCCCTACCCCCCCCCCCAGTGCACTCTGCCAACCCTGGCATAAACCCCCAGGAAGACCTTGAGAAGACACAGATTCACCCCCCAAAATCCCAAAGCTCTTTGACCCTCAATCTTGCCTACCCAGAGAGAAACCATCAGAGTCCTTCCATTCTTTTTTTTTTTTTAAGAAGCAGAACTACATTCATTTATGTATTGAGGAGGGGAGGTAATTAGGTTTATTTATTTGTTTTTTAGGTGACGGTACTAGGGATTGAACTCAGGACCTTGTGCATGCTAAGCATGCAGTCTACCACTGAGCTGTACCCTCCCTCCTCCTTCCATTCTTATGCTGATTGTCAGGCCCACAATAGACTCTTGGTTTTATGTGAATTTAAAAGCACAGATTATTGCCATGCAAAATATAAGCCCTCTAGGTTATGAGAGTAGGAACTGTTCACATCCCTGGCAGCCTACCACACTCTCTGCGTGCTGCTGACTCGTGGGATGTATTTCAGGATTATGTGAGGTGATGCGGTAAAGTGCCCAAGGCTGTCAGGACTCAATACTTAGTTCCTCTCCTTGCTTCACTGACAGGACTTGATACCTGTCAAAAATCTTTCTATTTGTGAGCTTAAAGACCCAAAGCCTTCAGACACAGAGGGGATGAAGCTATCTGGGAGAGGTAAAGGTTTGGAGTTAATGTTGTCAAACAAAGAACTCCTGAAACCGTGAGTTCCCACAAGATCTCCCAGAACTGCAATCTCCAGGAGACACAAACGGACACTCAGATTGACCCCTCTATGGAAGAGCTGGTCCAAAATCCTTCCTAGCATCGAATTTCATCTGAGGCTGCCCTCTTGTGGCCCAACAGAAGTCCTACATGTTAGGGTTTCATTATGAGCAATTACCGGGAGCCCGCAAAGGGCCAGAGCTGGCAGGCTTACACCGGCTCCTGAGAGCCGAAAGTTAGATCTTCTGAAATTCTGCAAACTGTTCTTAAGCATAGCCACTATTAAAAATTAAAGTACATAAACTTGAAGTTAAATAAGTTATATTAAAACAAAGTTTTCAAAATTTCAAAATTTTCAGTCTTCAAAATTCATCACTTTCTAATTATTTCACTACATTTTGCTGCTTTCTGTGATCTCAGCATGATTTGCATCCATGTATCCCTATCGAGGAAGTACTCGATGTGTGCTGGTTTCATCCTGCACATCTCTCCCCAGTTCTGTGTTCAGGGATTGGCAGCCTGAAACTGGGCGTAACGGGAAACCATGGAGACGGGCAAACTTCAGAGAAGGTTGTTAAGCATTTCAGAGCACAGCAGTTCTTGGGGCTCCCATGGGCGCCCTGCACAAGGCAGGAGGTAACCAGATGTTCCCGCAGGCTAAGTAAGGGCTGGGCAAAGTCTAGGACGTGGGGCGACTCTGGGCTTTAGAGTGTTGACGGTGGGGCTGTAGTCACTGCGCACGAGGATGAAACGGGAAGTGAGGATGGAGTAGTGTGCCCTGAGGGGAGTCACCCCAAGGCAGAGCCTGTCCTCTAGTCCCTTCCCTGAGACCACGGCCTCCACACCCATAACCGTCCAGCTCCCAGGCTCTTCCTCAGCGCCGTCACTGCACTGTGATTGAATTAACATGCTGTGAGAGCCACGGGGCTGCTGTTCTTGGCTTCTGGAGGGATGGCGAGGCCTTGAGGTCAGCGTGTGGGAAGGTCACCATATCCTGGGACTTTAAAGTTAGCAGATCAGGGATGCTGTGTTGTACACCAGAAAGTGACACATTGTAACTGACAGTATTTCAACTAAAAAAATTAAGTTAGCAGGTGAATCAATGGGGGCTTATGTTGAATGTTCTACCCTGTCCGTGTAGGGTGGGGACCACGTTTTCCTCGGGGCCACATTACTCTTGTGATTATGACTTGATTGCATCACTACAGGAAGAAGAGTAGAGGAGCCATCTAGAAAACGAAGAGTGCTGAGAAGCCAAGAACAGCCCACCGAAGCCATGGACCACAACCCAAATCGAAGATGCTGAACACTCATCCAAGAGGCACCTCCTGCGGTGCCGGGAGTTTCGGAAAGCCCTGAAGCCACATCACAGAACACCAGGCACCTGAAGCCCCATCGGCGCCAGCTCTGTAGCATCAGCGAGTGAGCCTGACCTGTGTCCAGGCAGCAAGTCCCAGGCTGCTGGAGGAACGGGCAAGAACCCTTGAAGTCTTGGTCTTATTTCATGTATACGTGTTAATTCAAGCACAGCCAGCGTGGAAGTCCCTCCACACCACACACAGTATAAAGAAAAGTCACTTCATGCTAAGGTTTTCCCACCTTCCCTGTTTAGAAATCCCAAGGAGAGCCCTCGCACTAATGTAAATAGATAGGCACAGGCTCTGCCCCGCGTCACTGGACCGCGTCCCTCGATCTTTGTGGATCCTTTCCCCGCCTCCGGGTAACTAGGTTGTCCTCCTGGTCACACCCTTTCAGGAATGCCCTCTAAGAACTCGGACTGGGAACTAGGGAACCTTTTGTCCTTAGCTCAGGCCTCTAAACTAGCTGCCTTGCACTGAACCTTCAATGTGGAGTTTCTGCAGAACAGAGGCCGTGGTGGGATCATCTCTGGGTGACACCCACCGAGCGCAGCCAAGGCCTTGGGACTGCAGACTTCAGCATTTGAAAGGATTTCACAGGCGTTAATGTTGGGAGAAGGATAAATGATGGGTGATTCCTGTCGGAGAGCTTTGGCTGAACATGACCGGGGGCCTCTTTAAGAACTAGTTTCTTGGGGATGGCTATAAATGTTACTCTGCCTCTAACCTGCAAGAATTTGACGTTTACAGACAGACACAAACGTGCACATTGCCAAAGAAGTGCTGTAAAAACACTGATGAGGGAGCAATACATTCAGTGTTTTAAGAAAGGAGAGAAAGAAGGAAGTAAGGAAAGCCACAGAGATTATCCTGACAGAAGGTAATTATGGAAGAGGTCACACCAGTGGTCCTCACACCATTAGCCAAACGTTGAGCAAATCAAAGTCACCTGAGGCCTTGATAAAATGCAGACGGCGCGGCCCATCTCCAGGTTCTGAGTCAACAGGTCTGGGGTGGTGCCCGAGAATTCACCTGCTGCTGGTGATAGCTGGTCCTGGGACCACACTTTGAGAACCGCTGGGTTTATACCTCCCCAGGCCCACCCGCCCTCCTCTCCTACTGGAAAACTCAGCGTCAGGTGCTGAGATGTCAGTGAAGGTTCTTGTTCAGACTCTTGTGTAAGATCTTAGTTCTCCAATCAGTTGACTCAGATGTCCTGGTTGAATAAAATCACCTGATAATGAGATTAAGGAAAATTTTTAACTAGCAGCCAGTTTTCATTTCTGAAAGGGCAGGAAAGCAGGAAAGCGTAACTTAAAAAAAAAAAGGGCAAATGTCAGCAGGTCCATATTCCAGATTAAAGAACTCTTTTCTGTCCTTTCTGTGACCTTGAACCAAGTACAATCAGATTCCACTGCCAGCATTCCCCCGAGTATATATGTTTTCTGGGCAAACTAACATTGAGAGAAATCTCAGATTAGAAAAAAAAATTTAATCTTATCTATCTTACTTGAGTAAAGCTGAATTATCATTACTCATTTTGGGGAAGGGGGTGGTCTATGGGAGCCAAATTTTTTTCATAATACAGTTGAGCCTTGGAAAACACAGGTTTGAACTGCGAGGGTTCACCTATATGTGGATTTTTTTTTCAATAGTCAATCCTCTAGTACTACACGATCCATGGTTGGTTGAATCCACAGAGGCAGAACTGCAGATACAGAGGAACCATCGATACGTAGACACTGGGGATACAGAGGGCCGATTATAACTTACACGTGGACTTTTTACTGCAGGGAGGGGCGGTGCCCTAACCCCCCATTGTAATCACAATGCTATTTACTTTTTTTCATGATCCTTCTCTTACCAGTGTACGGGGTGGGGAGCGGTGCCAGAAGCTACATATGTGATGCTGTCATCACTCTGGTGTTAACATATAATGAGTTTGTTACTGTTGTTTATAAAATAATTAATACATATTTTTTAATTGCTTGGTTTTAATGTCTAAGGATGGCAAATATCACTAAATGTAAGTACATAAACAAAAGGTTTTGGAGCGTCTCAATACTTTTTAATAATATAAAGAGGTCTTGAAGTTAAGCCAGAAAGAGAAAGAAAAATACCATAGGATTATATCTGGAATCTAGGGGAAAAAAAGATTCAAATGAGCTTGTTTACAAAATAGAAACAAACAGACTCACAGACATAGAGAACAAACATGGTTACCGGCGGGGAAGGAGGTGGGAAGGGATAAATTGGGGGTTTGAGATTTGCAGCTACTAACTACTGTATATAACATAGATATACAGTTCCCTCTGTACAGCACAGGGAGCTATACTCCATATTTTGTAGTAACCTAGAATGAAAAATAATACGAAAACAAATATGTGTATGTACATGTGTGCCTGGAGCACCGTGCTGTGCAGCAGAAACTGACGCAACATTGTAAACTGACTATATTTTAATTTTTAAAAAGTGGTCTTGACAGATGGCTCACAAGTATCACGGGTCATTTCAGAAATGCAAACCAAAACCACAGTGAGATAGCACTTCAGACCCACTGAAAAGACTTTAGGGGGAGAAAGAGAAACAGCACCTCTCGACAGGCATTTGGAGAAACAGGAATCCTCACACGTGGCTGGTGGGAATGTGAAGTGGTGCAGCCACTGTGGGACACAGGCTGGTGATTCCTCAAAAAGTTAAACCCAGCATCGCCAGCAATTTCCCTCCCGGGTATGTCACCCAAGAAAGATGAAGGCCTATGTCCACACAGAAACTTACACACGGCCATTTATAGCAGCCTGATAGCCAGAGAGTCAAGAGATGGGAACGACCCAAATGTCCGCCAGTGATGAATGGATAAGCAAATTGTGGTCTCTCCACACACTGCAACCGACAGCAGTCTGACTCAGCCAGAAGAAAGCAGTCAGTCCTGAGGAAGGCTGCAGTGTGACGAGCCTCACAGACACTGCGCTGAGTGAAAGCGTGACGAGAAAGGTCCCATGTCATACGATTCCTCTTACATGAAATGTCCAGCGGGCGGCTCCAAAGAGACAGAACACTTTTTCCCTCCAGGAGGTAAACAAGTATCTCAGGCAGAGCAGCACCAGTTCTCTGTGCTGACTTGGCTGCTCCCTGACTCATCTCCAGAGAATGACTGCAGTTAGCTGCCAGCGTCCCTGAAGGCTTGTCCAAAAACATGGGCCCCCAAGGGGATGCTCCCGGAAGACGGTGCTTTCTGGCCAAGTCAGGAGCCAGAGGAGAGAGCTGCAGAGATCTCCGACACCAGCCCCTGCTGTCCCCGCTCCTCCTCTGAAGGCGTGCAGGGCAGAGCCCACTTCCCTATGGTGTTGCAAAGCAGGTGCCTCCCTGCCCTTCCGTGCCCTGTTCTCCACCGCTAGGGGCTGGAGCTTCGCAGACTACGCTTCCCAGAGGCTCCTGCCCCAGCTGCGGGCTAGGTGGCCGATGGGAACTCCCAGAAAGAGTTTGGAAGGCAGATTTTAAAAAGAGCAACCTCAGTCCTTCCTTTCTCCATCAGCAAGGGGTGGTTCTGGGCTCCAGCAGCCCCAGTAAAAAGAGCAGCAGCCGGCTGCCAGTACAGCCTCCCCAAATCTGCCGCCATCCCAGCAGCACTGACGTGCCCTCCAGCGCCAGCCGCTCGCGCTGCTGGGCTCCTGCCGCGCCACCTCCTCCCTCTGCTCCTCCAAGCCTTGCTTCCTGCAGCACAGACCTTTCCCATTTTGCCCCTTTAAGCCCTTCAGACACTTTAGTGAAGGGATCCCTGTATCAAATAAGCTCCGGCTAGGATTCCATTGCTGGCCAAGATGGAAGGTTAGGGGCTGAATTTACCCTCAGGCCTGAAACAACTGAAAAGTGGGGTTAAATATATGAGATGACAGTTGTCAGGACACTGGATGTGAGGCCGTGAAGGGTACTAGCCCCTGAGGCTTGAGGAACACATGGGCTGCGCCCACGCCGGCCCCAGCTTGCTGTCTTGAGGAAGTTCCAGGCGTGGGGCGGGGAGGAGGAGCCAGGCGGGGACCAGACACGCTGATCTGGAGATGGAGCAGGGGTCCGGGGAGACCCAGGCCACGCAGCTCCCAGGGGGCAGCACAGAGAGGAAGCCCGGGGACCCGCAGGCTCCGGAAGGACCGCATGAGTGCCCTTTATTTCCGGAGAGCGCTGACCACCGGACGTGGGGGAGGAAAGTGCTCAAGTCCCGGAAGAGACGGGAGGGGCAGCACTCCTCTCACCCCACTCACACGGGGTCGAGAGTAACGCCCGTTCCCCCCTCCGCCAGGCTGAAGCACCTCTAATGCCTTTCCTCGTGGGCACGGGGCAGAGGGCGTGGAGGGGCCTTGCCTCAGCAGGGGGAGCAGCTACTCCGAGACCTCAAGCTGCTCTAATCCTGCCTGACACACCTTGAAAGGAAGACCCAAAGGGGTCGAAGTGTACCCAAGCCGTCAGCTGCCTCCCTGAACCAAGCTCGAGGACGTCTGCAGGAATGCAAAAATATCCAACAGCCAGCAAGACAGAGCCCACAGCCCAGGCAAGACTTACCAGCCATGCAAACAAGCAGGAACATATGACTCATGAGTAAGGGGCAGTCAATCAAAACCAAAGTGGAACTGAAAGAGACATTAGCGTTAGCAGGCAAGCTCATTCAGACAGTAACTAGAACTTTATTCCATTTTTTTTAAGCTAGAGTAAAGATTATACATGCTAAGTGGAAACATGAAAGGTATTTTTTTAAAGACCTAAATCAAATTTCTGGGGTTTTTTTAATTGAAGTATAGTCGATTTACAATGTTTTGTGAGTTTCTTCTGTACAACATAGTGATTCTGTTTTGTATGTATATATAAATATATATATACTTTTTCATATTCTTTTTCATTATAGGTTATTACAAACTATTGAATATAGATCCCTGTGCTCTACAGTAGGACCTTGTTGTTTATCTATTTTATATATGATAGTTATTATCTGCAATTCCCAAACTCCCTATTTATCCCTCCCCTTCCCCTTCCCCACCTGGTAACCGTAAGTTCAAATCAAACTTCTGCATGTGAAACTATAATATCTAGGACTAAAAATCCATTTGATGGGATTAACGGCAGATTAGACACTGCGGAAGAGAAGATTGGTGAACTTGAAGACAGCAATAGAAACTGACCAAAATAAAATACAGAGGGGAAAAAAAGACTTGGGAAAAAATAGCCACATCTGTGACCTCTGGGAAAAATTAAAAAGAAACCATCTGAAATAAAACACAGAGGGGAAAAAAGCAGCACATGAAGACATAGTTAACATCCCTAATCTTAGGGAAATGCAAATCAGTGGTACAATGAGATGCCACCGCACACCCATCAGGATGGCTACTATCCAGAAACACAGAAAATAACAAGTGGTGGCAAAGAGGTGGAGAAATTGGAGCCCTTGACTACTGTTGGTGGGAATGTGAAATGGTGCAGCGACTATAGAGAATAATATGGAGGTTCCTCCAAAAACTAAAGATAGAACTACCCCATGATCCAGGAATTACACTTCTGGGTACATACCACAAAGAATTGAAAGCAGGGTCTCAAAAAGATATTGCACTCCCACGTTCATAGCGGCAGCATTCAAAAGAGCTAAAACATAGAAGCAACCCAAGTGTCCATCAACATGTGAATGGATAAAAAAGATGTGGTGTATATACACAATGGAATATTACTCAGCCATGAAAAGGAAGGGAGTTTTGCAATATGTGACAACATGGGTGAATCTTGAGGACACTGTGCTAGTAAAATAAGCCAATCACAAAAAGACGAACACTGTCTGATTCCACTAACATGACGTACTTGGTGTAGTCAAAATCACAGAGACAGAAAGTAGAATGCGGGTTGTCAGGGCTGCTGGGAGTGAGGAATGGTGAGTTACTTAATGGGTACAAAGTTTCAATTTTGCAAGGTGAAAAGAGTTCTGAAGGTGGGTGGTGGTGATGGCCACACGATATTCTGAATGTAATTAATGCCACGAATTACACACTTAAAAAGTGTTAAAACGGTCCATTTTGTATTATATGTTTTTCTGTCACAATTTTTAAAGCATATTTATCATATGATTCCATTTATTTTATATAAATTTCTACAAAATGCAAAGTAATGTACAGTGACAGCAGACTGTCAGGGGAGGGGCAGAGTGAGGATTACAAAGGACATTGTATGATTGGGGTTTATCAGATGAAGCCATGTCAAAACCTATCAAATTGTGTACTTGAAATAAGTTCAGTGTCTGTATGCCAATTAAACCCCCGATGGAATGCTTGCTAAAACACTTCAGCTCTGTTTGCCATTCCTGGCTGGGTTGTGGGGTTTTGTTTGTTTTGCTTTTGTGGGTGAGTGAGGCTGATCTCTGACTGAAACACCCTCTGGCCCCATAAGAAGTAAACTGGCAATAACTCATAATTCTCTGTTCTTGCCCCACCTGCTGGTGCAGAACTTCAGCCCTACCCAAACCTGCAGGCAACACACACACAGCTCATCTCATTCAGACACCTTTGGGGGCCCCCAGGACGCAACCAGCAGGACTGTATTTGCACTGAAACAAGCTACGTGTGCCCTAGAGTCTCCCCACGGCCTCCACGAACCTGTGTCCTCGGCTTCTGCCTGTAGGTCCTCTTGCCACCAGGTTCTCACTCAGGGGCCAGACCAACGGAACCATCTGAGACAGATACCAGAATGTCCCCGGGGCTCACTCATCCCAAACTGCAAACAGATTCCCGCGTCCTGCCCCACAGGTTCCCCAGACGTGCCCAGAGAGGTGCGGATTCCGGTGCTGAACTCGGGAGCGGGACTTCCAGCCTAGGCAGATGAAGGTGATGGGGTGGAAACGTCTGTGACGGCCCCTGGCGTTCAGGTTCCCCGTGCATTCACCTTACAGGTCTGCAGCACCTCCTGCCAACAGAAGGCCCCAAGCCGGTGTGACAGGATGATGTGTCCAGGACTGCGTTGTGGCAGAGTCAGATACTAAGACACCAAACCATGCTCTGTGCCCCGGCCACCACCTTCACTCAGCCTCAGGAAAACACAGTGTGGGGCAAAAACGATGGGGGCGCACGGGACAACCAGGAGAACTGGTTTCCTTCCCCAGGCCCACTCTCACTGAGAAGGATGAGGAGAGGAGAGGGGAGGGGGTCGAGCCCAGCCCCTCCACCTTCCCCTGCTCCGGGGTCAAGCACCCTGTTAAGCTGAGACACTGAGAACCTAAAGGCAGCTGTGTCGGGTGGTGGAGATGTTAACTAGCACGGTCGTGGTGAGCTTTTCATGATGCAGACACCTATCAAGACAGCAAGTTGTACATCTTAAGTGTATATAATTTTTATATGTCGAAGATATCTGAATAAAACTTAAAAAGAAACAATGAAGAGCCTAGGGGAGTCTGGCTGTTCTGAGAGCAGCAGTCAGGCAAACAAATCCTGCACCAGCAGAAGTGGGGAGAGCCAGAGAAAGCGTCCAGAGACGCTCAGGGCGAACGTGGCCTGAACGAGACCCAAATGTCCCCGGGTGTCCACGTGGGGACAAGAGGTGGACGGCAGGCAGGGCCGGGCACACACTCCAGGCCTCAGTAAGGAAGGTCCTGGGCACAGGGAGGGAGGTGCGGCCAAGAACTTGGGTGGACCTCTGGCCAGGACCTGGTAGCTCCCACAGACCTGCAGGTCATCACCGGCCAGGTCTGGAACAGGAAATCCTCCCTCAGCACCTGGAGACGACCGGGACAGAAATGGAAGAAAGACATCCCCCCCTGGCCCGTGGCCGCCGGAGCCCGGACAGCATCCCTGATGAAGAGGGTGATGGACCCCTAGGGCAAGAGTTTACACTCGGCTCTAAGTGAGTTAATAATTGACCTGAAAGCTTCCTAAAGGGGACGGGGGAAAGCATGGGCTGGGAGAGGTGGGACGGGAGGCACCCGGCAGGTCAGACAGAGGTTTAGAATCAGAAATGATTGTCATGACTCGAAATGCTTTTGCCACCGGGGTCCTGCGGGGGCCACTGTCTGCTCACCCCAGCTGGAGGGATCAGATGGCATCCGTGCTCCCTGAAGCCACACCTGTGGGCTTTACCGGCTTTTCCTTTCCTTTTCTCCAACAGGTGCCTCCCTAGAGATGTCTCAGTCATCTTAATCGCCAGACTGCGTGCTGGAGTCCTTACAGACAAGGGTACTATATTTCCCCCTTCGCAGGGGCACTGGGGATTGAACCCACTCTAGAGCGCGTGCTTAGCGTGCGCGAGGTCCTGGGCTCAATTACCAGTACCTCCATTAAAAAAATAAATTAATAATAATAATAATAATAATAATAATAATAATAATAATAATAATAATAATAATAATAATAATAATATAAAAATAAATAAACCTAATTAACCCCCCCCCGAAAATAAAGTGGTAAAACAAAACAGACAACCAAAACCAAAAAATAAAATTTAAAAGGTGCAAAGATAAACCCCTGGGATTAAGACAAATCCCTGGAATTCTGAATGGGATTACCCTGAATCCACAGACCAATTTGGGGAAAACTGACATCTTAACAATATTGAATCTTCCAGTGCATGAATGTGTGCCTCTGCATTTATTTAGATCTTTCATTTATGTCAGCAACGTTACTAGTGCTAAGTTTTAGTTTACAGGTTGTGTTTGTTTTCTATTTGCTGCCATGACAAATGATGGCAAACTTGGTGGCTTAAAAGAACACAAATTTCGTGTGTGGAGTTCTGGAGGTCAGGAGTCCTAAATAGGTCTCACAGAGCCAAAATCAAGGTGTCAGCAGAGTTGCATTCCTTCTGGAGGCTCCAGAGGAGCCTCTTCCAGAATCCGGAGGCTGCCGGTATTCCTTAGCTCATGCCCACGTCACCTTGACCTCTGCGTCCACCCACATCCCTCTCTCTCTGACTCTGGCCCTCCGGCCTCCCTCTTACAAGGACCCTCAGGATGACAGTGACCCCACCTGCATGACTCCTGATAATCTCTCCATCTCAAGAGCCTGACCTCAGTCACATCTGCAAAATCGCTTTGCCACGTAAGTGAGGTAACCTGGACACAGGTTCTGGGATCAGGTTACGAGCATCCTTCCGAAGCCATCGCTCCACAGGCCGTGCAGGTCTTCCTCCAATAAGGTACTTCTGACACTGTCGTGCGTGGTGTTATATTGGAAATTAACTTGCAAATGGTTGGCTGCTGAGACACAAAAAATGCAACTGGTATTTGTAGCTTGATTGTATTAGCCTGGGTTCTCCAGAGAAACAGAACCAACGGGGTATGATAAAAGCTAAGAAGTCCCAAAATTTGATATGCTGGCTGATCCTTTACTAAGAGTTTCACATCCATTTAGTGAAGGACATGCTTTTTTCTTTCCCCATGTAATGTTTTTGCTCCTATTAGGTGTCAGGGTAACGCTGAATCAGGAAGAGGCCCCTCCTTTTCTGTTTTTCTATAAGGGCTTGCATGGAATTCATTTTATTTCATCAATAAATATTTGGTAGAACTTACTATTGAAGCCGTAAGTACCTGGAGTGTTCTTTGTGGGAAGGTTTTTGACTACCTTCCTTTAATAAATAAATACATATATTCAGGTTACCCATTTCTTCTTGGGGTGAGTTTTGGTAGTTTCTTTCTTTCGTGGAATTTATTCATTTCATCTAAGTTATCAAATTGTTACTCATAATATTTCCTAATTATCCTTTAAATGTCTGTATCATCAACAGCACCATGTATTCTTTAGTCCATATTATTTGTAATTTGTGTCTTTTGTCACTTAAAAAAATTATTGCTTGTTTCCCAAAACTACCTATTAGCGTCTGATTTTTCTCTATGAATTTTTGTTTCAGTTTCAGTGATCTGCTAATACATGAAGCATTGCCTTCATTCTGCGTCCTTTGAGTATTATCTGCTCTTCTTTTTCTACTTCCTTTACATGGGAGTTGAGGTCATTGATTTGAGGTCTTCCTTTTTCTTAATATAGGCATTCAACACAATAAATTTGCCTCTGAGCTCTGCATTAGCTGCATCCCACAAGTTTTGAAGCGTATCTTCATATTCTGCAGGTAAAATTTTCTGTCTCATCTTGTGACTTCCTCCTTGACCCATGTGTTATTTAGAAATGTTTTGTCGAATTTCCAAATGGTTGAGAATATTCCAGGTATCTTTCTTTTTTTTGTTGTTATTGAAGTACAGTCAGTTACAATGTGTCAGTTTCTGGTGTGCAGCACAATGTTCCAGTCTCGCATATACAGACATATATTCATTTTCTTATTCTTTTTCATTAAATATATTGAATACAGTTCCCTGTGATACACAGAAGAAATTTGTTTTTTAATCTATTTTTATGCATAGTAGTTAATATTTGCAAATCTCGAACTCCCAAATTTACCTCTTCCCAACCCCTTCCCCCCAGTAACCATAAGATTGTTTACTATGGCTGCAAGCCTGTTTCTGTTTTGTAGATGAGTTCATTCGTGTCTTCTTTTTTCTTTTTTTAGATTCCACACATAAGTGATATCATATGGTATTTTTCTTTCTCTTTCTGGCTTACTTCACTTAGTATGACGAACTCCAGTTCCATCTATGTTGCTGCAAATGGCATTATTTTATTCTTTTTTATGGCCGAGTAGTATTCCATTGTATAAATATACCACAGCTTCTTTATCCAGTCATCTGTCTCACACCCACCCACTCCACCATCTGGTCCTTGTGGGCATCTGGGCTTGAGATTCCTGGATAAATCTTGGATTTGCATTTTTAAAACCCTAAGGTTCTGTCACTTTGCCCCTTGGCTTCATCCTAAGTTATTTAGGGATGAACCAAAAGACAAAGGGGAAAGCAGGAGACTCTTGAAGGCTCTTCTTCTTCTTCCAAGCTCTCCTCACCCGGAGCTGAGACTAAGGAGGTAGATGGAGTTGGGGGGCAGGGTAGGGAAGAGGAGGGGCAGACACAGGTTGTGAAGATTAAGGAAAAGTCCCGAGGGTGGCAGGCCAGGCTGGGCTCTCAGGGGGGTGAGGGTCAGCTGGGGATTCCCGTGGGGCAAGTGGCCGTGGATCAAGAAGCTGACTCACCTGGGGCAGCTGGCTTTACGAATGTGTCATCCCAGTTGGCTGCTGTCCTGCTAACGGGAGTGACAGCAGAAGTGGGAACACTGGTCCCAGCTGCTGGGAACGTTCACCCAGGGTGGAGTTCCTATCCTCACCATCTGTTCCTGGGGCCTCCCTGTCCATCTCCTTAATGCCTTGGTGTGATGAGGAGAAAACAAAGAAAAGAGAACAAACTTTTGAGAAAAACAACTTGTTTTTCTGAGTTGCTGCCAGAGCATTTTACTGTGTGATACCCTACTCCCACCCAGAGTCTGGGCATTCAGATACGGATGGAGTGGAGGATGCCACGTTCCCGCTCTGCTCTTCCTGGGGCACCTCACAGGGGAAAAAGGTGCTTTCTGCCCTGCTCTGTCTCCTGCCCGCAGTGACCTGGGACGGACACTGCCTTTCCCTGGAGTCACTGCGCCCCCTTGCTTCTGGGATCTGTAAGTGATCAAGAATCGTGACTCTACTTCCTTAGTGTGGGTGTATTGAAACTTCGCCTTCAGTCATCAAAACGACCCCAGTGGGTTTCACTTCCCCAAAGTGGGAGCTCAGACGCCAATGGAGCTCCCTGCCGACCGACCCCACGCGGGTGGCTGGTACCACCTCACTCAGCCGGTTATAATCTTCGTATTTTTAATCTGTGACACCAGCCCTGGCTTCCCAACACATCTGGCACCCTGCCTTGGCAGACGGTTGGGCTGAGTGCCATAGATGACACTTCTCTGAACGCTTCAACTCTATCTTGTCCTCAACATTTTTAGCTCACAACTTTCTCAACATCCATCTTAGGTAGTTTACAAAGGACAACGTATGTATCACACATTGCATATCACATATGTAACCCTGACTGAGCATTTGTTATATGTCGGGAATTGTTCAAAATGCTTTCACTCACATTTAATTTTCGCAGCCTAAGGGGTAGGTCCTATTATCGCCATATGTGCAGAACTGGAGAGAATGTGGTTTCAAAGGCAATTAAAAAGTCAACATTCCAAACCAAATCAAACAAAAACAAACATGAAGACACGGAACAGAAGAGTGGTTACCAGAGGGGAAGGGATGGGGGAGGGAGAAACAGGTAAAAAAAAATGCCAACTGTACAGTAATGGATAGAAACTACATTTTTGGCGGTGAGCAGGCTGTAGGGTGCACAGAAGTAGAAGTGGAACATTGTACTCATGAAACTTACAGTGTTAATCACGTTACCTCAATAAAATAGAAAGTGAAAGTTCCAAAATAACTTCAAGTTAAAGAATAACGAAACTTGAAATGACTGTGAAAAACACACTCTCCTCCGGCATGTTTAAATCTTTAAAATTCAAACTCCATGCCATAGATTAATTTTTCAACTACAAAAGTGATGAAATTCTGGTTATGAGGCTGTGAATGAATATAATTGAGTCGTCAAGAAGTGGATTGGTCTCTTGGAGATTTTTTGCTAACAAAGACCTGTCATAGGGAAGAAAGTAAGGGGTGATTTTCCCCAAGAGCAGTCAAGCTTTTGTGTCCTAGAAGGTAGGGCTATCCCATCCCAGGGATGCAGTTTATAGATTGTTGATTTGCTTGGTGTTTGTTTCTTTGACTTCAGGGTACCAGGGAGGCTGACCCAGTTTCTGGAGGAAGACATCGGCTAATTCAGAGCATCTGCCGAGCTTGTCTGTGAGGCTGTGCAAGAAGTGTTGTGATGAGAATGGCGGTGGAGCCCCCAGAAGGAAGTCAGGTGGGTTTGCTGAGATCAGAGGCAGGAGGGTGGGTCTGGACAACGACCATCCAGAAATAACCAAGAAGACACAGTTCACAGGCCTCCCTCTACTTTTCCTGTCAGAACCCAAGGGACAGGAAGAGAATCATTGGCCACTGGGGAGGTGGAAAGGAGTAAAGGGAAGAATGATAATGGATTGTTGTTGGTCTTGGCAAGTGAATGCCTGGAGCCAGACAGGAAGATTTACACAAATAAGAAAATGTACTTTTTATGCTTAGAGCCAATGTTTGTCTTTCTGCTCTTTGGCAAGACTCCTTAGGCGAGTGGACTAGTTTCTTTCAGTCTCTCCACCTTGGTTTTACTGCCTGGGTTTCCTCAGGTTGGCTGCAGCAGCTGGGTACTTTTCGCGGACAGGACAGGCATCTCCAGCCTCAGTTCCCAAGTCGGTATCTCCCAAAGTCAAGTGCGCCCTCCCACGGTGAACGGTGGGATGCACCCCCCCAACCTCCCCAGTCTGGGAACTGGTTACGCCTGGTTCCTAAATGCTCCTGGAGTCTTCCTGCTGCCCTTCATGAGTCTGGAATTACCATACGGCCCAACAACTCCACCCCTGGGTAAACACTCAAAAAAACCTATGTGTACACGGAAGCTTATACATGAATGTTCATAGCAGTGTTGCTCACAACAGCCAAAAACTGGAAACAGCTCAAATATCCATGAATTGCTGAAAAAATAAACAAAATGTGGGATGTCTATTTAGTGAAACATTATCCAGTCACAAAGAGGGATCAAGATACACCCTAAAACCATGGATGATGAACTTTGAAAAAGTGATGCTGACTGAGAGAAGCCAGATGCAAAAGGACATATTGAATGAGTCCATTTTATGTGAAATATTCAGAACAGGCAAATCTGTGGGGAAAGAAAGATGGGAGGTTACCAGGGACTAAGGAGAGGAATGTGGGAGTAACTCCTAAAAGGTACTGGGTTCCTTCTGAGGGTGGTGGAAATATTCCAGAATTCAATGGTAGTGATGGTTGCACAGTATCTTGAATTAAAAAACCCTGAATTATATGCTATAAAATAGAATTTCCTGTTATAGGAATTACATCTTAATGTAAAAATTCAAGATCTTAAAGCAAGAAGGAGGAAGGGGGTGCAGAATAATCCATTAGCCTTGGTCCACACTCTCCCCTTCTAGGTGGCTCAGTGTGACGTTACCCTCCCATTGTGAGGTTCCGCTGCCTGTCCCCTCCCAGAGGACCACCCGAGGCTGAAAACCCCACTACCAGGCATCATCCTTCCTGACCTCGCAGCCTTGTCCTCAACTGCAGCTGTGCTCAGAGCAGTGACCATTGACCAAGCTCCCAGCCCTGTAAGGGCCCTCTGATTTAGGGCCCCTGAATGAACCCCCAGGGCAGGAATCCAGCTGCTCTGCAGCCAGGTCATTTCTTTTGGCCTGAGAAGATGGGCCTTGGACTTTGTTCTCAGAAATAGAGAGACTATATTGCTATAGGAAGAAGTGTGTCACCCCCAAAAGATGGGTTGAAGCTGTAACCCCCAGCAACTCAGAATGTGCCCTTACTGCACACAGGGTCTTTACAGAGGCCGTCAAATTAAATGAGGCCATGAGGATTAAGCAGTGGGGGCTCCTCATCCAATGACTGGTGTCCGTTTGAAAAGGAGAAATTTGGACAGAGACACACACAGAGGGAAGGCAAGGTGAAGACACCAGGGAGACGCCAGGTACCTAACGGCAGTGATGCCTTTACGAACCCAAGAGCAACCAAGAATCACCAGCAAACTCCAGAAGCTGGAAGAGGCAACAAGGACCTTCCCCCAGTGCCTTCAGAGAGAGCATGGCCCTGTGGACACCCGGATCTCGGCCTCCTGGCCTCCAGAACTGCGAGTCAGTTCCTGCCGTATTAAGCCACCTACATTTTGGTACTTTGTTATGGCGGCCCCGGGAAACTACCACCCGTTCATAAGCACAGGGTTGTTGGGGTGCGAATGGCAGAAATTCACGCGTGTTAAAAAAGCAGCTCTATGTACCACTCACAAAAAGGAACAAACTACTGACACACAGCAACTTGCATGCATCTCAAGGGCATTACACTGAGTTAAAAAAAAAAAAAAGCCTAGAGGGGAGAAACTGTGTGCTCCCATTTATTAAACGTTATTCAAATGACAAGATGGTAGAGCCGGAGAAAAGATCAGTGGTTGCCAGGGCTTAATGAGGGTGAGAGGGGAAGGCGGCTGGGACTCAAAGAGCAGTAGCGCCAGGGGTCCTGGGGACAGAGGGTTCCGTGTCTCGGGAGCAGTGGTCACAGACGTCTCCATGTGTGACCAGGCTGCACAGAACTACACTCCCACACTCCGGCGAGTGCGTGGGAAACGGACGCCACCTGGGTAAGGCTTGTGGGTTGCATCGATGACAGTTCCCAGGTTGTGCTGTCGTTTGTCCTGGAGTTATTCAAGACGCCACCACTTGGGGGAACGAGACTGAAGCCCAGAGACGTCCCAGCTTGCCTCATTTCAGTCCTAGGACTGGGGGTTTCTGCTTGTGCCTCCGCAGTTTTCTCATCACACACCCGCTTCTCAGTAATGTCAAGCTTCACTGGAGACCCCAGGAAAGGAAAAAAGCCACCTGCAAAGCAGCAGGATGGGCGATGAGGCCGACTCCTCCACGGCAAGGAAGTAAGGCACCAGGTGGATAATCGTCGGGTCCGCCCGCCCACGGGCCCCTTTCAAACACTTTAAATTTTCTCGGGGAAGAAAGGTGCAGCTGGAGTCAGACGAGAGGCGGTGCAGGGAGCCGGTGAGGTCTTGGCAGGCGCCCTGGGCTGCGCTCCAGCTTCGCGCGCACCGGGCAGGTGCCCCGGCCAGCCGCGACGCGGAGACACCCCCGCTGTCACCCACAGTCACCAGCCCGGACCGGCGGGGCGCAGGGCCACTTGTCCGCCAGCTCCTGGTCGGGGACAGTCGAAGTCAGAGCGACAGGTGAAGACAAGTGAGGGGAGGTGACCGAGTGGAGGCGAGCCGGGTGTGACGCCCACCAGCCGTTTTGATGGGAAGGAGTTTGCGTCTCGACAGCTTCGCCCACTCCCTCGGCGCGGGGACCCGGGGCGGAAGGGACTGCTGGGGTCACCAGGAGCGAGAAGGGAAAGGCGGGGGAGGTCCCCGGGCCTCCGCAGGGCACAGTCCGGGTCCCCGTCCCGCGCGGCCGGCGGAGCTGCGGGGACCGGGCGGCGGCGCGGGGGTCACGGTGCCGCCGGGTCTTTTTCCAGGGGAGGGAGTGGGGATGCTGAGTCACGGATCTGTCACCGCGTCTCACCTCTCTCCAGCCCTCGGGGGCCAAAGCAAAAGCGAAAGCGAATGCGGCTCGCGGGACGGCTGGTCCCGGAGCTGCGGCCGCCGCCTCCTCCCGGGCGGTGGACATCTGCGCGCGCCGGCGGCGGGGCGTCCCGACCCGGGCGAGTCCGCGAGGCGGCGGGCGGGGGCGCGGCCGAGGTCAGGCCATGGCCGGGCCGCTCCGGGGCTGCGGGGCCGGCGCCCTCCCCGCGCTGCTGCTCCTGCTGCTGCTGCTCGGGCCGCTGGCGACGCGGGGTAAGGAGCGCGCGGCTGGCGGGCGGGGACGCGGCGTCGGGCAAGGGGCGACCCCGAGGACGCGGGCGTGCGCCCGCGCGCCGGGGACTCGCGGAGGGACGCGGGGACGGTCGGCTCGGGGCCCCGCGCCCCACCGCCCGGCTCGCCTGGCCACCCAAGGCAGGGAGCGAGTGGCCCGGCTTTTCATTCCACTTTTGCCCCCATTTCCGAGGCGAAGGGAAGAAGCCGGGCTTTGCAATGCGGGCTGTGGGTTGGGAGTTTCACGGAGGTTCCGAGAAATGCGTGAGGCCCCCGAGGAAGGCGGTGCGCATGCCAAGCGGCAGGCAGTCCCCGCGGGGTCCGAGGAAAACCGCCCATCTGTTTACGTGCAGCGACCGCGTACGGACGGCGCGCGTCCCGGAGGAGAGAAGACGTGTCGGCAGGTTGCGCCCCGGGGGGGACCTGGCTCCGACTCCGGCGTCCTCAGAGTTAGGAAACCCCGAGAGCGCGCGGGGTGGGGGCAGCCCGGAGCCCGCGCTCCCAGGCGCAGCGGGGAGAACGAAGTCGGCGAAGGCCGGGCGCGTTCGGGAAGAGTGAGTCGCACACATGTCATCTCAACAGAAGACTCGAATGAGTGTCCCGTAGGTTGTAGGTTTTCCCAGGAGCCAGACAAGAGGGGGGAGAAAGGAGATGGATCTGGCTCTGTCCCCTCTGGCGCTCCTTAATCTTTTTACAACCAGGGAGTTCTCTGAGGACCTGATGAAAGCAAGGAACCCTTCCCCAGAAAATACGCGAATGCGCATACTGACAAAACTTGCCACAAAGACCAGCCATGGACTCTCCAGGAGATAGTAATCCCACGATGTGTGTGTGCGTGTGTGTGCGTGTGCGTGCGTGTGCGTGTGCGCGCGTGTGTGTTTACGGCAAGACTCCTAATAACAGTTCACATCTAGTGAGGCCAGCTGCCCACTTCTCCACAGGAGCCATCCATCACAGTAGCTGCCGGCTGGCTTGGTGTGAACCCCAGAGCTCTGCAGGCTTTTGCGAAGCTTTATTTCCCCGAGGCCGTTAGCCCTTGTCCCGCATGACCCCTGGGGAGATGCCGGGATGGCCCGAGCGCTGGGGCGACTCTGGTGGACCGTGTGAGAGTGGAAGGCAGCTTTAGTCAGAAGCCAGCAAAGGGGAGCCTTCTGCTTCAAAGCGCAGAGAGGAACACCGCATGCAAGCTCTCTAAAGTTCATCCAAGATAGCGCAGCTCTCTGACCTCACTAAGGCATCACTTCCATCTTTTTTAGCTCCTGCTTTTGCTTACTTTTTCTTAACCAGCTCTCTTGGGGTACAGCTGACAGATCACAAGCAGTCTACATTTAAATTGCAAAGTCTGGTAAGTTTAGAGGTAAATCTGTACAGTTACGAAACCATCACCAGGACCAAGAGAGTAAACAGAACCATCACTACAAAAGCCTCCCCGTGTCCTGCACTATCCTGACCTCCCACTCCGCTCTGTCTCCCAGGCATCCACCGTCTGCTTTCTGTCACTGTAGGGTCATTGCATTTTCTAGAACTTTATAGAAACGGAGTCAGGGTGTACTCTTTCTTGCCTGGCTTTCTTTTCACTCATCATAATTATTCTGAGACTTCTCCAGCCATGTAACTCATACGAACAGTTCATTCTTCTTTATTACCAGATACTATTGTATGGCATAGATACTGCATTTTTTTAATCCAATCACTTGTTACTGGATATGTATTTGGATTGTTTCTGGGTTTTAACTATTATATATAAGGCTGTTATGAACATTCACATACAGGTTTTATGTGGACATAGGTTTTCGTTTCTCTTGGGTAGAGAACGTGGCTAGAAATGGAATGGCTGGATCACATGACATGTGTATTTAATTTTTTTTTAAAATGCCAAACCCTTTTCCAAAGTAATTACGCTCTTTTACGTTGTCCCCAGCAGTGTGTGAATTCCAGTTCCTCCACATCCTGGCAGAGCTTGGTACTGCCATTCTTTTTTTTTTTTTTTTTTTTTTTTGACTTTAAAAACAAATTTTTTTTCCAGCTTCACTGAGATATATGTAACTGATGTATCACATTGTGTACGTTTAAGGTGCACAAGTGTCCACATTGTGACATGCTTACCACAATAAGATTAGTTAACACATTCATCATCTCATTTAGTTGCCAAAAAAATTTTTAGGTGCATGTGGCTGGTCTTTTTCATTGTTCCTGTTCTAACGGATGTGTAGTGGTCTCTCACAGTTCAATTTGCATTTTCCCAATAACATGATGTTAAGCATCTCTTTTTCTGCTTCTTTGCCATCAAAATGTCTTCTTTCGGTAACGTATCTGGTTAAACATTCTGGCCTTTAAAAAACGAAGTTGTTGAATTATTAATGAGTTTTGAGAATTCTTTATCTGTTCTGGATACAAGTCCTTTATCGGATATATGCTTTATAAACATTTTTCTCAGAGTCTGTGGCTTGACTGTTCATTCTCATAACAGTGTCTGATGGAGAGCAGAAAATTTTAATTTTGATGAAGTTCAACTTCATAATTTGTTCTTTTATGTATTGTGCTTTCAGTGTCATATCTAAGAAATCTTTGCTTAACTCAGGGTTACAAAGGTTTTCTTCTAGAAGTTTTATAGTTAGGATTTACATTGATGTCTGTGATTCATTTTGAGTTAGTTTTTCACATCTTGTGAAGTATGGACTGAAGGTTTTGTATTGGTTTGGTTTCAGGTTTTATTGCATATGGATATACAATTGTTTCAGCACCATTTGTTGAAGAGACGATCTCTGCTGAATAATTCAGACACCTGTTTTGAGCGTCAGCTGTTTATATGTGTTAGTTACTGTAGACATTAGTATGTGAAAATCAATTCTATTTCTACACTTTAGTACTGCATAATTGCAAATTGAATTTTTTAAAAAAGCAAAATCATTTGCAATAGCATCAAAAAGAATGAAATACTTAGAGGTGAATCTGGCAAAAGATGAGAAGCACCTGCTGAACATCACAAACCACTGCTGAAAGGAATTAAAGACAATCAAGTCGTGATATGTTAGGTTCATGGATTGGACAAATCAGTATCATTAAGGTGTCAATTCTTCCCAAATCAAAAATTCCAGCAGGCTTTCTTACCGAAATTGACAAACCGGTTCCCAAAATTCACATGGAGACACAAAAGCCCTAGTATAGCCAAAACAACTTTGAAAGAGAACTGAGTTGGAAGACCAGCGCTTCTGACCGCGAGACTTACAAACTTACAGTGACCAGGACAGCGTGGTATAGGTGTAAAGATGGACAAAGGGCTAACAGAACACAGGGTGCCTGATGTCTTTATGTGAGCTTGGAAGGGAAGAGGATACAGATGATTAGATTTGCTACTTGGTGGTATGATCCAGCTCAGAAATTATACAGAGCAGCTCATTCCTTATGGCTAGCTGTGTGAATGGCACAATCTCAGATCTGTTCCTGCTAGTTTACAGTGCTCATAGACACAGCAAGCTGTTGTCATCTGTTCTTACTCAACAGGCCAGATCTGGAGGGGAAACTCATCATCTTGGGTACGAGGTCATTTGCTTCTTAAAGATCCTCATAACCTGAAAGGCTGCAGGTGATTTGCCAAATGCAGCTAGAGAAGGCGTGCTTTGAAGATGAATATTCCTGCTCACCAGTTTGGGTTTTGTTGCACAGGGCGCTGCTGTACTTGAGGGTGGTTGTAAACTTTACATCTCTAAACATGTTTTAAACCATTTTGCAGAATTCTGGGCAGTTTTGCCAAAACCTCCCCCCCCCCCCAATCATTTTTATTTAGTTATTACTGCTTTGTGCTGCTACTGAGAGCAAAATAGTGATAAAAACTTAAATGCACAAATATGAGATTGTTGAAATCAACCTAAATTTTCAACACTGGAGGATTGCATAAATAAAATGGGGTTGCTTTCAACAGTGTGTATCATAAGGTTCAGTTTTTACCAGAAGATCTAGAAGTTGTCGTTGAGTAAATAGAGATATTATAGGTCGTGTGTGTGTCTCTGTGTGTAGTTGTCTGCCTTTTCTTACTTTTCTGTCATAACTAGAATTGCTTTTGTAATAAAAGGAAATAAATAAAACTAGAAAAGAAATAATGCAAAAAAGATCTAGAATTTTGGAGGGCTTTTTATAATTCATTTTTAATTAATTATAGCTGATCTTGTTTGGCAGTGTTTTCATGGCTTTATCATTTTTGCAGATTGCTCCAAATTGGGTAAAGTCGTGTACGTAACATTTGTGCATTCGACGCATACATTTTATAATCATTTACAATTTGTTTAAATAATTCCTTATTGCTAGAGCTGTTTGTAGGCTTCCATTACCTCCGAGTGGTTGGATACTTAGGTTGTTTCAAAATGTCTGATGTTCTAAAAACCACAGAGTCGGAATAACTGGATGAAAATCAGCTCTATAGAACAAAAAAGGCAAGGGGATACCCCTGAAAGTCTCTTTAAAATGGCAGAAATGTTTGAGCATATTCTTTTTCAATCAAATCATCACATTGACAAGCTTGCATTGGGCTAAATCACTTTTGTTGAATTGGTTTTTACCAAATAGTGGGTTCTTAAGTAAATAAATGTATAAAATCCCCTAGTTACACTCTTGGAGTCCCACGCATGTTACTCATTATACATGACCGGTGGTATTTGAATGTTTCTACTTGGAAAGACTTGATTTTCTTCTGCGCAGTGGGGAGCTAATTAAGGGCTCCAACAGGGGGAGATACGATCAGAGCTACATGGCCAAAGGGTCAGGGAGCAGGAAGGCAAGCTGGAGACTTTTGCAATAGTTCCAGCAAGTGGTGATGAAATCCTGAACCAAGGAAGATTTCCTCTTGGGTCCTACAAGTCTAGAATGTATTTCATTCTTTCCCTGTTGTTGGCTGTTCAACCCTGTAGCCTTTCAAGTGTTCCAAGCCTTCAAAAGCCATAATTTAAGGACATGAACTATGATGAATCCACCTACCACGCAACAGGTGGGTTGGGAAACTCAGCAAATGAGACTGAGAGAGAACAGAACTGATGGATTAAGGGCAATGACCTGGGGATGGAGGGCACTCACACTGAGTGCCAAAAGGAAATGTGTTGGCTCTGCTGGCATCTCAGCTAGAAGAACAATGAAGGAAAATGGATAAGTGCAGACACAGGGGCCTCTCTGCTTTTGATACATCAGTGTCACAATGAGCTTCTTGAGGGAGGAAACCACATTCTATACTTACCTGTATCCCACCACACTCAGCACGCTGTGGGTGTTTAAATGGCAGGGTCGGAGGAAGAAAATATTGGAATGGATTCGACTTTCCTTAAAGAAGGGAGGGGGCCTGCTAACCTGGTAACTTTTGAACTCTGGATGCAAGACCAGGCCAGAGCTACTTACTCATATTAGACTGTGTAAACTGGCTTGATAAAGAAGTCCGAGTCACGGGCTCTGGGGAGCAGACAGAGGTGTGGCCCTACACAGCTATTTTGGTGACTTCATTTAAATGAATGTTAGGACTTCTTATATATGGTTTCTGGCTACTTAAAAGGGTTTTGAAAGTCCCGGAGTCTTACATTTCCTCCCACTTCCATTCCTTCGTCCATTCCACTCTATGGATTCATCAGCCATTAACAAACTTCTGAAAATACCCATCACATACTGGCTTTGGCGCTGTGGGAGTACCACAGGAATACATTCACCACCTTTAAGGAGCTTACCGTATTGTAAACAAGGTGAGGCTTGCTTACACTGATTATCTAGGCAACAGTGTGATGAAAGAACATACAGCTAAGTTATCAGTGAAGTACCAAAAGATGTGACTAAGGCCTCTGAAATGAAAGGTGACCGATACAATCAAATGTATTAGCTCCAGTGCACTTGTGAGAGAGTCTAGCTTTGTAAAGTCAGTTACTGGCCATCATGCGGCTGGATGGATTGGCTGCAGAATATTGATGCCCTTGGGTGTTCATATACCAATTATTGATGGATTTATCTACCCTTGAGGACTGTTGACAATGGAAAGCAGACTTCTTCTTTCAGCAAAATGACAGACTAGATATTCTGAAAAACTCCCCTGCTGAAAAAAACCCCCCGAAATGATGAATAATACAGAACAAACATCTATTAAAATCCACAGGCAGCAAAATGTTATCAACTGTTTAAAGCAAAAATAATAATAATGTGTTGTGGTGCTTATATGGAGAAGCAAAAGGTACGACAAAAATAGCACAAAGGCTGGGAGGAGAGAGGTGAAAGTATATTGTTCCGGTTCTGATGCTGTATGTGTGGCGTGGCAGAGCTTCGCTTGGAGGCAGACTGTATACACCCTAAAGCAACCAGTACAATAATACAACAAAGAGTTACAGTTATTTAAGACCACAAAGGAGATAAAGTGGAATCACTGAATTTCTGTGGAACCGTCTCCATAGAAAAACCCCATGAAATCTACAAAAATGCTGTTGGAACAAGTGAGTTCAGCAGAGTTGCAGAATACACAATTAATTTACATCTACCAATATATAAAATACTAGCAACAAAAAATTAGAAATTGTAAGAAAAATGATGCCATTTGTGTTGGCACAAAAAATATGAAATACTTAGGAATACATCTGAAAAAAGATGTACAAAATTGGGACACTGAAAACCATAAAACATTTCTGAGATAAATTACTGAAGACTTAACTTCATCAAGAAGGACACCATGTTTATGGATATTGAGAAAACTCAATATTATTAAGATATAAGCTCTTCACCAACTTGACCTATAAACGTAATACAATTCCAAACAAGCTTCCAGTAGGCTTTTTTTCTTTTCTGGTTAGAAAATGATATACTGATTCTAAAACCCAGTAAAGAACCAAACTCAACTTTGAAAATGATTAGCAAAGTTAGAGGATTTATACTTCCTGACTTCAAGACTTACTACAAAGCTACAATAATCAAGACAGCATGGTATTGGTGTCAAGATGAACAAGTAGACGAATCTATCAATGGAAGAGAATAGCAAATCCACAAATAAACCCACATATACTTGTCCTAGCTCAGGATCTTGTGCCAGTACCCATGGAGGTCCACTGCTGCTGCTGCTGGATGAGGAGAAGGAAGCTTTTTCATGTACAAAACCTGTTAAGATACCAGGGAGAGGCTGGCTGACATGAAAGGAAGGAACAATATAACTGAAAGCTCAACCCTGAGAGCCAGGCTCACAGGGCCTTCCGAAGACTGGGGCTGGACTAAGACAACAGAAGCCTTCCCTGCCCCCACCATGTCCAGGCAAGCAAGCACCAACTAGCAAGCACAGTAGTCAACTGCTCACGGTGGGGCGGGCAAGAGAGTGCAGAGATAGTCTCCTGTGGTTTAGTCAGAGAAGGGCAAAAGATGAGGGTGGAGCAGCAACAGTGAAAAAAACCTTCGCCGCTCCAGTCCTCACCCTAAGCACAAGATAAGACTAGAAGAAGTTGAAGCCAATGGTATTCTGAAGGTAACCATAGCAACAACAAAATCCAAATCCAACTCAACAGCTGACTAGATTAACTCAATCCCCCCCACACACTGCGTCAGTTTAGCGGAAGCGTTCCCATTTTCAGGCATAGAAATTATCTCAGCTCTACATACATAGCTCAGCATTCAGTAAAAAATTATGAGACACACAAAAAAGCAACAACAACACAGTCCCACTATCAAGAGACAAAGCAATAACCAAGACTTAGCGATGACCCAGAAATTGGAACTGTCAGACTAGAAGTAAAGGAATGATCATTAATATGTTAAAGGCTCAGATGAAAAAGATGGACAGTGTTCACAAATAAAAGGGGAATTTCAGCTGAGAGGTAGAAACCGTAAGAAAGATTCAAAAGGAAATACTGGAGATTAAAAAAAAAATGGACATGAAGAAAGCCTTTGACAGGCTTATCAGAATACCTGACACAGCCAAGGAAAGAATTAGTAACCTTGAAGACAGGTCAATACAAATTACTCTAACAGAAACACCAAGAGAAAAAATAAGAGAGAAAAAACCACAGGACAGAGTATCCAAGAGCTGTGATACAATAGAAAACCATCTAATATATGTGTAACCAGAATTCCAGAAATGAGAGAATGAAGCAGAAAAAATATTTGAAGAGATAATAGTTGAGAATTTCCCCAAATTTATAAATGATATTCAATCACAGATCCAGGAAGCTCAGAGGATAAATGCCACCGCCCCCCCCCCCGAAAAATCCCTCCTGCCTAGACATATCATATTCAAACTGCTGAAGAGCAAAGATAAAGAGAAATGATGACAAAAGAAAGATACATTATGCATGAGAATTACAACAGACTTCTCATCACAAACTATGCACGCCGTAAGGAAACGGAGTGACATCTTTATAGTGCTAATACAGAACAAAAACTGTCAAGCCAGAGTTCTGTAACCAGGAAAAGTATCATGCAAAAATAAAGCTTTATCTGACAAACAGAAGGTGAAAGGATTCATGACCAGCAACCTTGTGCTATAAGAAACGTTAAACAGAGTTCTCTAGGCAAAAGAAATACAGTCCTAAACAGAAATTTGTATCTACAAAGAGAAAAGCTCTGGAAATGGTTAAAATGGAAGAAAATAAAATATATTTGATCCTCTTCACCCCTCTGAAAGATGCTTAACTGTCTAAAGCAAAAATAGTAGCAAAGTATTGTGGGTTTATAGAATATATAAAAGTAAAGTGTATGACAGCAAAAAGATAGGAGGGAGAAATTGTAAGTATGCACTGGTAAGGTTCTTAAACTATATGTGAGATGCTATAATACTATTTGAAGGTAGCCTGTGATAAAATAAAGATGTATATTGTAAACCTTAGGGAAACCACTAAAAATAATTTAAAGTGGTGCATATAATAAGCCAATAGTGAAGATAAAATGGAATAATAATAATCAATCCAAAAGCGGGCTGAAAAGGAAAATGAAAAATGATCAAATGGAATAATAGACAGTAACTAGGAAAATAGTAGGTTTAAATCCAACCACATCAATAATTATGTTCAATATAAGTGATCTAAACATACCAATTAAAAAACAGAGATTGCAAGATTGGATTAAAAAACAAGACTCAACCACATGCTGACCACAAAATACGCACTTTGAATATAAAGGCAAAAATAGGTTAAAAGTAAAAGGATGAAAAAAGATATGCCATGCAAACAGTAAGAAGAAGAAATCTGGAGCACATGCGTTAACAGCAGACAAGCATACATCAGAACGAGGAGTATCACCAGGGATAAAGAGCAACATTACACATAACAAAGAGGTCAGTTCACCGTGAAGACATAGAATCCTGTTTGTGTTTTCATCTACACAGCAAAGCTTCAAAGTCATAAGGCAAAAATTGATAGAACTGAAAGGAATAGAACATAAATCCATGATTATGATTAGAGATTTCAACACTACTCTCTCAGCAACCAATAGAACTGATATAAGGGGGGGTACAAGATTAGAACTTCAATTGGCATTTACAGAAGACCCTCCCTCCCCTCCAGCGACAACAAAATACACACTTTCTTCAAATTCATGTGGGACATTCACCAAGAGAGACCACAGTCTGGGCCATAAAGCAACAAATTTAAAAAGCTTTGAAGTTACACCAAGGATGGCCCTTAACCACAATGGAAGTAAACTGGGAACAACAACAACCACAAAACACCTCTGGAAGTCAAAAACATACAGGGAAAATTAGAAGGTGACTGTGCAAGCCTAGGGAAAAGTTCAGAAACACTTGAGAAGATCTTAAGTTTACACCTCAGTCTGACCTTTGGCACACAGACAGCCCACAAAATTTTGTTCAATTACAAAAAAAAAAAAAGAAGTAAACCCTAAGGTAGGGAGGAAACCTGATTTCCAGGGTCACCACATTATTAGATTCAAGCGTCCAGCTTCAACAAAAAGTCACAAGTTATAGAAAGAAAGAGGAAAGTATAACCCATTCAAAATATAAATAAATAAACAAACAAACAAATAAATAAATAAATATCAGAAATTGTTCCTGAAAAAGACATGATGGCAGATATACTAGACAAAGACCTTTACATAACCATCTTAAAGATACTCAAAGGACTAAGGGAAGATGTGAAGAAAGTCAAGGAAAATGATGTATGAACAAAATGGAAATACCAACAAACAGAAAAACCAAAAAAGAAGCCAAAAAGAAATTCTGAAGCTGAAAAGTACAATAACTCAAATGAAAATTTCACTAGAGAAATTCAAAGGCAGATGTGAACAAGTAGCAGAAAGTATTAGCAAACTTGAAGATAGGACCACAGAAATTATCAAGTCGGAGAAATAGAAAGAAAAAAGATTGAAGAAAATTGATCAGAGCCGAAGGGACCTATGGAAACCATCAAGAGGACCCACATATGCATTGTGGGAGTCTCAGAAGGAGAAGCAAGAGAAAAAGAAGCAGAGAGAAACACATCAAAACTTATGGGACACAGAGAAAGTGGTACTATGGGGGAAATTTGCAGCTATAAACACTTACACTAAGAAACAAGAAAGATCTCAGATCAACAACCTAACTTTATACCTCAAGGAACTAGAAAAAGAACAAAATAATGCCAAAGCTGGCAGAAGGAAAGAAAGAATAAAGGTCAAAGAAGAGACAAACAAAATAGAAAAATAGCAGAAAACCAATGAAACCAAAAGTTGGTTCTTTGAAAAGATCAACAAAGTTGACTAACCTTTAGCTAGATGGACTAAGAAGAAACAGCCAAGACTCAAACTCTAAAATCAGAAATGAAAGTGGGAACATTACCACCAATTTTACAAAAATAATGAGGATTATGAGAGTATAATGAGTAACTGTACTACCCAAAGTGATCTACAGATTTGGTGTAATTCCTGTCAAAATCCTAATGACATTTTTTGCAGAAATAGAAAAAAAAAAAATCCTAAAATTCACACGGACTCTCAAGGGACCCTGAGTAGCCGAAACAATCTTGAAAAAGAAAAGAACAGGAACACTCACACTTCCTGATTTCAAAACTTACTACCAAACTACAGTAATCAGAACAGTGTGGCACTGGCATAAAGACAGACATGTAAACCAATGGAATAGAATAGGGTGCCCCGAAATAAACCATTGCACATATGGACAAGTGATTTTTGACAAGGGTGCCAAGACCATTCAGTTGGGGAAGGCCAGTCTTTTCAACAAATGGTGCTGGGAAAACTGGATGTTCATATGCTAAAGAATGAACTTGTAATCTTACCCAACACATACATAAAACTTAACTCAGTAAGACCTAAAACAATGAAATGCTTAGAAAAAAAATAGGACAAAAAATTCACGACATTGGATTTGGCAGTGATTTCTTGGATGTGACACCAGAAGCACAGGTAACGAAAAAACAGACAAATTGGACTTTATGAAAATTTCAAAATTTTGTGCATCAACAGAGTAAAACTCAACCTACAGAATGGAAGAAAATATTTACAAATCATATAAGAGATTTATATGATATGAGATTAATAGCCATCTATAGAATCCTGAAACTCAACAACAACCAAAAAAAAAATCTGATTCAAAAATGGGTAGAGGACTTGAATATACATTTCTCCAAAGAAAATATAAAAATGACCAATGAGCACATGAAAAGATTCTCAAAATCTCTCATCACTAGGCAAATTAAATTGAAACTTTGGTGAGATATACCTCACACCCATCAGGATAACAGCTTCAAAAAAAGTAAGTATAGGCAAGGATGCAGAAAACTGGCACCACCGTCCACTGTTGATGGGAATATAAGTACAGTCACTGTGGAAAACAGTACGGCAGCTCCTCAAAAAGTTAACAACAGACGTAGTGCACGATCCAGCAATTCCATGTCTGCACAGACACCCAAAAGAAGGGAAAGTAGGGTCTCAAAGAGGTATCTGAACACCCACATTATACCAGTCACAGTAACTAAAACTTTACCCAGGTATCCATCAGGAGACGAACGGATGGTCAGAATGTGGCGTGAACACACAACGCCGTATTCTTCAGGCTTACAGAGGAAGGGGGTTTGGCAAAATGCCACAATATGGATTATGCCAGGAACATTATGCCAAGTGAAATAAGGCAGCCACAAAAGACAAAGACAGTTTTGAGCAGACTGTCTTTGCAGTCCCAAGGAAATGGCCGGTCTTGTGAGTCACCGTGTGGGGTTTGCGGTGAGCTAGGGGTGTTAGGCTCCCTCTCCCTTCTGAGGTTTCAGAACAGCCCGTGGCAGAGGTCCTCAGGCCCCCAGAGGCTGGCTGCTTGAATCTGTGATCCTGGACGCTCCCCCAGGCCCAAGACAACAACACTGTCAGCTCCAAAGAGCAGACGCGGCTTAATTTATGGAAGGAAAGGGCTAGGGAGGAAAACCCAGTTAAACGCACTCCCACCAACTAAATCTAGTCTTTGTTTATCCTTCTCCCCTTGGGGACCTCAAGCCTCTGATATTCCCTGGAGTCATTGTTCTGTGGCTGGATGGAGACTGGTCACCAGTGATGTAATGTAACCCAAGAGTCCAAAGGTCCAAGGTCGATTCAGGCTCCCTCGGAAGGAAGGAACATTTTATCACAGAGCAGAGTCTAGCCTTTTATGGGACTGTCCGTTCTGGTCCACTGTCAGATGTTTCCAGAGTTGAGTTTTATGGTCATTCCTCTCCTCCTCCCCACCCCTCCACCTCTAAGTATTTTCCCAGCCCTGTTAACAGACAGCAAAGCACCACAGATGCAGATTTAAGACTCTGATAGCAAAAATTTAAGATTTAACTCAAGACATGGTAGCGTGGTCCTGCCAAGGTAAACACACACACATGCGCGTGCCTATACACACGGAGTATTTTTGAGATGGAGGTGGGGAATCAGATCCAATTAAAAAGTATTAGAACAGAAATTCAGAAGAGCACATGAGGAGGAACCTGTAAAAGAAGCCCTCGCTGATGCAGTCAGTGCCGTGACCTGAGAAACGTATGAACAAGCTGTTACTTACAACTTCATGAGAAACCTTGAACAGGTGCCACAAAGTAATTTACAACATAACCTGCTGTGACGCCCAGAGACTCCTGTGCGCCTGTCACACCACGGAGCACCGTTTCTGGACCAGTAGCATCACTGTCACCTGGAACTTGTCAGAGATGCGGAAGCTCAGGTCCGCCCAGGACCTACTGCCTCGGGAACTTTGGGAAGAGGGCGCAGCGCTGTGTGTTTTAACAGGCCCTGCCAGGGGTTCTGACGCGCGCTCACGGCAGAGAACCACTGACAGCGCTCCAGAGCTGACGCGGCAGAGCAGGGGCCCCTGGGTGGCCGCGATGGACGTGCGCAGCCCACCAAAGGCGCGGGCAGGACCAAACGCAGGGAAGACAGAAGCACCACTGCTGGACCCGGGACTCGAGGAAGGAGCTCTGAAAGGTGTAGAGAGAGGACAGGAAAAGAGGAGAGGTCACCTTCAAACCACAATATGGGAAATAATTGGAGAACCTTTTCCTGACCGAAAGGTGATCGTGGCCTGAGCTGTCAAGGGCTCACAGAGTTTCCTTCAAGAAGAAAGAATCCTCAGAGACAGGGCCCCAGGCGCCATGCATCAGGTGCCTTTTTTTGGTTACTTCCTTACGTTTTAACTTACTTCTTCAGATACAGCCTCGGACTTACCGTGGATTTGCAAGGATGGTACCAAAACCTTCTGGAATAGCCTTTGCCCAGATTCACCAACTGTTTATATTTTGCTCAGTTTGCTTTACTGCTTCCTCCTCTATCTAAGTATCTGGGGCAGGGGGGTACAGCTCAGTGGTAGAGCACATGCTTAGCATGCATGAGGTCCTGGGTTCAATCCCCAGTACCCCCATTTCAATAAATAAGTAAGTAAATAAACCTACTAACCTCCCCCTCAAGAAAGAAAAACAATTTTAGAGGAAAAAAATTACCACTTAAGAATAAATAAATATACACACATTGATTATACACATGCATTTTCTCCTAAATTTGAAACTCAGTTGCCGTCATCCTGCTTTTCGATGTCTAAATATTTCGGTATGTATTTCCTAAGAACACCTTCTCTTCCATAGCTCCCTAAAATACAGCACTCTCACATAACCATGGCATGGTTGTCAAAATCAGGAAACTTAACCTTGACATAATGTTACTCTCTAATACTCAGTCTATACTCAGATTTCTTTCCATTGTCCCTTGATGTCCTTTTTAGCTGTTTTCTTCGTCATTCCAGATCTAAGCTGAGTTGTCACGTCTCTTTAGCCGCCTACAGTCGGGAGCATTCATTCCCTCTGCCTTTCCTGACCTTCCGTGATTGTGAATTCAGGCCACCAGTTTTTGAGACTGCCCCTCAGGTGAGGTGCACCTGGGGCTTCCTCGTGCTTAGATCCAGGCGTGGACTTTGGGGCGGGGCCCCCAGATGTGATCCCGTGTGCTCTCAGTGAACTGGATCAGGAGGCACAGGACAGCGGTTTGTCCCAGCGTGGGTGATGCTGCTTCCGAACGCGTGGTGAGGGGAGCGTTTGCCAGCTTTCTCCAATGCAAAGTTACCGTTTCCCCGACTGCAAGTGGTAACTCATTGTGGGGAGATGCTTTGAGACCATGTGTACCAGTCAGGATGGAGGTCCTAAGACTCTCAGAGGAGCAGAACTGGCTTATGCAGCTGTGGGGGTCGGTTCCCCTCTAAGTGAGGTGTTCTTTTCGTGTCTGGTGCCGGAGCCCCGGGGCCACAGTCCAGATGAGAAGATGGACATAAAGTGGCGGGAACCCCCGGAAGCTGTGAGGCTGAGTGGGAACCCATGTCGGTCCTTCATCATCACCTTCGAGACTCTGGCTTCCATGAGGGGTGTGTCCGGCAGGAGAAGCTGGTACTCCTCCTCACGGAGCTAGATACACGCCTGGCCCAAAGGTGGGAGACGCTGCAGAAAAGGGTCACAGGGCCCGAGGACCTGCTCGCCGCCCCAGTGAGCCAGCAGACAAGTGACCGCGCGTCAGCTCCAACAGCACTGCCTCCCGAGTGCATGGGAACAGGGGCGCTCCTTCCTTCCCTCCAGGGGGCACATAAAACGTTTCCCGTGTGGCGGCCTAACTGGGCACCGTGCGGGGAAGGGAGTCAAGGGCGTGTGCGTCCAACTTGGCTGCCCTGACGTGGGGCAGATCCACCACACCGTGTCGATATCCTGTTCCTCGTCAAACGTGGACCCACTCGCTTCGCGTCCATCGTTTCACTTCTTACTCCATCATCCTTCGTATACCCGTTAGTTAGCGCGTTACACTGTAAGGAGGGCTTTTTCCTCTCCCCGACTTAGTTATTAGTCCTTTATTTATTTGCATGAGTACAGACTTAGGGAGTTTTGTTTTATTTTGTTTCACAATCTGTTATTATCTTTGTTTTGACACTCAACTTGTCCCAGATTCGGCCAGCGAGAGCCGGTTCAACCTGGCCGCCCCATCCTTGACATGTCACCCTTATTCTTTAAGCACGACCCTCCTTCCTGGTACAGCCAGGTAGTCTAGGCGCGTCTTGGGCTTTGCCTGTCGGAGCCCTGGAATCAGCCCCTTCTCTGAGGAGCTGAAGTTTCTTTTAGGGGAGACCAAGGTCTGGGTGCTGAGTGTGTTCACTGCTAATATGTTGTTGCTTCCAGGCACTTTCAGAGGACAGAGCTAGTGCACACACACACACACACACACACAGAGAGACATGCACAGGGACACACTCACATAGACACACAGACCCACGTACACACGTACATGTACACGCATGTGTGCGCACACACACACACTGTGATTACACACTGACACCTCCAATCCCATTTCTCTTCCAAAACCACAGGGGCTAGCCTCCCTCTCCCCTTTTCCATAGTTGCAACTCCTTCCTCCAACAGCAAGAAACCTGGGTTAAGTTTTACTCATCAAGGACGACTGGTTCCCTGAAGGTATTAAGAAGAAAAGGGGAGATGACAGTGACTTCAGACCTTTGCCCTAGGAGTTCACAGCAGAGGTGGGCTTGGGAGGAAAAGCTACCGACACTCTGAGCAGTCACTGCTCACTCACTCAGCATCTGGCCCAGGGTGCTTTTCCCTTTAAAACACAGGTTCTCAACTGAGTGCCCAGCCCATGTCCCGAGAACACTCTCCTTATCAGTGTGTAAAATTCACATTGACAACAACATTGTGGGCAGAGGGATTTCTGGGAGGGGTACGACCGGCTATGAAGGTCAGGTTAAGACGAATTAAGTCAAGCCACCACAAAGACGACTGCGTGTTTATTGAAGCCGTGAGAACTTTGAAATATTGCACATGCAATAAACTTAGGCACTTATATACACAATAAGCTGTCCCACCCACGTAGCTGCCAGCCCTGAAGGATGAACAGATGAGTCGCACCCAGGCACGGATGCCCTGGCGCTGTGGCAATGATTCTTTATAACTCTTGTGAACACGGCCGCCATTGCCTCAACTTTTTAAATCCCCTCGAGTGACAGAGAGCAAATGTCTTATTTCAGACTGTGCCACCGACATGCAAAGCTGAGAACGACTATCCTTAAAAAGAAGAGAGTCTTTCCAGACTTAGAAAATATAGAACAATTTGCTAACAAAAATCTCAAATCCAAGAACAACACAGAAAAAAAAAAAAAACAGTGAAGACTGGGAGGGAGAAAAAAAAAACAGTGAAGACTGGGGGGCAAAAAAAAAAGGTGACCAAGGAAAGGTCTGTACAGTCAGAACATCATTTGAAATTCGAATCAGTGGATAAAGCTGAACTTGAGGACTACACAGCGAATAAAATTGGGAAGGGATTCAGGTGAACGAGGTACAACCCAAAGGCCAGGTGGGAGCGAGAGAGGAAGATACAAGGAAATCAGTCTAAAACAGCGAGATTTTTTTCTCTCTTCTGTTAACTTTGTTCATAGAAATGAGCAGGAAAGCAAGTTTATAGAAAACGCGTATGGTAAAATAATGATTAACTTATGAGCTCATTGTAAGGGAAGTGACAGTGTTTGAATCCACACAGAAGTCACGTAGGTGAAAAGAGGACATTGTCACCATCGGGGGGGAGTGATAATGGACAGCACGGTGCTACGCTGTAGTTTTTAAAATCTATCAGGTGTCATCTAACAGCCACTGGACCAGCCAGGGGGCTGACCAGCAGATCCACTGAGCATCTATCTATGGAGAGGTGCCACGGGAATGAAATGAAGGTGGAGGGCCGGGCAAACCCCAGGCCATGGGCTTTAGCCATCAAGTTTCACACCAAAGAAACTCTTAGGGTCTGAGTCTTGCTCAAATCCTTCAACGTCCAATGAGAAGGAGGGAGGGATTTTTGTAAGAAAACGTTCATTGTTCTAGCTCCGGCTCTTACCTTCTTTTGGGAACATTCTTCTGATAAAATGTATCTTTTTCTCTCCATGTGCATTTTGTCACATCCACAGTCTGCTGGGAGTGACTTGTGTCTTGTGTCCCCAAAGGATGTCCAGAACCTCCCCCCATGGCCTTAACAAGTCTTCTCAGCTTCAGTTTGACCCTAAGCTGCCCTCAGTTGCCCAGAGAAAGGAAAAAAACTCCTAATTCTAGGATCTCCAACATTTCTCACATTCATTTTGCAGGAAACGTTACGTATTACAATAAAAGCAGTAAACACCCACCCTGGGTGTGGTGTAGCCCTCTCTTGCCCCGTGGTCAGCCAAGGTTCCTGACTGCCCGTGGTGGGGTACTTTAAAGTCCCCTCCTCCATTTTTAAATTATGAAGCATTTTGCATATTTAAAACAGTATATAACATATACACATGGCTGGTGTCTGCCAGTCCTTACTGGTGGCCAGTGGTCACCCCGTCGGGTCCTGATTAATACCAGCAGGTATCCTGATCTGTCAGTGTCTGAGGGGCACTGGTTATTAGGTATTTTGATTTTATATATGTAATAATAAACACCAGTGTACACACCAGCTGAAGAACAGAGCATTATAAAAAACTTCAAAAGCATTTTTAACAAGTAAAAACATTTGCACCATGAAAAGTTCAAAAAGGTGAAACGACATCAATCTTATCTCTCAGCTGCCTCGCCTCCAGCATATTCTAACAGTTTCTCGTGTATCCTTTCAGAGATTTTTACGTACAGACCAAAAAAAAATTGGATACAGGTATGGCTGCTCCTTTCACTGAGGGCAGCATGTAACTCAGAGGGTTCTGTTCCTGTTCTTCGGAGCCTGACGGTGCTCTCTGGGAGATCTCTCCACGTCAGGGCAGCAAAGTCATCCTCCGCCTGCGAAGAGCTGGGCGGCACACCGTGGTGCGGTGGTGCTGTGGCGCACACTGTGATTCACTCAGTCTCCACTGGGGCCCCACGAGGTGACTTCCAGATGCTGGCTGCTGTAACAGGGGACTTTGTACACACTCGCTTTGTAAAGACGCCAGTGCGTCCTGTAAGGCAAGGCCTTAGAACTGGGATTGCTGGGCTCAAAGGTGTGCAAGTAAGTGTTGTGACCGCATCCCGCGGGAGCACGCACACAGCCCTGGGACGGACCCCCAGGAGCAGAACTGCAGGGCCAAAAAGCACGGTACTTAACTGCACACGTGCTCTCACCACGGGCTGCCCGAGCAACGTGGAAGTAACAGTGTACGAACCAACTTCGGGCCCCCTTCCAACTGGGGGGCCGAAAGTGCGGCTGTGCATTTCGACTTTACATTGCCTTCGCTGTGAGTGAGGCTGAGAATCTTTCTATATATGTAGGAGCCGCTTGCCGCTTCCTTTTCTGTGAACTGCCTGTTTATGTCTTCTTCCTGTTTCTCCATAGGACTGGCAGTCTCTGAATGGATTTTCAGGAGCTCCTACTGCGAGAGAAGCTAGCCCTACAGGATAGGAGATGCATTTTCCCCCCCTTTTTGTCATTTGTCTTCTGACTTTCGTTGAGTTTCGCCCATGGAAAGGTGCTTGCTTTTTCACGCTGGCCGTGTTACTTTTGTCAACATCAGTTGCCTCGAGGGCGGCACCAGTTCTGTGCTGACTCACTGGGCAACTGGTCTTAGCAACCGGGCAATGGTTTGTTTGAAGGCTCCGTAGCGCAGGGCAAGCTGTTCCTGTTACGGGCCAGAGAGTAAATAATCTGGGTGCCTGCTGCAGTAACGCAGCCCCACCGTTGCAGTGTGAAAACAGCCCCACCGTTGCAGTGTGAAAACAGCTGCCGGCAACGCATATGTGAGTGCATAAGGCCGTTTGCCAACAGAACTTGTGACTAAAGTGGATGGCGGGCTGGATTTGGCCCCTGGGCCCTCGTTGGCTCACCCTCTGGCACAGAGGCCATCAGGGGCCCTTCCTCCTCCAGGGTGTGACGCCGACGGCCCCTGTGTTGGGCCCCTCCTCAGACTGCCCTCCTTGGCAGAAAGATTACTTCCCTCACTTCGCTTGCCCGAGTCCCAGCTTTCTTGCTGTCCCCGCAGCTCAGCGGAGACTCCTTCACGCTTCCCCACCTGGAGCCCCAAAGCCAGCTCCCCAGGCGGCTGTGGGCAGTCCACAGAGTTCCCTGCTTTACATCTGACTTGGAAACCAAGCACTTGGCCGGTGAGACACTGGGCACAGACACAGACTCAGTAACCGTGAGGCGGGGGCAGCACCCTCTCAGCGCGTCCCTCCCCGCCAGGACGAGGGGAAGCACTGCTGAGGCATCTCCCTCCGCGGGACCTTCCCTCCGGCCCGGCCCGCTCTCGGCCGGTTCCGCTGCCCCACGCCAGGCTTGGCCTCGGAAACCTGCTCTTGCCCATTTCCTCCGCACACCAGACAACCTAAGAATGTACTGAATTGATGAGGAAACAGGTGTAAAAATCACAGAACTGTTTCAAGTGAAAAAGAAAAATCTAGCTCTTTAATTTAAACTACAGTAGATTCTTTCTGGCCTTGGACAGGACCCCGTCTTAGGAGCTGTGGCTGGGTCCTCACCTCTTAAGAACTAAGGACCCCTTGGGGGTTCTTTATAGAACCCCGATCTACAAAATTGGTGCCAAAGATGATATTATTTTAATATTATCAAGGCTTTATGAATAGATTTTTTCCTAGGATCCATGACATTTTACATTAGGTACAGAGTAACTAATAGTAATTTAATTTTTGCTCAGTGGAAGAAAAAAAGCTAATTTTTCTTTTTTGCAAATTTTGTTGTTGTTACAACACGTAGGGGGATGGTACTCCTCAACTCACCAAATTCAAGTTGTCTTTAACATTTATGTTACATGCTTTTACACAGGAAAGGAATTTCCCCAGGGGTGCAGAAATGGCAGCAATAATTAACAGCAACAAACAGCCAGTAACAAACGTGGCATCCTCCAAACGGAAATGCCCAGCATCTCAGGCCCTCCTTTTCTTCTCAGGCCCAAACTCCTCAGATACTAATTTGTGAAATTCGCCGTTCACACAGAACTGAGCTAGAGCGCCCCCTGCCAGGATTTTAGCTGAAGTGTTTGTTGGAGGCTGAGTCCAGTTCCGGCTGTCACAAAAATAGAGCCAATAAGTGAGGATCATCAGATGAGCCGGTTACACAAGGAGACATGAACTCGCTTACATGAGAGGTCAGACTTAAGCCTAGGAAGACCGTTCATCTGTTCATTCCTTGAACAAGTATTTCTTGAGCACCTGCCAGGTACCCACTATAGCTCAGTGCAGGGGGTGAGACACACATTCAGTACCTCACCTCGGCGTCTTAAATGCAATCGTGAAAGCAACAGTAGAGGGAAAGACAGAACTATGGGACCTGGCTGACGGTGGGGGTGAGGGAAGGCTTTCCTGAGGAAGTGACATAGAACTAAGCTGGGAAGGAGGGCAGGAGATGGCCAGCCAAGAGTGGGGTGGGGGGAGGGCAGGGCGGCTTGGTGAGAGGCATGGAGGGGACCAAAGGCCGTGTGGCCGGAGGGGAAGAGAGGCAGCAGAGCCTCGAAGGCTTCTTAAGGATTTCAGTTGTTATTCTAAGAGCAGCCAGCAGCTTAGGAAAAAGTGAGGTCATCAAATACGCATTTCTAAAGATGATGCGGGCTGCCTCATGCACATGGAGCAAAGACTTGCAGGGGTAGCAATCTGAAGGTTATTGCTGCTGTTCAGGGAAGAGAGGTGGGGAGGAGAGAGAGAGAGAGACAGAGAGAGATCTTTGAAAGATACTGAGGTTGGAGACTGATGGGAGTGGTGGTGAGGGAGAGGGGGTCTGGTCTCCAGCTACGCCGAATGGCTGGCACTTAAGGCAAGGTCCTGGACAGCTTCTAGACGATGGGCACCCTTACTCAACATCGTCCACACGCTTGGAGTCTGGGGCGATCCGAAGGCCCTCCCTAGGATAAGCCAGACTCTGGCTACCCACTCACTACCACCGAAGTATCCCCTCAGAGCGAGCTAAGACCTGCTTGCCTCTCCCCGCTAACTCGCAGGAATCACGTGCCCTACTCCCACATCTGTTGAACACGCCAACATCCGGGTCAAGAGTTACAACCTGAACTCCAGGGAGCGGTATGTTTGTAACTCGGGTTTCAAGCGCAAAGCCGGGACGTCCAGCCTGACTGAGTGCGTGTTTAACAAGACCATGAACATCACCCACTGGACCACTCCCAATCTCAAGTGCATCAGTAAGTAGCCGTCCCTACCCTGTTCCTCCACACCCTTTGCCAAGGCCTGGCAGAGAGCAGCCCTGCAGTGTGGGCAGCTGAGTGAGCTAGAGGTCTGGGTTGAGGTCTGAGGCCAAATAAACCAATGGGCCTCCAAAACACACCTCCAGGAGGCGATAATACCTGGGCCTGGGTGGTGGGCAGCTGGCGGGGAGGTGGGGGGGGGGGTCACAATTCTGAGTTCAGATCCTGGCTCTGCCACTTAACCGTCAGTGAGACCGAGGGCGAGGGCTTTAATGTCTTGGAACTCTTGGTTCCCGATCTAGAAAATGGACCGATGTCAACATTCTGGGTTGTAGGAGGATTTAGCGAAATCTGGTAAATATTAACTGTTACTACCATCCATGCTTTAAGATCATGGCAGCAAGAATTCAGCTACAGACAAAGGCGTGTGCTCATGGTCTGCGTGCTTCCCAGAGAGCTTTCCCAATTCCTCCCTGGGAGGCAGCCTGCCACCCCTCCTTGTGGGTACCCACCCAGGCAATGGAGGAGACACACGGAGCACAGAATCACTTAGCCCAGTCACCACGTCTGGGGCCCAGCCAGTGCTCTAGACCAAGGGTGAGGGAAGGTCTCCAGTTTTGGTTCTTAACCATCCGCAACCGGATAACCACGCGAGAAGGGGAGCAATCTTGGAGTGGGAGCTGAGAGAGCTATTTTCGGGAATACGAAGCCCCTTATTCTAGAAAAGAAAAGGTTAGCCCAGGGTCTAACAAGAGAATTATGATTTAACAAACACTTACTGTATACGTGGTGCATGTCCAGCCGCGATGTTTTCTCAAGTAACATTTGGGAAAATTCTCAGCTCCTCTCTGGGGGAAGCAGACAGAAGGGGTTATTCAACAGCAAACTCACCGCCGTGGAGCTCCGTGAAAAGCCAGACTCTCATTGAATCTTTAGCGTCTAGATCACCCTGGGCCCCTCCCCTTCCCCTGCACGACCAGCCTGCAGCCAGGCAAGAAGGAAGCCTCCTGCTGGCAGCCGAGGTGCCTGCTCCCCACCCCAGGGCATCTCCTGCACTAAGGGGATGAGCTGGGTGAGGACGGGGAAGAGCCGTAACCCTGCGGTGAGAACACAGGTGTCTAACTCTCCAGCCAGGGGACCCACTGGGATCTGTAATCCAGGAGCAAAAAGAAGGGCTTTCTGCCATAGGGAGAGTGACGGAGTATTCACAGTTCCAATTCCCTTGAGTAAATGAATTGAGACGGAGAAGAGTTGCAGGCTCCGAACAGAACTGGGCGGGCTGGGGGAGGGGAGAGGAGAGAAGTGGGCGGGGCCTGGAATCAGAGACTTTTAGAACCCGGAGGCTGGAGGAACCTTCCGGTTTCATCCCCAAGAGCCCCCACCTTTCACCACTAACAATTCTCTGTTATTTTTCCCAAACTCTTGTGACAAAAAAAATCTGTTGAGTGATCATTTATTTTTATCACTGTTATCATTCCAGCCAAAAATAAAAAGGCATCAGACACTTAACTTGTGCAATCTTTTTGAAAGGCTAGGGGAAAAAATAGATTGCAGTCGGTTTGCATTTGCATGGGAGCTGCAGACCCAGATCGTTACCTATTTCTTATGCTTCTGACCTAGCCAGATGTGTCCGTTTTAAATTTATGTATTTACTTTTTAATTTACATCCAGTTCTGAGCCACCCTGGGTTCCACCCTCAGGATGGTAAATGCCATGTCCTTATCCTCTCTCTAGGAGACCCCTCCCTGACTCACCAAAGGCCACCCCCCATGACAACGCCGGCAGGGGTGACCCCAGGGCCAGAGAGCCACATCTCTTCTGGAAAAGGTAGGAATGTCGGAAACTTCTTCCGGACTCCGATTCCCTGCTACCATCAGGACCCCACAGAGCCCTCAGATTCGTGGACCACTGCCGGAGTCCCACTGCAGACTTATAGAACAGCACACACCTTGGGTTCACGTCAAGCCTAAGAATTGATACTCGTCTTCACTTTCCCGTTTAAACCAAAGTTGCTTGATTGCCAGGTTCCACGTGTGCATAATTGATGATGGCCTAAAATCCACTCCTGGTAGGTCAGATCACACTGTCGTAGACACACGGCCCTGGGACCGGAGGGGGTCTGGGGTTCTGCCAGCCTTGCACATCAGCCTTCCCGGGTCCCATGGGCGCTGGCAGGAATTGTGACCGTCCTGGGTCAGATACTCTCTCACCCAGCACAGCAGGGCCACCGACACACGTCATCAATTCCCTCGCCCCCACATCCCTTAAACAGGCCTAAACAGACGCCCGGACATAGGTCGCTGGAGAGGAGGACGGAACATGTGGCTCTGTGTTCCAGAGGGAGGGGCTGTCTCCACCTTCCAAGGCCACCTAAGCATCCTTGGAAAGACAGTGCCGGGAAAGGGCCATCAGCGCCTCTGCTGGCGCGATGCACAGAAACGGGAGGGACTGGTGCGGAGCCGTCTCCCGAGAACCCCCACCCTGGATGCTTTAGGAGGCGCTGGCATGGAGCTGCCACATTCTTGCATCCCCACCAAGTCTTAGGTAAACTCTACCCCAATTTCCTCAGCACTGTCCCCATGTTAAGAAAACCCGAGATCTTGGATGCTAAATATCCTGGGACAACGTGTCCTGTATCCTCCGATACCCCGACTGGACCCTGTGGCCCACTGCGCAGTGTGAGGCTCTCCCTGGCCCCCGTCTCCCTCCCTTCTGGGCACAGGCATCTTGCTCTGGTTGACAGAACGGCTAGCGAGCAGGTCCTTAAACATGGACACACGCTGAGGCCTCCATGGAGCTCTGGGTGGTCTGGGGAGTATCTGGGAAGTAGGGGCCTAGAAGTGCCCCCAGGGACTGGTGCACAGCCGAGGTGAGGAGCACGGCTGGAAGATGGATGGAGAGGCCAGAGAAAGCTTTCCTCCCACTTAGCTGATGACAGACAGGAGGAAGGGGTTGGGGTACCGGCCAAGTGTAAGATTGGGGTGATTCCAGAACCCTTTGATACGAGTCACGCCCAGTTCAGGAGGCCTTCCCCAGCCTTGGCTTCATGCCCCAAACACTTGGTCCAACAAAGATGCCCGGGGAAATCTCAGAGGTGCATGACCTCTGAGGCAGGTGCCGCGGCCATGGGCACTGGATGGACACACGCTGCGGGGGGCACACGAGGTGCTGACCAAGGGTCAAAGGGCATGAGGGCCCCTCCAGCACAGTGGCTGGGAGAGCGTGGGAAAGCGGCCCCAAACACGTGGTGGGACAGCCCAGGACGCGGGGATCACGGCCACGCGAGCTCACCCTTGGCTGCACGGCTGGGCTCCCAAGAGCCGTGTGGTCATAGGGGAAGACCCCGTTTCCATGGAAGGAGAGCAGCACAGCTGTGCCGCCATAACTGACGGTTTGGGGCAGCCGCTGGCCAGCTGGGGTCAGGGAAGAAAAGGACCTGAACACAAGGCACGCGGACCACCCTCCCGAGATGAGCGGGTCACCCAGATCCGCTCTCCAGAGGTCAGACTGGCCGAATCTCAGGATCCCCTCATTTCAAAAGTTCTGTGCAAACACATAGAAAGCAAACTAAAGTTGGCGTCCCATGGCGTAGAGTCTGCAAGCACAGTTCCACTCGTCTGTTTGAGATGGGTCTCTTGGTCTCCTACGAGCCTCACTGGTAAGCACTTCTCTAGGGCCTGCTTCTACTCAGACCTTTGGGATCGTTAGCTTATGGGCCCATGATAACTAACTAAACCCCCCAGCGTTCCCCCAAGCCCCGCGGCCGTTCCAGGTGGATGAAGATGTTACCCACTTACGGGATTTTCCCGGAGATCCGCGAAGCAGCTCCCCCCCAGGGGAGGGCTGGCCGGGGCGGGCTGGCCAGGGCGGGCCCACTAGAGCAAGCGTGAAGGCCACTCTGTCCCAGAGCCGAGAAAAAGACACTGTCCTAAACATTCTCCTTGTCCATGTCTTGCACTTCCCTGCAGAGCCAACTTTTCCTTCCAAGTCAGATGCCCCAGGGGCCAGCGGGCCTGCTACTGAACCAGGCTCCAGGCTGACGCCACCCAAACGTCCTACTGCAGGAACCACAGGGGTAGTCAGACCTGAGCCCTCCCAAGTCCCACCTCAGACAACAGCCAAGGCCCTGGAACACACCCCCTCCGTCTCGCAGGACCCGCCCGGTTAGTGCTGGCTTTGCCCGCTTGAGGAGCGGTCAGCCTCCCGTGCCGCTTCCGAGACGCGGATGCAGGTCTGGGGCGAGCAGAGCGTCGCACCCTCCAACCCAGAGTCAGGTCGACGGAGCGAGCAGCCCTCTGCCCCCTGCTCTCTGCCACAGCCTCCTTGCTCTGGCCTCTGCTCTCTGTGCTCCGCCCCGGCTCCGCTTTGCTGGAAGAAAAAGCCTGTCTCGGAGACGGGACAAGGCTCAGCGTCTTAACCCGCCTGCACGGCAGAACCTTTGCCTAAAACCTGAGTAACAGCTGCCTCCTCTTGATATGGGAGGACGGAGGAAGCTTTCCATGATCTGGGGTCACGATGCGTGGAGGCGGGGGAGCACTCGGTAATCACGTCTTCTGTAAGAGCGTATCTGATTCTTAAGCATGGCCCAGCATCTAAGCGAATCACCCTGTTCTGTGCCAAAGCGAGTTTGGTTTCGCCAGCCGTGAATCTCTCGAGTCTTTTAAGATGAGAGCCACGCTGCACGGGATTTCTCCTGCTTAGTGAGAAACTAGTACCTTTAGGATCGCGGCAGTAACTAAGCTGCAATCTCCTCTCCGCAGGTGCAGTTCAATACAGGGCCAGAGCTGTGACTGGTAAGTGATCTGCCTTTGTCCTGGTGGTGCTTATGGTCAGGGGACCTCGTGCCAGGGTGCTGGACAGTCCTGGTTTACGCCTGCTGTCCCAACATGGTCACCAGCAGCTTCCCTGTTCACTCTCAAAAGTGTCTATGCTTAGATGGTACATTACACAAGCCCCCTGATTCTGCAATCCCAGCATGCCTAGTTCTATTAACGTCGGTCGATTCTCACGTCCAGCTATTCAGTTCTGCTAAGCAGGGCTACCCTGCCGTCAGAAGACCACAAGGTGGGGGGAGGGAGTAGCTCAGTGGTAGAGCACGTGCTCGGCACGCGCGAGGTCCTGGGTTCCATCCCCAGTCCCTCCATTAAAAATCAAATAAAATCAAAACAAATAAACCTAATTTCCAACCCCCACCCCCAAAAGAAAACCCCAAGGGACTGCTGCTCTCACTAAATGATGCAGTTCTTCCACGAGCTGCGTGCACCCTTCACAGGGAGTTAGCACCATGCCCTCAACAGCAACGTGCTCACTCCTCAGCGTTAGGGGCTGCTTTTTACAGAAGATGCACCCAGCATCACGGCCAGGAGAGCAAGCAAGTAAATGTAAGGAGGAAGATGGAAAAGTGTTTGCAAGAATTAAAGAAAAAGGGGAGGGGACGAGAGGGGAGGGAAAAGGAGAGCGAAAAGAAAGACGGGAAAGCAGGGAGAGATGCATGTAGGAAGAAAGAATCTAAAGCTTTTTGTCTGACATGTTTTCCATAAGCCCGAAAAACACTATTATTTCACATGGGGAAAATGATTTCTATTTTCTGTTCACAAGCTTTCCTGCGAGAGAATGATTCAAGCTTTTGTGTTCTATTCTGTCTGCACCAAGTGTCATCTGGGAAAGAACCAAGTGGCTCTGGTTATTTCTGCAGTCAGTTGATGGGAGTGGTTTTGAAAAATGATCAAAACGTACTTGCAACACCAAGATATCTTTAAAAGGCTCTCTGGAGAGTATTTTCATGGAAAAGCTGGCACTTAATGCCAAGGACACTGAAACAAAAAAATGTTTATCATTTAAGAGATGGCCAGTAAATAAAGCAGCCAACCTAAGTTTTCTTCTTGTGTCACATACCAATTAATCTTAACAGGTACAAAATATTCTATTGTTTGGATTTGCCATAATTTATTTAGCCAACCCCCTACTGGGACATGTGATGGCTTACATTCTTTTTATTTATTTATTTATTTTTTACTTTATTTTGGGTGGAGGAGAGGAAGTAATTAGGTCTATTTATTTATTTTAGAGGAGGTACTGGGGATTGAACCCAGGACCTCAAGCATGCTAAGCATGTGCTCTACCACTTAAGCTATACCCTCCCCCTGATGGCTTACATTCTTGAGCTATTTTACAATGATTAATTGGGAAAACCATGTAACATTTTGCATATGTGCAAGGATATCTGTAGGAAAAAAATCCTACACACAAAATGTGAGGGCCTTTTTTTTCCTTTGTGGATCTTTTTTTTAATTTGAGTTACGGTCAGTGTACAATGTTGTGTCAATTTCTGGTGTGCAGCACAACCCTTCGGTCATACATGAACACACACACATTCATTCTCATACTCTTTTTCACCATGAGCTACTACAAGATCTTGTATATATTTCCCTGTGCTCTACAGTATAAACTTGTTTATCTATTCTATATATACCTGTCAGTATCTACAAATCTCGAAACTCCCAGTCTGTCCCTTCCCACCCCTTCATGGATTTTCAAATAACCATTTTATTAAAGGCTCTAACCTGTATTTTTTTCCAGTTCATGACTTTCACTAGATTCAAACATCAGAAACTCTCTCCCCAATTCTGAAATGTCACATAACATTAACTGAACACCTCCAACAGACAAACAGCTCTGTGCAAGGAACTGTGAAAATAGAGATTAAAAAAAAAAAAAACCTTTAAATCTTTTATGTTGTATGAGTAAGATTTCCTTCTTTCAGACTGTTTAATACCAACATGTTAACGACTGACTCTAAGACAGGCCAAGTCACTGCCAGGAGACATGAAAACGAAAGCTCTCTCAGTAGGTGTTACGTTTCATCGGCTGAGAGGATGGAAGCTAAAATTAAAATCGTGCCCGTCTTCCAGAAACACTTAACGATGGGTAGTTTCTTCAGAGCATGTCATACACAACCCCAGCCATGAACCCCCAGAGTGTCGGGTACAAGTGGTTCCTGGGGCGTCGGGGGGGGGGGTTGCTGTACCTGCGTGAATAAGCCATCAGCGGACCGTGTTCGTGAGAAGATACATAAAATGCCTTACCTTAAGCAGTCACTCAGCAGATATTAACTTGATGTTTTTATCAGCCCGTTGATATTACTGATATGATTTTAAAAAAAAGCTGTGTGAAGGATTATCATGCCCTTAAGCGGCTTTTTTAGTACAAGATGGTAAACAGGAGATGCTCCCATAATTATTAAATGAGCGAGCAGGTACTCATCTCAGTGTGAGGGCTTTAACACTTCGGTACACGTGTGGGGAGACGTCCACGTTCCACTGTCTTAGCTGCAGGTGGGCTCACTCGGCAGTCCTTTCCATCACCCACTACACTCAGTTATTCCCGTTCCTGTCTCTGATCCTCGCCGAGGCTATTCTAGAAGACTCCTGGTTGTGAAATAAAAGGTCAGAATGTCACCCACGACGGTGTTTACGCTGCCACGTTCATTCGGGGCACCAGGAGTGCAGAGTCTGCCTTTCAGACCGTATCATCTCTCTTGTTTTCTCACATCTGAGATGCCCTGGCTGCAGTCCACCTGCTCAGCCTCTCCCAGGAGCCGGCTCTCTGCTGGCTCGCTCACCCGGTCAGGCAGTATAAACAGAGCTCCTGCCCTGCGCCACACACGGCCCCACCCTGCAACCCATGCAGATTTCTCATCAAAAAGCAAACAACACTGTACATGTGTTTCAGCTTATGGAATGTTAATGGTTTAATTCCACCAATTAAGTGTCTATTGAGTGCCTGCTCTGAACCCAGCACTTACTGTGTGCTCAGTAGAGCAACAGAAAAGAAACCACTGCTCCGGAATAAGAAGCTGACGCCCTGACTTCAGCTGTCTTCAGCGGATGCCGGCACAGGCACGTCACAGCCACGGCTCCCTGACTGACCCAGCTGGCAGGTACCGCTGAGGAGAGACGGTCCCCTGTAACGTCACCAAGTACAGCTGATTTACAGTATGGTGTTAGCTTCAGGTGCACAGCACAGTGATTCAGTACTCTTGCAGATTTCACTCCATTACACACTATTACAAAATAGCGGTTATAATTCCCTGGGCTATACAGGATATCCCTGAGGCTTCTCTATTTTATGTATAGTCGTTTCTATCTGTCAATCCCTACTCTTAATTTGTCCTCCCTCTCTCCTTTGGTAACCACAAATTTCTTTTCTGTATCTGTTTTTCATGTACATTCACTTGCATTATTTTTTAGATTCCTCATATAAGTAATATCATACAGTGTCTTTTTCTGTCTGATTTGTTTTGCTAAATGTAATATTCTCTAGGTCCATCCATGTTGCTACAAGTGGTTATTTATTCTTTTTAATGGCTGAGTAATATTCCATTGTGTGTATACAGATACATATACCACATCTTCTTTATCTAGTCATCTGTCCGTGGACACTTAGGTTGCTTCCATGTCTTGGCTGTTGTAAATAATGCTGCTATGAACATTGGGGTGCATGTATCTTTTCAAATTAGTATTTTCATCTTTTCTGGATATATGCCCAGGAATGGAATTGCTGGATCCCATGGTAGTTCCATTTTTTGTGTTTTGAGGAACTGCCATGCTGTTTTCCATGGTAGCCACACCAATCTACATTCCCACCAACAGCGTAGGAAGGTTCCCTTTTCTCCCCACGCTTTCCAGCTTTTGTTATTTGTACACTTTTTGATGATGGCCATTCTGACCGGTGTGAGGTGATACTTCACTGTTACAGAGGGCCCTCGCATCGCCCACGTTGAACAGTGGCCACTGGCTGTCTCTGCCACCTTCTCCATCGTAGACCCTGCATCACTGTAGGTGGAAGTCAAGGCAGGAGGGAGCTCCTGACCTTTCTGGCTTTGTGTTCAATAACCCACCTCTTCTCCTCCCTCTTCCAGAGGCTGATTCTCCTCCCTCCTTCCTCCTGTCTCACCATATCCTCTCTCTTCCTTTTTCTTCAATCCATGCACCCCCTGGAAAGCACAAAAGGGTGGAGAACTCGGCAGTTGATATATGAATCCATTGTTTTGGTGATTCTGGTTTCAGGTTCTTTACTGAATTAGCCTGGACATGACTGAGGAAGAGGCCAGCGGTCTGAGCTCAAGTGGCTGAATTCAAATCGCTTTGCGGAACCACGGGCTCAGGAGCCCTCCTGCTTGAGTTTATTCTCACTAAGGAGAAACAGGAAGCAGCCTTGTGAAAGTGGAACTACATCAGCTTGCCTCTTCCAGTAAATCCCCGCGTGGACGGTAAATGCACGCCACGCCGCCTAGTCACTGTGAAGAGACAGGTTACCACGGGGTGCAACATCTCTGCCTTAAAATGCAGCTTTTATAATAATGATTAATGTTAAGTCTTAAAACTCAAAACCTCTTTCCCTGATTTCTCATGTTTTCTGTTACTTTTTGGGGGGGAGGTGGTACTTAGGTTTGTTTGTTCTTAATGGAGGTACAGGGGATTGAACCCAGGACCTCATGCGTGCTGAGCACGTGCTTCACCACTGAGCTACACCCTCCCCCGCCCCCCATTACTTATTTCGGAATGACTTTTCTATGCTCATTTTTATTTACTTAGGTGCAGGTGGTTTTGTTTTTGTAACTTTAGTGTCTCTTCTGATTACAAGGTCATTGCAAAAATACCAGGCGGCTGGGGGGGTGGGGGTGGACCAAACTTTTTAAAAAAGAAAATGAGTTTATCTCCAGTACCAAATGATTCCTTAATACTTTGGTGCATATTTGTCACCACTTTTCTGTGCCTAGGGACACACACACGGCTCACTGGAAATTATTTTTGATTCGTGTTTCTCAGCCAGCTTTTTCACTTAAGCTACTGTAAACATCTTTGCATGTTAACAAACATAGATTCACTTCATAGTTTTAAAAGCTGAATATGCCACTGTATGGGCGTGCCACACTTTATTTAACTAAGTTTCTATGGATAAGAGACTTAGATTAACATTTTAAAAATTATTTTAAGTAATACTTCAGTGAATACTCTGGTGTGTATGTTTTCCCATTTCCTTAGGACGAATTCCTAAGGTGGAACTAGACTCAGAGGCAGTGGTCTTCCCTGATGCTTTTGTAACACGCCGCCAATTGCGCTTGAGAAAAACTATACCCATTTCCCCTCTTCCCCTGCAGAGAACCCAGGGGTTTCCCCTCATCCTTACATTTAGCTGTTCTGCAGTGGAGTTGTGTTTGAAGGCCAAGTCGTGGAAGATGCATCCTTGTGCACAGGGTGATGTGCTGGCTGTACGGGTCCGGGAGACGAATGCACCTCCTGGTCCACAGTGAGACTCCTGGGTCCCCGGATGTTCAGGGCTGTCACCTGGCACGTGGAGCGTGTAGGTGATTTTTGCAGGGGGATTTCACAATATTAAGGCAAACTGGCCAAATCTGCTTGGAGCTTATGATTGATGCAAGTGTTTTAAAAATTGTTATGGTCTTTGGAGTTAACAGATACACGTTACTATATATAAAATAAATAAACAAGGACCTCACGTGTAGCACAGGGAACTGTATTCAATTTCTTATAATAACCTGTAATGGGAAAGAATCTGAAAAAAAATATGTGTATATATGTATATGTATAACAGAATAGCTTTGCTATACACCTGACAATAACATTGAGAGGGTGAGGAGAAAAGGGGACCCTCCTACACTGCTGGTGGGAATGTAGCTTGGTGCAATCATTATGGAAAACAGTATGGAGAGTCCTCAAAAGACTAAACATAGACTCACCATATGATCCAGCCATCCCGCTCCTGGGCATATATCCAGAGGGAACTCTAATTCAAAAAGACACATGCACCCCAGTGTTCACAGCAGCACTATATACAATAGCTAAGACATGGCATAGTAAACAATCTTATGGTTACTGGGAAAAGGGATAAATCTGGGAGTTTGAGATTTGCAAACGTTAGCCACTATACATAAAAATAAATTTAAAAAACAAGTTTCTTCTGTATAACACAGAGAACTATATTCCAATATCTTATAATAACCTTTAATGGAAAAGAATACAAAAATGAATGTCTGTATATGCATGACTGGACCCTGTGCTTGTACACCAGAAACTGCCACATTGTAACTGACTGTATTTCAATTTAAAAAAAAAACTAAAAATTAAGAAAAAAGGAAACTAACACTGTAAACCAACTGCGTGTCAATAAAAGATAAAAAAAATCTAAAACATAAATGAAATAGGGATGCTCTCCCTGCCCTGGGGCTCCTCCCTCTCGCACCCACCTGGAGACCCCTCCCTGCCTAACAATCTCAAAGGCCTGGTGGCTGGGGCCTGCCCCCCTCAAGCCCCTTCCTCTCACCACCCCTGCAGGTCCTTCCAACTCAGTCAAAACATGTGCTTTCTCTTCTAAGCTGTGACACCTTTCTTATAATACGTCCTCTCCTCATCACTCTTCCTCCGCCATAAGTTGCAAATAAAAAAATAGTAAAGATGACATTGGAAGGAAAACAGCACTGCCCGCTGTTTCTAAATCAGGATTCTGTGAAGGGGGAGAAAAGGGGGACCAGTGAGGAGGACCCCTGCCCTGTCCCCTGACTTTGGACTTAGACGCAGATGCTCCTCCCGCTGTGGTGCAGGCCTCCGCCCCGTCGCGCCTACCCCCAGCTTCTGATCCCTGAGGCCCTTACTCTCCCCTCCAGACTCACCCTGTCCCTGCCCCGTCACCCAGTCGCTCCATTGGGGAAGACAAGGATGGGGATAACGTGAATGGGGACCGTCTGAGGGGGTGGCCTTGGCAGGAGAGGAATGTCCTTTCTGCCCAGATGCAGACGGGACCGAGCCATGCGACCTGGGGCACCACTGGTAACAGTGCGGGCTGGAGGGCGTTCGGATCTCCGGGCAGGAGGGTCAACCCTGCAACACCCTGAGTCTCAGAAATGAACCCACGGCCAGGACTCTGTGAGTGACGCCAGCTCCGTTCTGCTCTTTTCACAGCGGCCGTCTCCGTACTCGTGGCCGTGCTGGGCGCTGTGTGTGTGGGGTTGCTCCTGGTGTGTTACAGAAGGTCCAGGTAAGTGGCACAGAGTCGCCCTGGACAAGATGCCTCCTCCCCTCCCCTCCAGGAGAACAGGGCTGCATCCTAATGACCCGAGCTGCCCTCTCAAAGGAAGATCAAATTATCTCAACATAAAGATTATACGATCCTTCGAGCCTAATGTGACAAGATGAACATCCCGTGAAATGCTACTGTAAAGCCAAAATGACAGTCATCGAAAAATTCACACAAATCTTCAAAAAGCTGTTCGTGCCATCCCAACCAGGAAGAAATGCCAAAAACCTCACAGTTCAGAAATCAACAAAATAAGGTTGATAGTTTACTCAAAAATGTGTCAAAACAATCCCCCTCAAAATGCTAAATGCTGGCAAATAGAATGTAACTTTTAAAAGGATTTTCAGAATACCATTATAAGTAATTTCCACATAAAACGTTGTATTTGGAGCTACAGTCTTAATGCATACAGTCATTATAGTTTCCTGAGTATACTAAAAAAAAGCACACACCATCTTTTAGGAGTAATACATCGAAAATATATTCTTAAAAAGAATTTGTAAATTTGATATATATGGCCAATAAATATGCTCATAAGAGGAAAACAATATTCACTGACTATATTATGGAAATATTCATAAATATATCTTTAATAAGAACTGATGTAAATCAATTACACGTGAATAAAAGACTTTTTTAATCAATTTTTCCAGCAGTGGCTGGAAAGGAATTGTCAACTCCTAAAAAAAAAAATTGGTAAACCTGGTAAGTGTGACTACCTGATCATTTGGTGAGTTGATTCTTGCCGTAAACTGGTAATTTGCGAATGGGTTATTAGCTGGATGTGTCATTCAACAAACTGGCTTTTAGAAAAGTGTTTTTGGTGAACAATCAGGCCTGGCTTAGCCGGGTTCCTGGTGCCTCCCGCCATCTGAACCACAGTTCTTTACAGAGGACTGGCAAGTTGTTCCACCAGCATCAGTAAATCCTGGGGACCGAGGGGGTTAAAATGACAAAATAAGATTTAAATACTGCCTGTGAGGTAGGCCATCTCAGCGTTCTCAACCTGAGTGTCCAAAAGGAACTGTCTTCGGACACAGTCTCTCCTCTTTTCAAATCCTGTGAATTATTTGCTTTGCAGGCAAATTAACCAGATACCGGGTGTTGAAATGGAAAGCACAGAGGTCGTGCCAATGGCCGGGGGAACCAACACGAGAGGGGAGGGCACAGAACACTGACCACACAGCCGAGGAGGTTCCAGGGGACACCGAGGCCAGCAGAGGCCACAGTGAAGGCCTGGTTCTGCTCCAGCCGAAGAGGACCGAGAGCAGACTCGGGAAGCTGGCCCCGGGGAAGAGCCTGCCAGGGTGTCCTGGCATCACTTAGCGACAGCCCAGCCCAGCCCAGGCACCACCCCCACAACTACGTCTCTGGGCTTAGGAATGACGTCTGTCCTGCCTGATCCTGTCCAGCCCCGGGCGTGGGGCTCGGTTCCCCAGGTCCCAGCGGTCGGCGTTCTCCCGGGAGAGAGTGAAGGCGGCCTCAGGGCTTCCATCAGGGCTTCTATTGCATTAGGACATTTACTCAGGACGGATTATCTGCTGGACTCTCCCTCCCTCCCCTCATCCTGACCTGCAGTTCACAAAGAAAAGAAACAGACCTGAGGCTCTAAGTGAATTATGACACTCCTCCTGGCTTGGAGATGTTTACAAGGATGACACCAGTATTTCAGCTCCTAAAAACTCTCTCTCCAGCTGGGTGCTCCACACGCACTGAAGGGAGCAGACAGGTTCTGTGCCCAAGTGAATCCTCCTGACTGAAGGATGCAGAAAGAAGAAACCTGAACTTGGTGACACTTTCTGTGTCTATGCATTTATATTTATATCCTTGGCTTTTATATCTACGTATGATAGGATTTGTGTTTTGAAATTGTGCCTTGTATAAACAAAATAAAATGTCTATTTTCAATACAAAAAAAAATGCACAGAAAGAATCACTGAAGAGAAATGTACCACCAAGAAATAAGCTGGGTAAATTAGTCCACAAAAATGAGATCCAGACATGAAGTCAAGTAGGGTGGGGTGGAGTTCAGGTCCAAAAGGACCAAGAGAAGTAGGGTAGGGGTGGATAAATCAATCAATAGGATTTTTTTTTTTTAAAGACTAAAGGAGTAAAGTGAATTCTCTTACCAGGTGGTGTAGTACTTCTAGGGCAATGCTTTGTTTTGTTTTGTTCTGTTTTGTTTTAAATGGAGGTCCTGGGGGCTGAACCCAGGACCTCGTGCGTGCTAAGCACGCACTCTACCACTTGAGCTACACCCTCCTGCTAGGGAAATGTTTAAGTAGCCCCTACGATGCCAAAACATACCATGGCCCCAGAATTCATCCATCAGGTAGTGATGGATGTCTTGGAAGTAAGCACTGTGTTTCTACGTGAATGAGCTCATTGGATTTCACTGACTTCTCGGAGCCTGACACAGTGCCCTGAAGGTGACTGGCAGGTGCTAGATCGATCAGTACACTAAAATATTCCCAAGCAGAGGACGGCAGCATTTCCTGAGACAGGTTCCCCGGCAAAGCTACAGAGGAGGGGGTGTCTGGGGGCCCTCGGCCGCTTCTCTCTGCATCCATCTCCCCATCCTTCTTCGACAGTTCCAAGCGCTGCCTCAAGTCCCACATCTGCCCCCATTTTTACAGAGTGACTGATGTCCAGAAGGTCTGGCACGGGAGGACATAGTGGGGCCAGGAGGTGGGGGGGAGGGCATGGGCAGCCGCAACAAACTAGGCTGGCAGGGCAGACGGACCGCGCAGGGATCTCAGGACCCCCCTCCTCACCCCTCCCCGCCTGCCCCACCCCATCACAGGCTGCCTGCTAGAGTTCTGCAAAACCACCACTCTCCTCTATCCTGCCTGAAAGCCTCGACCCAGCGGCCTGGGAAGGGCCCTGCGGGCTGACCTGGTAGGACGCTGCTTCCTCTGGTTACCTGCTGCTGCCTAACAGAAACCACCTCCCACTGCAGCTCCAGACCTCACTGGTTCCCGTCTCCAGGGGCGGTGGGCTTAGCCAGGCGGTCCTGCTCTACGTGTGACCAGCTGGGACCACTCACCCGGCTACACTCAGCCAGGGGCGGGGCTAGGCTGGGCTCGGCGGCCTAAGGCGGCGTCACTCAGCGCCTGGGGCCCCAGTGCTCCTCTGCAGGAACTGTCCACGTGGCTAGCCTGAGCTTCCTCACAGCATGGCAGCCAGACCACTTACAAATGACCGAAAAAAGACACCACCAGGCCAGGAACTGGCACATTTTATGGGCACATCTGTTGCACTGTATTGGTCAAAGCAAGCCACCAGGCCACCCAGCCTCAAGGAGAGGGAGGAATGACAAAAAAGGAGGCAAGGAACCAAGGGAAACCATCTTTGGAGACTGTCCACCACAGTCCTTCCCAGGGCCACCAGGGGAGTGGCATTCATCTTTCAATCTCGGTACTCCATAAATGCCAAGGAATGTTGGATGAATGAGTGCAGAGAATGCCCGGGGTCTGCATCTGCCAGGTGCTGAGAAGGGTCCGTCTTTGTATTTCTGTTTCTCAGCAGGAAAGTACACAGCACTCAGCAGGATTTGTGAGTTCCACAGCTGTGAAGTCCCTGGCCCGGATGACACTGTGAGCTAGCTACAGAGCGACATAATTCACATTTCTCCCTCCACATTCGTCACGAGGAACGCCAAGTGGCCTTCATCTTTTTTATCTTCACTTGATTTTCCTTGACCAATAAGTAAGACTTGTTCTCTCCTCTTCTGAAGCCCTCCTCTAGACATTAGGAAGTAAGAGACCAGGGACCAAAAAGGCACACTGAAGAGTTTCTCCGTGTTTCTAATTGCTCACTCTGCTTTCTTCCTTTCTGGCCTCAGAATTTCAAGAACGCAGCTGAGAATTCTGAGTTTACTTGCTTGTTTCCCCATCAGCCTGTGTCCTTGAAGGCAAGACCAGTCAGATTCAAACCACAGCATCTCCACCACCTCGCACGGCCGGGGACATATCAGGACTTCAATGTGTGACTGTTTGCCCAGAATTTCTAAATATACGGTGCTACATTTATGCAGGAATTCTGGTTCACACTTTTCTCCCGTCCACCCATTCTACTTTTGCTGTTTTCAGGTATCCAGGATATAACACTCCCTCTTCTCCAGTTTTGGGGACCCGCCATTGTGTTGGTGAGCCTCACCACCCACCAACGCAGAGGCTGATATCCCCTCTCCCCGCCCCTCCCCAGGGTAGGGGTGACCCCTGACCCCCGCGAGGCCCATTGGACGCACTGAGTACGGACTGGATGAACACGACGGGACCACGGAGCCGCACCGGCAACGATTCCGGCATCACACGGCTGTCAAGCTGCCCGTTTCTGAGTTCTCCACACTGCTTTGGTTCCTACCCAGTTTCCAGACCTAAACCTTCATCTTCCTGTGATTCTCTGAGCCCCCCACATTTCTCCAGCAAATTTTCTTTTTCCTTATTACAAATTCCATTTTCATTACTTGTTATTCAAAGGTCCCAACCAATAATTTGGTACTAGGAGTGGGTACTGCCAATTACAGAGAAGTAGGGAAATAAAATACAGCTTCGGCTGGTTCTCTGCCTCGGAGACGGTAGCAAACAGCGCTAGGTTCTGCTCACGGTCTGAGGTGGGACTCTAGTGGCAGGGAATTCGCTCCTCAGAGGTGGCCTGAATGGCTGCCCCGTAGGCCCGGCCCCGAGAGACAGCACCTCTGCCCGCCTCAAATACTACGGGGAGAGACACCCAAGGCCGCAGATGGGCGGCTACCACTAACAGCCCTGAACAATTCAGGTAGAGAACAACGAGCCCAAATCCCTGAAGTCTCAACTTGAGCCACCGGAGACTGGAACCGAGAGACTTCATAGCCATGCTGAGTCGCATCCCTTAGAGATGCAAGGCCAGAGAGCCGGAAACCCCACTTATGAGTCTGGGTCTTAAACGTGTTGAGTCACATTAGCTGGATTTAACAGCAGCACCAGGTTTAGGAAATCTGAAAGCTGGAAGGTAAAGCACTGACTGGATACGGATGAGGCCCCAGTACTGGGATGAAGATACAGGGGAAAGCTGGAGGCTCAGTCTCCCAGAGGCCCAGAGACTACCCCCACGGACCCTCCCCTGCCCTCAGCAGCAGCCCCCATTGAAGGGCACCCTCACCTCCCTGCAAACGAGCCAGGAAACCGGAGGTTCCGCTGGGATTCCTATCACTGACTCACTGCCCCCATCGAAGCACTGCCTGCATCCTGCTGACTCTACCTCTTGATCCCGAGGGCAGACGTTGCCCAGACTTGGTGCGCATCAGAACCTCTCACAGGGCGTGTCCAACACCGACTGCCGGGCCTCAACCTCACGGCTTCTGGTCCAGCAGATGTGGGGCGAGGGCCGAGAATGTGCATGTGCATCAAGTTCCTGGGCGAGGCTCACGCCGCTCCCCTGGGGGCCGCACTGTGAGCCCCACCCCTCCAGCACCCACCCCCTCCTCGCCAGACCCACTCCAGCTGTCCTGGTCCAGCCCATCAGCTGTCATTTCTTGCTGCAACGACGACTCTGGGCCTCTTAATTTATCTGACCTTCTTAAAGCACCCTCCCACCTACAACTGGAATGTTCTTCCTGAATAGAAAATCTGATGTCTTAAAATTTTTCACTCATTCCTCGTAGTTTTTCAGGAAACCATCTGAACTCCCGTGTGTCCAGGGTCCTTTACTGCCTGGCCCCTCACTCGCCTGCTCCTACTGTATACACCCTCCAGCCACACGCATTTCTCATCTACCCAGGTATTTCCTGCAGTGTCAGACCTTTACTGATGGCAATTTCAGCTGCTGAGATTCTGTGGTATTTTAAAACACCCCCTGATCAGTATTTTAGGTTGGTCTAATACTATCACCTATTTTTTTTTAATCTAAAGTCTGAAATATGTCTTCAGAATAATTATGTGGAAGGACAAACTAATGCATAGTCCACAATGCACTATGGTATCTGAATGCTTCTATTCCAAGAATAGTTTTTATTGTATTTCAAATATCATCTAGACGAATGGAACATGACATAACAGAATTTGTTTTTATATGGGTAACTGCATCAAAATCTCTATATACAAGAAAAAATCAAAGAAGATGGAGACAAATCAGAAATCCTTTCTCTGAAACAAAAAACTAGAACTTGCTATCAGTGGTCTTCGAATTCTTAGAAAAATAAAAAAAGATCTCCAAGTTATCAAATAAAGGGATTATTAAAAAACTAATGAACCAAAGAAAAATATCAGGAACTAGCTTATAATTATTTCCCTTATTTTTCTCCCAATTTATGTGGTATAAAATCAAAACCAACCAAAAAAACCAAACTTCTACAGAAGTCTTACACAAAAACATGTTCACAACTAAATGAAACCATGGAAGCCTCATGTCTTAAAAACTATACTTTTAAAAAGAGCTAAAAGATTTTCATTTTCATCTAGTATTTAGTTTATATTTTTCAATAACGCTTTTATTTTTTCCATCTAATTACTTATATTAAATCATAATAGATACTTAACTTCATACATATGGACATGAGATTAAGAGATGTGAACTACTACATATAAAACAAACAAGAACGTATCAGCCAGCACAGGGAAATTATAGCCACTAGTTTGTAATAATTTCAAATGGAGTACCATCTATAAAAATGTTAAATCATTATCTTGTACACCTGAAACTAGCATTGTAAAACAACTATATTTCAATTAAGAAAAATTTAATAAAAATACATAAATAAAATACAATTAACTTTGTAAGTATATTTAACAAAACTAAATTTTATATAGGAATTTCTATCTTCATAAACTACTGAGTTCCTTAAGAGACTTAAATAAATAAATATAATTTCTATTTTTACTGTTTATTTAAAAATTATTTTTCTATTTGAAACAACCAACTATTTGGTTTTAATAATTTTTTTTAAGAAATTCTTAACACTTAAAAATTAAATACCATTGTCAACTCCTAGATTCTGGTTTTTTTTTTTAAATAGGTACCAAAATACCAGCGCTGACGTTTGCTCTGACAGTACTGTTACCACACACACTTTTTTCCCTTCACGTTCCCCTTTCTTCCAGGAACCTTCTTTCCCTCGTTCCTTCCTGAAGAGCCAGCTAACCACCGCCCTGTTACTAAGCTCGGCCCCAGCCCCACCTGCTCTGGCAGGACACCCCTCCCGCCCCAGGTGCGCCGCGGGCCCCTCTCTGCAATCACACTGCTCACCGCCACCTCCGTAAGCCAGGACCACTTCCCATTCCAGACGCCCACTCCCAGGGCCCCTGCCCCACAGCAGGTGCTCCGTGAAGGCCCAGTGAGCCGTGATGTCTCCGGTAAATAAGCTGCCTCCTCTCTGGTTGGTAAAACGAGGTTTCCAGTAAATGCGTCCATAAACCAACATCCCCACTCCCTATCACCACTCATCCCCCAAACCCCTCTTTCCAACGACCCTGGACACTGTGCCGGGTCCACATCCACATCATTTCCCTTCACTCGCTGTTTTGTTCAGTTATCCAAAAGCACCAAGTAAGGAAGGCCAGGCGTGGTGGTGGAGTGGATGCCCCAGCCCGTCCCTTTCCGGCAACGCGTTCACCGCTGTCCTCCGCCAGGTGCAGCCGTTAACTCGGCGCTCCCCGCCCCAGCACCTCGCTTTACTCACCGGCCGCCCGCTATGTCCACTAGAGGCCTGACGGAGGAGGGGTTAGGGGAGGCTGCAGCGGCTCAAGCCACGAGGTCTGCTCTCCACTCCGCGGGCCAGGCGCGAACTAGATGCGGCGAGCTCTGGGCACGGCCGGGCCAGCTCCCCCACCTGCCATCTGCATCCCTGAAGCGCTGCACGGCAGAAATGTAAAAATACCAGCTCCTTGTACGTCGACGCGACCTGAGTGTTTCCACTGGTTTCTATAAGAATAGCTTTATTACAACGTCCACCGGCACCCCCGGCATGACCCAGCTACCACCCTCCTTTCTCCACGGACCCCCCCCCCCCCCGCCGCCGCAGGCGCCGCTGCGCCTCCCTCTCAGGTACGTCCTATCTTCAGTTCCACCTGTGGGGACACGGAAGTCTGGCCAGTAGTGTCCCTGGGTACTTGGCTTTTTATGTTTTACGTGGCCTCCCTGTTTAGCCTGTGAACCCCGTGATGACCGAGGCACACACTGTGTCGTATACACGTGCGACTCCCCGCGGCACGGAAACGCCCATCTGCTGCGTCAGTCATCACGTCACCCTGGACGTTAGGCCTCACACTCTGCCTGGTGCGTCACTGCACGGTCACAGAGCTGGCGCAAAGAGGCGGCGGGGAGGAGGAGAAAGCTGGGGGGGGTTTGGGAACAGCAGGGCTGAAGGCAGGGGCCGTCACACCGTGGTCTGCCAGGGCTAATATGCCTGTTTAATCGGAAGCTCGTAATAAAAGTTTAAATACATAAAATCTTTTTTTTATATCAAAAGAATATCCCCGGGTCCCCAGCCTGCTGCACAGAGGGCAGCGGGGCCTGGCTACCTACAGGGGCGGAGAAACCGCAGGTCCAACTCTGGTTGGCTTCGTCGTCCTCAGAAAACGCTCCACGAGTGAGTCCGGGGTCAGGGCAGGGAGGCCCCGATGCGCCGTCTGCGGGGCAGGAGCCCGCCCGGCCCCGGCCCGAGGAGCGCTCCTCCCTGACGTCAGAACACGAGGAAGAGCAGGGCTTCGTGCCGTGGCAGCACGACGTCCTCCACGGTGCGGTCCATGGCACGCACCTGCTCCGGGGAGGCGGTCAGGAAGGCCAGCGGCCCGATGCGCTGCTCCGCGCACGAGTGGCAGAGGTACCCGCCCTTGTTCTCCTTCCTGTTGCTCTGCAGGGGGAGGACGAGAGAATGGGGAGGCGGACGTTGGATGGAGGACGTGTTTGCCACCAAGTAGCGTGGCCCAACCGCCGTCAGCACCGCAGAGGGGCCGCGCGTCTGGACCCCAATGCTTTAGACCAGGGTAGCCAGGAGAGGTTACCCCACCCCCAGCACCATCACTCCCTGGGCCCTGCTCTGTATATGCCCTAGAGCAGATCTTGAATTTATCAGAGCAAGGGATGAAGAGCTGAGAAAACCTGAACCTGGCCCCCGGGTCCGGATGTCTGCTCAACCCGACCTCCCGGCTGCTTCCTGCGCCCTGACTCCATCCGGTCCCCCTGACGCCAGGCCTGCCTCGTCCGCACAAAGCCCTAACGAGGCTGGTCTGATCCCCTCTACCTCCCGCCCCCACAGCCCCGCCGCGCAGTGAGACAAGACTGCATCGAACACCACGGCACGCAGGGCTGCGGCCGCACCCACGTACGTAGGTGATGGGGAGCTTCCGCATGGTGAGCACGGTGTCCACTGGGATGGCGTTGCTGCACTGCCCCACGCAGCAGCGAACCACGCCCGTCTTTAACACGTTACTCGTCAGCTCCACTTGCAAGAAGTACTCCTGAGGGAAAGAGTAAGAGAATGAGCGCAAAGCCTCGGCCGCATTCTCCCCAGAAACTCCAGCAGCTCGGGGGGCCTTCAGACGCCGCCCGAGTCCCAGAACAGACGGCTGCGTCTGCCCTGTGTCTCCACCTCGTCCCTGCCTGTAACACTGCCTCAGTTCAGCCGGCTTCCTGCTAAAATGGCTAGTTTAAAAAACAAAAGTTTAGGGCCGAGGGAGGAATACATTAGGAGTTTGGGATTAAGAGATCCTGGATATAAAATAGATAAACAACAGGGACCTACTGTAGAGCACAGGGAATTATATTCAATGTCTTATAACAACATATAATGGAAAAGAATCTGAAAAAAAATATATATATACATATATATATGTTTGTATATGTATAATGGAATTGCTTTGCTGCACACCTGAAACTAACACTGTAAATCAACTACATGTCAATAAAGAATAAAAATGAAAAACAAAAATTAAATTAAAAATTAAAGGTTTAGTGGACAAACACGTGGAACTACCGGCTATATGGTATTTCAGGACCATTTCTGGACTTGACCTTCGGCTGGCCTGTCCCTGCATCACTAGGAGTGATCTGTCTACGCTCCTTACAGCCCAGGTGAGCTTACCAAGCCTGCCCATGTCCACCCTGCCCGTTTCCATCTTCCCAAGCCCATGGCTCTACGAACGGGCAGACACCCAACCTCTCTAAGCCTCAGCTTCTTCACCTGTGAAACGCACAGAACACGGCACCTGCTTCCTCCTGGGGCTGTGAGCCTGATGTCCGGCACTGCATGTGACGTGCTCAGAGCCTGGCACGCAGTGGGCACCCCAGTCACACACCAGTCACCTCCGAGGCTGGAAATGCCACAAGAGGAGGGACCAGGGTCCAGTCTGCTGCTGCCCCACAGGAGATCACCAAGGTTCTGGCATTCCAGCAAGACCGCAAATATTTGCTGACCCAATAACCAGGATTTCATGTTTTCTGGATTACAATTGGCTGTTCATCCAATTTTTGCAAAATCTGTGTCCAGGATTCTGATTTATTTGGTTTTCTCACTTTCAGGATGTGCCTACCCGCTACAGGAAAGAACAGAAAATATGCACTCACGTTCCCACCAACACGTACTGACAACTAACTGTGGGAAACCCTTTCTAAAATGGAATTACAGATTTCCGTGGAGTCCAGTTCATTCTAAAATGGATTCACGATTCCTATGTTTCCAAGAACACAAGGAGGCATCTTACTGGTAATTATCTACGTCTGTGCTACACAGTCGCTTTGCTTCTCACCTAGTTCACCTCTTTAGTGCTGCACAGGATTCAGCCGTCTCTCTTCACCACCCCCTTTGTGTGGAGGCTCACGCTGTTTCCAAATTACTTCCAACAACGCAGCAGTGAACATCCTTGCGCATATTTCCCCTCAACACGCGCACGGATTCCCCCAGGGCTTTCTAACTTTCCTGACCATGATCCGTGCCCAGAAACCCATTCAGCATTACCGTTCTACACACACACACGAATGTGTAAGACGCTGAAATCAGTCTTACGGAAGTTTCTAACCTCACATCCAGTGTACTGTGAATTCTCCTTCAGATTTTATTACACTTCACTTTTCTTTTAAAAGCTTATCATAATCTGCTAACTAGGTTCCTAAATCATTCATGAACTGCAACCTACAGCTGGAAAAGCACTGCCCCAAAGCACAATTCTCAAACATTTGGTCTCGGGACCCTTTACGCTGAGAGTTGCACATTAAGGGCTCCCAGGAAGTTTTGCTTACGTGAGTTATAGCCACTAATGTTTGCCGGATTAGAAATTTAAACCAGGAAAGTTTGTAAGTGTATTAATCCATTTAAAACATAATAATAAACTTTTCACATTAACCTGTATATTTTTATGAAAAATAAGTATATTTTTAAAAGACTTTTAACGAGAAGACTAACAATGTGTTACACTTTTGTAAATCTCATTCACATCCAGCTTAATTAACAGAAGACACCTGGGCTCTCGTTTCTGCTTTGGGGTTCAGTCTGTGGCGATACCGCGTCACGTGGCCTCTGGAGAACACCGCCGCGCAGCTGGGAGAGCGCTGCGGGAGAGAGGCAGGTGACCACCCAGTATCACGAGGCATGTGTTGTGTAGAACACGTTCTGGAAAGGTTCCTGGAAGGGGCCCCGCCCACACTCTGAGAACTGGTACCCACTGAGAAAGGAATCCAGAGCAGCAGTTGCGTGTCTTCCCACCGGCTCCCCGCCGGCCTCGCGGTCCCTGAACGGGGCAGACGTCTTCATTCTCGCCCATCTGGTCATTTCAGTTTGCACCTCCCCGACCACCAAGGAAGTTGCATACCTCTTCTTCCCCCTAACAGGTTCCCTGGCCACTGGGGTTTCCTGTGCTGTGAACTCCTTGTTCAGACCCTTTGCCCAGGTGCCTACCAGGCCGTCTGTTTCGTAGGAAAGTGCAGTTGGAGATTTGCTCTGCTCGCTGCCAGGCCTTGGGGCAGCACCCACACACTGCTGGCATCTGTGAGCGCATGCGGGACGGACAGGAGAGGCATCCCCTGCACTCTGCGATGGGTCTTCCGGCAGCTGGCACGGGGCACCGTCTCCAGCCCCAAGTCCCTGCTGGCAGATCTAAGGCTGCCTCCCGTCTTCCCTCCAAGACTGGCAATTCTGTGAGATCACGGACCACGAGGCTTGCTGTTCCCTGTGCCTCCCAGCACTAACTACGGTGCTTGGTACACAACAGAGGTTCTGTAAATCTAATTAGTTGTCAAGCCAATGAACAGGTAAATCAGCTAATCAAGCCGCCTCCACCCTCTAGTGACAACTTGGGCATCCAACAGGTTGGCAGGTGCGCAGACCAGTAACTGGGAGGAGACACCATCCCTGAGGAACTGCGCATGGGCTGCCTTCCAGTCATGTCAAGTGCTGGCAGAGCGACCACTGCCAGCTGCTGCAAATCCTGCCCCACGGAGAAAAGCACAAACCCATCCCCAAAGCTTCACCCGAAACCCCGGCCTTCAGGAACCCAACGACACGTGATGTCGCCACCCAACCCCTCCCTTGAAATGCCAGGCTGTTCCGTTTTTAGAGGCTCGGGTCCTGCCCAGCAGTCAGGTCCTCTGCTTTTGGAGCACTGTACACATAACCCTCACCAGACACACGACACTGTCACCGACCCACTGCACAAAGGCACGGGAGCTGAGCACTCAGGTCACCTACACAAACGACTGCAGGGCTCGACGGCAGCGGACCTGGGGCTCAAACCCGGTCTGCACACACCGAGCCCATGCTCCTGAGCGCACAGTGCGTCTCTGTCCTCAGAAGCTCCAGACACAAATCTAAGTGACAAGGAAGCACACGTGGAGGGAAAGTGGCCACCTGCCAGACCGCACAGCCCCCACTAAAGGCCAGGTCTCCCCAGGCCCTCCCTTCCAAACACAAGCAGCAGCCCCCGCAGGCCCCCAGGCTCCCCCGGCGGCTGGAGCGCAGTTCCCTGTCACCATCAACACCCTCTCCAACCGCCGCCTCTGCACGCGGTCACGGCCGTCCTGCCAGCTTTGCTGACTAGGGAGCAGAAGCAGTGTCATAAGCAACTTCCCAGTCTCGGGGCGCCCCACTGGACGGCCCCGGCGTGTGAATGACAGGTCTGACCCGGGTCTGTGGACTCAGGCGCTCCCAGACTCACTACGGGAGGGGACTCTGCTGTCGCCCATGCCACAAACACTTCCTGGACACCTACTATGTGCCAGGCAGTGTTCTAAGGACATGCCTGTGAGAGCCGGGTTAAGAGTCGAAGATTCTAGGAGGCGGAGAAGCTGTCTTTCAGAAACTAGCGTAACTTCGTGCCACGTAATAATTGAGTAACATAACGGCTCCCTTTACTTTCTCCAAACTTCAAGAAACAGAAGGACCAAAAGGCCACTAGGTGAAGAGCTAGATTTTCTCCCGGGATCAAAGAAAAAGGAGGCCACCTGACCTACTCGTGGGGAGGTCAGAAGGGCTCACCACCCCGGGGGACTAGGGTACTACGGCTCACGTTTGTTCTAAGTCCTCACCAAGCACAACACCACTGTTCACAGCCTGCTTCCACATCCTCTACCCTCCTCCCCTCCCCTAGTGCCTCCAGGATCCCCTATGAGCAGGCGGTGGACTCAGCTGCTTCTGAAACAGGATGTCCCCAAACTGACACATAAGCTGTGGTAAGGAGAAAGCAGAAGTCCTGCCCCTCACACAAGGGCTCTCGGACTTTTGTGAACATCTGCTCATGCAAACGGGCCGTATTTCCGGGGCTTCCTCAGCACCCCTGGCCAGGGGCCAACAGATGTTTCCCAGTCCAGTCTCAGGAAGGCGGAAGCACTTCTCTGCATCCTGTGTTCTGTTCTTCACGGACAAATCTCATTTTCCCCATAAAATATATGCAGTAACTGGCTGATAAGCATCCAGTCAGCTTCAAAAAGCCTATTTGACTCTTAATAAATACTTGTGGGACTTTCAGATATACAACCCCCGGTATCTAGAAAACTCACACACCCATTTATCCTTTACCCAGAAGTTTAGGTTGTAGGAAAGTATCCCCAAGATGCACTGGCGAAACCAGAAAAGGACCTGTGCTAAGAGTCTGCACTGTAGCATCAGTGAGGAACTGCTCTAAATTAGGAAGCTTAAGAGCCCTAAGAACCAAACATTTGTCTGGATCCTGATTTGACCAAATCAACTGTAAAAAAGACGTTTCTGAGATAATCATAAAAGTATGACCATGGGTTGAGCTTAGAGGCCACATGGAATCATAAATGTGATTAAGATGTAACAATGGCCCTGTGGTTATGGAAAGAAGGCCTGTGGCGTTTTAGAGAGGCGTGCTCCACACACACACACAGGGTGGTTTGTGTATGGGAGCTCGATACAGTATTTTCTCAACTTTTAAATGTCTCAAAATTTCCCTTAAAGACAAGCAATCCTATGTAGCCCGTGTTGTGAAGCGGTATCACTGCTCTGTAAGGCCTCCATTAAAAGTCACCAACATGACAACTTGATATTGTTACAGATCTAACCAAGTGTGACACAGTTTGTACAAGAAAATCATACTACAGGTTCTAAAAAAATATATACATACAATCAAAGTGTATACAAAGACTCACAGAAAGTAGGGATTACCTGTACATAGAAGTTACTCTCCTGCACCACGCCCTGGGGTGCTGGTTTAGAGACTAAGAAAAGCCACACTCATCTCTAAACCAGGAGTCAGCAAACTACCACCATGGGCCAATTCCAGGCCCGTGCCTGCTGCTGGCAGTCACGTTCCCCGGGACGCGGCCACACGGGTGGCTGACAGAGGCCCGCGTCTGGGCGCGGTGGCGGTGCAGGGCTGAGCAGGAGTGGCAGGGCCATGCGGCCTGCAAAGCCTCGCGGACTTACTGTCGGGCCCTTGGCAGAAAGAGTCTGCAGGAGCTTGCCCTAATTCCTCCCTGGAGACCCCGCGGGGTGTCCCCGGTGCCACCAGCAGTGCAGCCAGAGAAAACGTGAGCTGTCACACAAGGCAAAGCCAAGCTGCTGGGAGACCCACAGTTGGTGTCAAATTCCAGAAGTGTCCTCATGGCCTAACAGGCCTGCCTCCGAGAGGCGTGGAAGACCGGCGACGAGGCGGGCTGAGACAGGAAAGTGCGACTGAATCGCAAGGAAACCGGTCTCGCGCTAGAAGGTTTCACTATCAGGACAGGTCACGTCTTCTCTGCCCTGTCTGCCTCTTAAGCACCGACGCGCTCCTCAAAACTGGGCTTCCTGCTTTGCCATCCCTCTCCTCTCTGGGAACCCGGCTCTGCGAGGGGAGAGGGTTCTCCCGCCCACTCTCCCACCTTCGCGGCCCGGACACGTGCGTGCAGTGCACCAGGCACGCGGTGAATATTCAGTGACGAGTATGCGGCTTCTGTCGGACCAGCACCCAACAACTCGGAGACTCTGGACACCCCTTACTGGAAACTGCCTCCTGTGCCCCCCACACACACACACCCCCATCGCCCAGGGTCAAAGCCATCGGCAGTGATTCTGAGACTCCTGGCTCCCATGCCCTCACCTCCTGGGAGAACACACACTACAGCCCAGGAACTAAACCATCCCCTGCGCACAATCTTACACGTGTCAGAGCCCGCTACGGAAGAAACAGGATCTATGGTCACTGTGACATGTAAGTTTCAGGTTTCAGACTTAAGGACCTTTGCTTCAGGGAAGGATGGACCAACTCGTAACTGTCAGTCAAATTTCTGTTCTAGTTTCAACCCAACAGGGTTGAAAAAACTAAACAGCTTATACCCCAGACCTTGAAAGGCAGGAAAGATGTGGAAACAAGGGCGTAGGGGAGAAGGCTGGTCTGCGGGGCTGCAGTGAGCGGCTGACACGGTCCCACCTCTCAGCTAGTGACAAGGACAGGAGGTGCCTGGACACCCGCTCCCCCAGCAAGGACATGTTCCTTCCGGATACTGGTGGCAGCAGCTGCTGCCAGTTCAAAGGGGACCGGGAAGCGGGAGGGAGCGAGTGCAGACACAGGGCACCCGTGCTGCTCTCTCCCTGGGGGCACGGAGCGCCGACTGAGCGGGAGCAGCTCAGACAGACAGGTGCACAGCTGATGTTTTTAAAAGAACTTTCCAAACTGAATTAAGAATGACTTTAGAAAAGAATCCAGGTTTTTGTTTCTTCGGGGAGGAAGGGCCCTTCCCCACTGGCAAGCAGCCTCCGCGCCCAGGAAAGGAAAGCCCTTCTCCTCTGATGCAGGCCCCCAACCCACGGCCCCGAGGGCCCTTCACTCAAGCGTTCAAGTCAAGACACTGTTCAGTCGGCCTGCGCTGCCGGTGCCTCTCACCCCAGCCAACGTCAGGATGTTCTCCAAGGACTTGGTCATGATGAGACGCCTCCTGGCACGAGTTACCGCCACGTACAGTAAGTTCCATTCGTCCTCAGAGAACGACTCTGAAGAAAGCAACGGGAAAAAACGTATCAACACAGAAGCCTGCTGACAAAAATTTATGTTCTCATCTTAACGTTTACTACTCTCCCCATCTCCCTCCCGAAAAAACCTTCCAGATTTGCTGGCTTTATAAACAAAATTGTCCTCCAGACACCAACTCCAAGAACAAACAGATCCCCGACAGACTAGGGGCACCAAACACTGAGTTTTCGTTTGTGCTGCTTCTAGAAAACCCTGGGGGCCCACTGACCGGTCATGGGACACGGGTGATGTGCCTGCAGTGTGGCCCGCTGTCTCTCCCACTGCTTGCCACGGCCACCCCGGAGGGCTCGGGGGAGACTGAAGCCTACAGGGTGACACCACTTCAACAGACAGGCCCCGGCTCAGCGAGGGCCAGGCGCCAAACCCGAGCCTTATCGTCTCAAAGGCCACATCTCTTCCTTCTCCCGACACCACCTCTCAGTCCAGTCTGCAGCGTTTCATGTGGTCTTTACTACAGGTCTCTGCTGCCGGCCTCACCCCCCTCTCCTCTCGGTCACAGGATGAAGGCGAGCTCTTGATAAAAGAGCGGCTGAGCATGAATATACGAAAAGCCACTAAACTGCACCTTAAATGGGTGGACTGTGTGGTACATGAATCATATCTTATATAAAGCTGCTACCAAAAAACATAAAAATGCAAACCTGCCATGACTAGAGGGCAAAAGGCAGCAGTATGTTAAATGCACTTCTCTTCCTCAGCATAAAGCAGCGGTGTCTCCCACGGCCACTTCCTTCCCCGCTCCACTCCAATTTATGTTCAATACTGTGTCTTTCTCTCATTTGATGAATCTTTTCATCAGAGATAAGGAATTTTTAGTATTTCTACTTTCGGCCTGCCAATGTATGCTATGCCCCAAATTTTGAATCCGTGACTAACAGGGTTTATTTGTAGGAAAACTTCAAATGGTTTTATTCTACAATTTAAAACCAAAGCAACAGCATTGACGCTTAGAGTTTAACAACCAGCCTTGAGCATAAACTGATACAAAAGCAGACAAACAACAGAACGTTTACGATGTCACCTTTTATGATTTTCAAGCTTCTTCAATAAAAAGGAGATAATGAAAAAAAAAAAAAAAAAAACCCCTTGGTGAACAGGCAAACTGGTATGTTTTAGAGCTTCCGTCTGCTGGTGAGAAACCCGCAGCTGAAGAGCTGGTGCGGGTCAGACAGGCGCGATCGGCGCAGCGCCCCGCAAGCAGCGGGCCCCAGAAGCCTAGCTACCCAAAAGCACAGTCTAAGAGTAATGAACGTCGGACTAGGAGAACTTTCTGTTTCAGAGGGACCCTTCCAAGAGGCCACACCATCCAGAAACAGCAAGGCATCCCGCAGTGGAGCCTCCCAGAGGGCCTCGGGCCCGGAGGTCTCCTTACCGACTCTGAAGTGGGGCAGCTGAGCCAGGTTGTGCCGGGCACAAGGCACTTTCACGAAATCGTCCAGGACATGCACAGTGTCAAACTCCAGGCCTTTGGCCTTGTGCACGGTGCCCAGAATGTACTCTGGAAGGAAACAGAAGTTGGTCAGACGGGGGGCCAGAAGGAGAACAGAAGGAGAGGGGGGTCCCCTTCCCACCACACTCCCCAACTATGCTCTTGTGCCGGCGGCAGTGCTGCAGAGACAAGGAGGAAGAGGAAACCTCGGTCGGGAAAAAAACAGCAAGCGAAATAAACAGATGAGGGGAAAGGAGAAATCCGCAGCCGGCAAGGACACGTCAGAGTCATGGCCCAGCGCTCATGGCCACTGGCCCACCGCCCATTTCCTACACACGAAGAGACAGAGGCGAGAAGAGGGCCAGGGGCCCCATGGGGCAGAGCCGGAACGTGGGAGCCCCTCCTGCCGGCGGGAAGAACAGAAATGGGGGCCGGGGAGAAGGCAGCCCTGCTCCCCACCCCAGTCGTGGTTGTGCGTGATGCCCAGCAGGCAGGAAGCACTGAGAGGGGCGAGGGGCAGAGCCAAACCTGCAAAGTCCAAGTCCTCGATGTGGCACCGCTCGATGCGCTGCACCAGCTCCGGGATCCGGACGTTGTACTTCTCCACCACCGCGATCTTGGCTTCCAGCTCCTTGTCCTCGGCGGCGGTCACGTACCGCTTGAAGCCGCTGAAGCCCTCTCTGTGTGCCCACCTTCTAATGAACTTGTCTTTGATGACCAAGTTTTCTAGACAGAACACATGGCAGGTCAGGGTGACACCTGCTGTGCCAGCTCCACGGTCCTGACCCAACGCGTGGAGACCAGGGTCTCAGGGCTGGGAGACTGGGTTCCGGTTCCGGACCAACCACGTCCCAGCCTGCCCTGTGCTCCTGGGCAAGTCAGCTTGGCGACCTGGTTGGCAGCCTCTCCGGCTCCAAACTGAGGGTCAACAGCCCTACCCTTGAGATCCTGCCCTGTCTCAGGGACTCGAAACAGCGCAGCAATGAGAAAAAGAAAGGTGCCTGAGAATGTGAGAAACGCTGGCGTGGGGTCCCCGCACAGGTCTCGTGAGTGAAGTTGCCGGGCGGACAGAGACAGTGGGTCCGGCGTGAGTGAGAAATCCAGACCCGGGGAAAGATCTGGAGAGAGCTATGGGTCCCTCTGAAAACAGGCGGCCTTGGGCATCCCACCCTTACTGGGAAAGGAGCAACGCTAGCTCCCCTGCTCCGGAGCAAGAAAACTGACCCAGACCAGCCCGACCAGCGCCTGCCCTCGCCCCCTAGGGCTGCCACGCCACCGCCAGGAGGGGCTCACGTTTCTTCCGTTCCTCCTCCGGCTGCAGAAGGGTCCAAATATCGATGATTCTGTCCAATCCAAATGACCTAATTCCCTGAAAAAGTTTTTCAGGTAGGATTTTTGTTTTGCAGTTTTCCTTTTTTTTTTTTTTTTTTTTTTGATGCTCTTCTTAACAAAGCAAAGCTAATGTAGAGGTGGGATTCAGAAATGAGATGGTTTCTTGGAAACGGATCTCAAACTGCACCCAAGGCATAAAGACAGCGAGCGGGAACCCCCATCAGGCACAAATGCACGAGGCTACAGCGTGGTCTGCAAACCCAGCGCTCCCAGGTGCTGAGCTCAGGCTGCTCCCTCAGAGCCTCCTATGTTTCAGAAAAAGGCAAGAACCAGCTGCACGCTGCCTTCTGGTCAAAAATGCAATTGAAGTCAGCTACTTTCCAGACACGTAACAGAGGTGCACCAAAGACTACAGAAGAGACCCGAACACCGAGTGTGCGGCACACACACTCACCATTTCTCGAGAAAAGAACCAGAGACCACCTACGGGTCCAGGTTACTGTGTGTGACAAGGTCAGCGGCTGAGGGAGAGGGCCTGACTGACCCCATCCGGCCTTGCTCCATCTGGGGGAGTGAGCTGAGCACTGACTGGGCCCAGGACAGGGACGAAGGCTCAGTCGTCTTACAGAAACGACCAACACAGGGGAGGAACAGCTCGGTGGGAGAGCGCCTGCTCAGCATGCATGAGGTTACGGGTTTGATCCCCAGTACCTCCAGTTAAATAAAAAATCATAATAATAAATACAATAAGTAAATAAAACTAATTACCTCCCAGAGAAAAACAAAACAAAACAAAAGTAACACAGCGGGACACGCGCAGGGAGTGGGCAGCCTCGTGTGCACAAAGGGCAGGAGGGCCCTCGTTCTCCTTAAGGACTGGAGGGAGAGGGCCGCAGCCCTGCCTGGCCCTACACCAGGAGGCTTGCTTCGCCGGCGTGCCCGGGGGAGGGTGCCAGTCACAGCGCAGGCGGCGGGAAGCCACAGCCTGCATGCGCGCCCGCAGAACAACCCTGGGGACGCTGGGCGTTTTCCCCGGCTGATTGTGGGCGCAGGACAGGAAGGCGCTCTTACCCCGATCAAGTGGATGCGGGCGGGCACCTCTCCTTCTGTCACCCGGACGGCCTCGTCAAACACGTTGGCGTTGGTTCGGGACAGCAGGGCCACCTGCCCCTTGGTGTCACCTCTGATGCCACCTTTGGGGAGAGAGCACAAACTCTACGGCAAATCCAAATAAAGAGGAAAACTAACCTTGGTAACAAACACAAGAAGAGGGACCGAAAGCCTTACTCTGATGGTTCCCTCCCACCAGCGTCTTCTTTCTCACTCTCTTGCAGACGTCCAGGATGGTAGCTCCCACGTACGCGATTTCCACACCAAACCTGAAGCTCTGTTGTCAGACAGGACGAGAGGAGTGAGCGGCCCCTGAGCATGTGAGCGCAGCACCGTCACCGCCGAGGCCTGGCCCCGCCACCCCGCTCCGCCTGGGAGGGCGCCCGGAGACGCCCTGCGGCGACCCCCGTGCGGAACAGGGGCCTGCCTGCAGAGGCGCGCTGGCTCCCTCTGAGCTCCCAGAACAGCACGTCCTACCTGGAGACCTGAGAGCTACACGTTTTTGCCTCGTGCCCCCAAGCCCAAACCTTGACAACTCCTCCACCATGTTTTCTATACTCTTTTTCTTACCACTGCCCCCGCTCAGCTCAGAGACCCCACCTCACGCCTCACCCACTGGTCTCGCTCCCTCATCTCTCCCTCCGTCCGAGGAGTCTCCCCACACACGTTCAAGTCACACAAACGGAAGAGCAATCCACGGAGACAGAGGCGGCGTGTGGCCCTGCAGGAGCCTCGCAGCCTGGGCGGCCTTACTCCCTTCGTTCCCTGGGACCAGCAAATGTCTCTTCTAAGCAAATCTACCCTGCTCTCCAAATCACACCCAGACTGCTGGGGATACGCACTCAAGGGTCTGCAGGAATGAGTGTCACCGTTTTTCCTGCACATCAAGGACGTTCTGAAATGAACTGATTTCTTTCTTTCTGACTCTGAGCACATTGCAGGCTGGGACCAGCGTGGACTCCCACGTCATCAGTGCAAATGTCAACACACTGAAAAAGTCAGATGGCTACTATGGAAACAGTTCTGACTCTGCAGACCCCTGAGAAGCAGGGGGAGCCACCGCTTAGAAGCACAGATGTGCCACCTGCTGTGAGCCTGATGCCAAAGCCCGCACGGTGCCCGGCCCTCCAGAAACACTGGGGAACCGGGCAGAGCCACCGCGCTCGCACGCACACGTATGGGGGCTCAGAAGCAGAGAGAGCTCTTACCTGAGTGAGATAGAAGACGTGTGTGTGGGGGACTGTGAACAGAGCATTGACTGCACCCCGGAAGGTATAGATCTGCTGGTGTGGGTCCCCTACAAAGATCTTCCCGCAAGGCTGAGACAGGACGATGTTCATGATAGCTGCAACCAACAAGAGGGAGGGTAAGAGAGCGGGAGGACCACCCCCCAACAGAGCAAAAAGAAGCCAAACTGGAGAGAGAAAAGGGCGAAGAAGTTCACACACTGGACAAGAGTTACCTTCCCTCCCGGAAAGGAGAGCCGTGTTCTCAACCAAAGAGACGATTTTATGACAGACAGAAGCAGCTGTTTCTAATCCTAGGAATGCAAGCTATTTTTACTTCTGAATAAATTACTAAATATGAGAAACCACACAGGCAAATATAAAATGAGGCAAATTACCTTCTCTATTATTATAAATGTAAGGCCCCAAGTTGACCTACAAAGTCACACTATTTTCTATCAGCCCCTTGAAAAACGTACAACACAAACTTTTCGCTCCAACTTGACTACCTCTCCCCCTGGGCATGAGCCCAGGTCCTGATCACCTGATGACCTGTGCTTGGCCAGTAGTTTAAGAACAACCCTAGCAAATCGTCTAGAGGGAAGTAAGTCTGCTTTGGGTGGGAGGAGGGGGCAACTGCTGACATCCGAAGTCAGAGAACAAAGGATCTCTGAACCACCACGTATCACGTGCTCCTCCTTCCAACAGCCGGGAATAATGGACGTCCCCCCTCACCACAGGCATCCTCCTGCGTGTGTGGGACCCCCGCATCCTGACGGCTCCTCACCTGGGGTGCAGTCCTGGGCCTCGTCCACGAAGATGGCATCAAAAGAGGCCAGCAGAGGCTTGCTGAGCTGCCAGAGCTTCAAGTAGCCTGCAAGGGGGTAGACGCGTCAGGACCCGGCAGGGGCGGCTGCGCTGGGCGGGTGGCGGGCAGGGCGGCAGGTGGCGTACCATCATGCGTCATCTGGTAGGCCTCCTCCCTGCACTCGCCCAGCTTCCGCATGTTGTCCCAGAGCCGGCTGGCTTCGAGGACACCGTTCTAGAACCAAGTGACACGGTGACACACAAGTGAGGACCCTGAAATCAGGCGTTCACCCCCAGGTACAGAGGTCACCGCCTCCCTCACCTCCCCTAGCTCCACGACACGGGCAAAAAGCTGGGACTGGACCACAGCCTGGGGTCGAATGTCACTCAGAGGACACAGCATCTGATGAACCAGGAAAGGCTGGGTGATTCCTCTGGATTTACGGTCAATTCATAAAAAGGGTGGCAAATGACAGAAAAGACTTGATAAAAACTAGAAAAGAGATTTCCACCCTTGATCCTAGGACCAGCAGACCCTAGGACAAGCCCTCGTAAACCATGGCAGGAGCCTCACTGGCTGGGGGAACCAGGGTGAGGATGGAGGGAGATGCGCGTTCCCCACAGAAAACCCTGCGCACTTCTCAGCCATTGTGACGGGCCTGCAGGCTCCCCTCCACCTCTCCCTCCTGCCAGCGGCTCTGAAGGAATCAAACACCCCGCACCACGTCAGTGCTCCGCAGGCCTCTGCCCCAGGGAGACCGGGACACGCACCAGTTTCTCGCTCTGCTCGACCATGACTCTCTGTCCTTGGCTGTTCTTACACCAGATGGGCACGTGGTCAATGGTCAGTTCCTCGTCAGCCGAGGCGAAAAAGTTCTCCAGAGTCTTACATACTAGCTTGGCCCTGATGAAGCCACCCTTCCCTTCTGCAAGGACAGAGTTGACCATGAAGGGTGTTAACTTGAAGAGATTCAGTTTCTTCTTTAATTGGTACCTGAAAGGCACAGCCCAGAGGAACAGGATTGGATTTCCCCAGCAATGTGGTGTTGAGTGTCTCCCCACCCCAACCCTCTTCTCTCCAACGAGACCACCGTGTCACAAAGTGGCACATACGGGAGAAGAAACAAAGCCAGAGGCACCAAGTAAGGTCCTCGAAGGACTGGAAAGGGCTTTGTTAGGCTCTCTGGAATCCACACCTAAGAACCCAGAAGACAAAGTGGCTAAGGCAGACACCATGACTCCAAGGTGTGGACCAAAGTCCAGGAGGCCCCAGGGGGGACGCTCGAAGCTTCCTGAAGCCCTCACGTCCGAGGGGACACTGGCTCAGAAGCCCCGGAAACCCTGGGCCAAGGGCCCTTCAGCTCCCTCTTCTCCCCTCCCGTTTCGAAGAAAGTCTACACTGACCAACCGGACTGGTGACACGAACGTCAGACAAGTCACTGTGACTTTCTGTGGCTCAAATGCAGAGACATGAGAGCACCTCCCTCAGCATGATGCTGTTATTGGAAATGACGTGTTTCCACGGGGTGAGAGTACCAAGTGCTAAATCTACAGTTAAACTCCCTGCCTGCAGAGGGAGACAAAAGCACTGAGTTTTCTCAGCGTCACCGTGGAGTGAGAACCGCAGTGTGGCCATGGCGAGGGGTCAGCGGTGCTCACTTTCGCCCGACGTGGCCGTAGGCCATGGAGTGGAAGGTCTTGCAGATGACGTTGCTGGGGAAGACGAGCTCGGCCTGCTTGGCGATGCTCTTGTTAAAGGTCACGTACAGAAACCTGCTCTCGGACCACTTCTCGGCATACTTGACCAGAGTGGAGGTCTTCCCGGTGCCTGGGGAAGCCAAGAGAGAGGGAGAACGGCTCCAGCTGATGCCCTGATCAGGTCCCACCCAGGCTCACCTCCCGCCTGCCTGAGACTAGCCAGCAGCAAGTTTCCTGACACCAATGAAAACCACAGCGGTGCGGGGAAGGGAGCAGCAGGCTCGCAGTCAGCTCCCGGGGCTGGGATACATAAATGGAAGCTACACTGGCCGAGGCCCCAGGAGCGCACAAATGAGGTTCAGGGGTCCTTCTGGCCTCTGCAAACTCTCCTGTCGGCCCCGCCCCCGCCTTCCACTGGGCAATTCAGTCAACTGCCGCTCACTTAACAAGTGTTTACTGAGCACCTACTGCACACTCAGCTGTATGCGAGGCAAGGAGGGTACGTTAAAAACAAAGCAGGGTTCCCACATTACACTCTAGTTGGGAATAAAACACCAACACAGAACAACTGGCACCAAAAAAAGAAAGAAAAAATATAATAACATAGTGGAGTGAAAAAGAGTATGGACCTGGAAACAAAAAAATCTCACCTGTGAAAGAAGAAAAGTAGCACGTCCTCCCCACCCACCAGGGCTGCCTGAAGGTCAAGGACACTGTGGACGTGTTTACACAACGTGTGTCAGCTGTCCTTACCAAGTAATTAGACACCAGACACTTAATACAGATGATCAGTTACTTAATTCATCAAGTCATGTTCAGGCCCTGATTCCACACACGTGTATCTATCAACAAATATTGTGATACTTGAAAAAAAAAGTTAAGAGTTCAGAGGTCACAAGGACTCAAAGAGCCAAGGAAGCCTCCATGAAGGAGAGAGAGACGGCGGAGGTCAACATGGGACGGCAGAGAGACGGAGGAGTGGGGAGAGGCAGGGGCGAGGGCAAGGCACGTTCCTGGAGGGAGACAGATCCAGCTCTGAATTCAACCTCCACCACTTATTTGCTTATTTAATCTGGGCCACGTCACTTTAATTTCTCTGAGCTTCAAAACCTTACCTATAAAAGGGACCAAGCTCACAGACTGTCAGGACCAGCCCAGGGCGGGCATCTAGTGAACGGTGGCTGCTGCTTTTAGGAGGGCACTTTGTCAGAAAAGCAGCAGGAAGGGGCTCCGGGGGGAGAAAATAGCACGAGCGAAGTTCAGGCAAAGAACAGCTCAGGGGACGGTTACCACAGCAAGCTAACCGAGGCAGAAAACTAGGCAACTCGTCCAGGGATGCAGGTGAGCACTGAGCGGTGGGACGTCACCCTACAGAAGCTGGGGAGCTGCTGAAACTCTCTGAACAGGAGACTGACACCACCGGGCACCCTGCAGGCAACCAGCGTCCAAGCACATACAGTGTCACAGGCTGGGTCGGCCCAGTGGCATCTACCCCACAAAGCAACTCCTATGGGCTGTCTGTTCACCAGGAACTCCGGTGTGGACGCTCCCTGGAGGGGTGAGGAAGAGCAGGCACTCCCCGGGGACCGCTTCTTAGAGGATTCATAGCGGCAGTTCAGTAACGGATTAAGGTAAAGCCCTTCGGGCAGGTGGCAGGGGGACGTGTGGACGGGGAAGGGACGTTCCAGCGGTGGCGGCCCCCTTACCCGCAAAGGCCATGATTTTCACCACCTGGAGGGGCTCCATCTTATGGCTCAGAATCAGCTGCTGTTCATGTGTGAGTTGGATGGTGGTCTTCTTACTGTAATCGTCACAGAAGGGAAATCGGGAAAAGAGCAAGAAACGGAAGAGACCAGGCAAAGGACTGTCAAAACCAAACAGGGAACCAAGCTGGACGAACAAAATTTAATCAAAAAGGTGGGGGGCTTGCTTACCCTTAAGACAATAAAATGTTCTAAAACAAGATTATGATGTTGGCTACACTCAGTAAATGTACTAAAAGTTATTGAATTATACAATTACTACGGGTGTATTTTATGTCACATAAATTATACCTCAAAAAAGTGGTTAAAACAAAACATCTTTCCTCCTTAGGTCTGAGAGTCATGAAGCGACAAAATACATACACACACCCCCCACACACACACGCACCCTGGCCAGACCGACGGTTCCTCCTTGACGTCCGTGGCCTGAGCACAGGAATTCTCCTGAAGATACAGGCAATAGAAAATGTTGTAGTGAATCCTAGTAGGAAAAAAGCAGATTAGAGATTTTCAAATTAAGCTCAAACTTCCTCAGATATTTTTAGACTCCTTACCATTGCTTAAAAAATAGAACTCCTGCCATAATTTTCTGGGAAAAAGAAAGGAAAGGGGTTTAAGTACACCTAGAGCTGACCAAAGCACCCTTAGCACCATTCTGGGGGAGACTGCTGTCCACGGTGGGCAGAGGCCAAAGGTGAGAGACCGGGAGGTGGCGGGAGGGGTGGCTCAGTGGTAGAGCGTGTGCTTAGTATGCATGAGGTCCTGGGTTCAAACCCCAATGCCTCCACTAAAATACATACGTACATATATAAATAAATACCTTATTACTTCCTCTCCAAGATAGGTAGGTAGGTAGGTAGGTAGGTAGGTAGGTAGATAAGAGAAAGAGACCAGGAAGCGCTCTTTGGGGAACAAGGCACTAGCTGTGACCTTAAGAGACTAACGGTCACAAAAGCAGTAAGGACCCGCAGAACACAACTGTAAACCCTGCTCCTGGCAGGGGACCCCTGTTCGACACCAACTTAGAGCCAGCTTCCCCTTCTGAGCCTCCGCCGCTCTGCACCCTGTGCGTGATGCGGGTTGAGAGGCATGAAGAACATTCTACCTTTGAAGGTCCCAAAGGATGGGGCTGTACTGATAATAAGACGAAACTACCAAGGGCCAGAAGATGCAGCAGTGCCTCCAGGTCACCAGGAGGGGCACCGGGGACGCAGCACGCCCGCCAGAAGCACGGGACAAGGCCAGACGGCCGCCACGTCCAGCCCAGACCCCCACATTCACACTGAACCCAAGTTCCTCTCCCTCTGTGACCCGTCGCCCACAACCCAGGGTGCTGCCTCTCACCCCCAGAGTGAGAAGGGGCGGTCTCTGAGCATCAGCCTTTCTAATGCGACAAATATCTTCATGAACGCGTTTCAGCCTCTGGGCACGTTACAGTTGTCTCCCAGGTAAAGCAGGAAGAAATATCCAAACACAGTAACCTCAACACACACCTCCCCTTCCTCACCCACATCCACGTCAACGTGCAGATCATTTGTGGGCTCGTATCTGCACCTAAGGAGTCATTCACCATCTGGGCACCATCTCGTCCGACGACAGCAGAAAGCTCCGTGCGCCGTGCCTCCGTGCCGCGGACTGGGACACAACGCAAACCAGCCTCGATGAACTGAAACTTATCTCAGAGACACTGAGCAAATACTCTGCCATTTCTGGAGGATGAACGCTCCATCCCTGAATGTCACCAGGGAAGGCCGGGCTTTGGCTCACCGGAGCCCCCGGGGTTCACTTCTTCCAGAGAGAGGAAATCCTCTCTGGACTTCTGCTTCTCCAGGACCATCTCCAGGTCAGCGTCCGGGCCTCCAGGAGCTCCTGGTCAGACTCTGGATCCTTGGAGCTCACCCTGACGTGTCTCCGGGGCCCGTATCACCTTCCTGCACCTGCCGCCCTCCCAGTCACCACGTTCCTGCCAGGCTAGCTCCTTCCGTTCCACGCAGACACTAAACTCATTCCCCTCTTTGGGACTTAAATGATCTGTTCCTTCTGCAAAACTGCTCTCCCCCACATCTTAACCGGCCGGCCCCTCCCTGATGTTCAGGTTTCCTCAGAGCAGCTTTCCTCACGCAGTCTGAGGTCACGCCCCCCTCCCTCACCCATCGCCCTGGTTTTTCTTGTCTGACACCCTCATCTGTGCAGCACCCGTCTCCCTCACCCGTGCATTCAGTCCCCAAGAGCAAGGGCGCCTTCCACAGTGGCATCCCTGGCACCTGGAAAACGACCTGACCTGAAAAAGATGCGGGATGCACAAGTCCCTCCCCGGACTGACCTCTGCAGACCTGCTGGCGACTGAAACCAGCAAGGCCACTCTGAACGGGCAAGCCACATGCTACAGCCTTTCCCGCACTAAGACAGGGCAAACAAGGCTTCACCATGATTCCTACAGCCTAGCGCCAAAAAGCAAGAAATGGAGGGACCAAATCCCAATGTCTTCCCAGGAAACTGAGGAACGTATGAACACAGAAGGCTCCTTCCACTCCAGGCCTGACTTCCCTTGAAGGAACCACAGCCCTAGGGACAGCGCACAACCGTCCACACTGCACCCTCTCAGAGCCTCACCTGTGTCGCACACTCAGACCTCACAACACCTCCCTGCACAGGGACCCGGGTGGAGCAGCACCGCGGGGCAGGGTGGCGCTGGGACCTGCGGCCAGGCCAGGCCCCCCCGCCCCCGCCGCGCCCGCCTGTCCCCGCATTGCTGTACCGGTTGCTGATGTTAATGCCCTTCTCCCGCATGGCGTAGAGCAGCACGGCGATGCAGTACAGGGTCTCAGCAACGTCCGGCATGGTCACGGTGGAGCCGGGCCGCCGGAGGCAGAAGAGCAGCTGCTGGATGTCCTGGACGCTGCTGGACAGGAGGACAATGGCCGCTACCAGGGCCCACACGTTGACGCCCTGCAGGGGAAGGCGGACGGGACGGGGTGGGAGACAAGACCCCAAAAGCAACCGATAAGAACCACATGGGACAGCAGGCAAAGGAAGCTGGGCTCGGGGTGTGGGTGCCTCCCGGGCCATCCCAACCAAGTGCAAACTTCCCGAGTGACATTTGGGAAACAGTGGGAACGTTTCCTTCTACCCGGGACTCTGTCCTTCTCATCACTTCCGAGTTCTTAGTTTACTTTGATTAAAACATTTCTAAAGTACCTGAAAGAGGACCCTGTACAGAGATGATCCTCCCGCCTCCCTGGCCTCCCCTCCAGGTCAGCGTGAGCTCTGGAGTCCGGACACTCGGGTCGAACAAGCTCAGTATTAAGTGGGTGCCCACCTGGGGGGCAGCACAAAGGGAGACGGCAGCCTCGGGGAAATCAAGAGTGAAATCCCCTGCCATTAGGACGCTAATGTACTATTTCCCTCACGTTATCATTATTTAATGCTTATTAAACGTTAAATAAATGTTAAATAAATTACTGAAAGTGTATTATTATGGACACATTATGCTCCATTTATTAATGTCTAATAAAACGTTCACTACCACAGAAATATCGATAACAGACATGCATCTGTCTTTCTTTACTGCAAGTCTCTCTGTTAAAAAATGCATTCCACAACAGGAAAGTTCTTACTGCAACTGTCTGCGAAAGCAATCTCACTCCACCACCAGCAGCCACTCCACTGAAGACAGAGAAATGCATGTGGCTGGACTTCCAACCCTCTGCTGGCTGCAGAATAAGGCTGGGTATGGCCCACAGCTTCCAAGACAAAATGTAAGGAGAATCCCTGCCCCAGACGAGGAGCCGCAGGACTGGAAGCAGGAAGCGCGGGACTATTTCCAGCTTCTCATTAACTCATTGTGTGTCTGGAGCAAAACCCTTCATTTCTCTGGTCCTTTCAAGTAACCCAAGTGGTCTGCAATACCCTGGGCTGCCCGGTAAAGAAATCCTCAACAATCAAAAGTGTTCAGAGGCTAGATGACCCCCCTCTGTGGAGCACAGCTCAACAGAGTAAGAATTCGGACAAAATGCTCTTTAAAGTTCCTTCCGGGGGAGGGTATAGCTCAAGTGATAGGAGTGCATGCTTAGCATGCATGAGGTCCTGGGTTCAATCCCCAGCACTTCCACTAAAAATAAAGAAATAAATAAACCTAATTACCTGCCCCCTTCAAAAAAATTTAAAGAATAAAGTTTCTTCTACTTAAGAATTTAAGAATCTTTAAAAAAAAAAAAAAAAGAATCTACAACGTGGCCTTTTATTTCTCTACGGGACCAATGACAAGATTAAGGCTTCAAAGCAGAGATTAAAGGAGATTTTGAAAATAAATCTAAAATAACCTTCAGCCAAACTTGGTCACCAACACATTTTCTTCCAGTGAGAAAAGGGGTCACCTCCCCAAGCACCCCCGCGGCCCCTCACGTACCGCAGGGGCAGCGTAGAGATCGGGCAGGTGCTGGCGCACGCAGGCCTCTGCCTCGGGGAGGAGGAGGTGATCCCGCAGACTCCACAACGCCCGCCCGGGGTCCACACTCGGGGAGCACTTAGTGGTGGCTGTGTAGCTGGAAGGTATTCACAGCAGCGTCCGTGAGAGAGACGATCGCACGTGCCGACACGTGGGAAAGGACTTTGGAAATGACTTCCTCCCAGGAGTAAAGCGACTCACCGGATGAGGTTCAGCACACAGAGGTCCGACTCCTTCTCTATACCATAGCTGGACAGGATGCCGTCCACCTTGCTGACAGCTTGCTCTTCATTCATCAGGTATCGGTGATACAGCTTTTTCCAAGGAATGAACTGTGCAGTTTAAAAAACTCAAAATGACATGCAGGCAATTGTGATCAGAGCACAGACGAGGCCACAATGACACAGATATCTAACTTTCTACCAACTGAGAAACAATTATAGCTCACAATTCAAACACTGGGCAAATAGGGTAGAAACATCACACAAACTTTAGCTGGAAACTAGAACGGGACCTTGGTTTTGGTTCCAACATTAACTTGTCACCAAGTTAATGGGAAATGCTACTGCTTCAATTTCTCTATCTGAAATAGCATCCTGCCTCTGTCAGGAAACTAATGGCTCAGAGTTTCAATGAGGATTAAATAATGTGAGAGATGTGGCTACAATAATATCAGACAAGATAGACTAAGTCAAAAATTATTAGAAGAGACAAACAAGGAGATTATATAACGATAAAAGGGTCAATTCATCAAGAAGATACAACAATTATAAACGCACATGGACCAAGTATCAGAGCTCCTAAACCTTGAAAGCAAACACTGACAGAATTAAAAGGAGAAATAGATGGCAACAACGTAACAGGAGACTTCAATACTCCACTTTCAAGAACATGTAGAACGAACAGCACTAGACCAGCTGGACCTAACAGACATACACTGAACAATCCACCCAGCAGCAGAATATAGTCTTTTCTCAAGCACACATGGAACATTTCCTGGGATAGATCACATGCTGGGCCACAAAACAAGACTTAACACATTTTTTAAAAGACTGAAATTATAGAAAGTATGTTTTTCAATCACTATAGAATGAAACTAGGAATCAGTAGCAGAAAGAGAACTGGAAAACCCACAAACATGTGGAAATTAAATAACACTCTTAAAACCACCAATAGGTCAAAAATGAAGTGACAAAGAAATTAGAAAATACCTTGAGACAAACGAAAACAAAAACACAGCACATCAAAATACACAGGATGAAGTGCAAGCAGCACTAAGAGTTAAGTGTACAGCCATAAAAACTTACATCAAAAAAGAAGATCACAAATCAACACCCTAACTTTACACCTAAAGAAAACAGAAAAAGAACAAACTAAACACAAAGCTAGCAGAAGGGAGGAAATAATACAGACTACGGAGCAGAGATCAATGAAATGGAGAACATAAAAATACAAAAAAAAAAAAAATCAATGAAACTAAGAGCTGGGTTTTTTTTTTAAATCAACAAAACTGACAACCCTTAAGCATATTAAGGAAAAAAGATTCAAAAAACTGAAATCAGAAATGAAAGGGAGACATTACAACTGCTGTCACAGAAATAAGAAGGGTTATAAGAGTACTATGAACAACTGGAGATGAACGAATTGGACAACCAAGAAGAAATGATAAATTCCTACGAACACACCACCTATGAAGACTGAACCATGAAAAAAAAACAGAAAATCTGAACAGACCAATAATGAGTTAAGGAGACTGAATCATCACCAGCATCCTCCCAAAAACAAAGAGCCCAGGACCGGGTGGCTTCACTGAATACTGTTGAACATTTAAACAGGAATTAATATCAATCCTCCAAAACTCTTCAAAAAAACTGAAGAGGAAGGAGTACTTCCAAACTTATTCTGAGGCCAGCATAACCTTAGGCCAAAGCCAGACAGAGATGGTCTAAGAAACAAAAGGCAAACAAGAGCTGTGATAGGCCACTGAAAATAACCGCATTCTGGCCTCGCTGATGATGACAGAAAGGGCATTATCCTGACACTTCAAGAAGGAAGGTTAAATTGGGACATCTCTCCATGTCTTTTCAAGCAGAATGAAGGGAACCCTCACTGTCTTCATCTAGGGCTATTCAGCTCACATCAGAGAGATCTCAGTGAAGTGGGTAGAAATACTGACCCCAAATTCACATTTAAAAACAGAAAGCTATTTCTCAGAAAGTAGGGGACAAGACCCCATGCAAAGAATGAAGCAAGAGTGATGGGAAATTTCCTCTGAAATCTTCTGTGTTTAGAAGATATGTATATCCACCTTGCACTGTACCGTTAAGTTTTTAAACGTCAATATACTTGAAGACTGAGTTAAACTCCCTACCGCTGGTTTATCCCCTGGCTGGCCTAAGGGACATACAAGCTAAGCAGAATGTTCTCCAAGTCCTCGGGCTTACTGGAGACCTGAACCTGGGAAGTATGATCATGCAACACAGGGTAACGGCAGCACAGAGAAATCCTTCACTGGAGCACGGCCACTGGCTGTATCAACCTGGAAAGGTCCTCGTGGGTGACTCAACGCAACCCTCACTATTATTATTAATCACCTACTGTGTAGAAAATATCGTGAGACACAGTGCAGAATGCAAAAACAAACAGGACAACCTGCCTTCTGTCAATCAATTTCAAGAGAGGAGGAAGGCTCTCTAAAACCCTAACTCAGAACATGATGAGCTCGAACAGGGGTGTGAGTCGCTACAGAACCAGGAGAGAGAGCTTTCAGTGGGAGGGACTGGGAAAGAGTAGTCAGTCTAGGAGTGAAGCCTCAGCACAGATACGAGGGGCCCTTTAGCTGGGAGAGGGGCAGATTAGACCAACATCAGGAAAGCACATGCAGTCTACACGTGGGATGCAGCAAACTGCTCGTTGTGGACAGAATACGGGGACAGGGTGAAGAGAAGTCAGCAATGGACCAGGAATAATAAGGTGAGACAAACATGGGAGGCCTTTGGGGGATGTGGATTGGATTTTGGCAAATGGAAACTAACAGTTCTGAAGAAACACTCTTGTGAGTAAGGTGAATCTATGCACTCTGAGAGGAAACACCAGTGACAACATGGGCGCACTCTCCGTACCAGCGGGTCACTGATGATCTCCCTCCAGAGGTGGCACACCAGGCTCAGGTTCCAGTAGAGGTCCTCCACGGGGAGGAAGGCAAAGATGTGCCTCAGGACCTCGCTGGGCAGGCTACAGATGTGGCTCTGGGGCTCCTGGCCAGGCAAGGTCCCAAGAAGCCCATAGTAACAGTCAGGGATGGGGTCAGGACCGATGTCCTCCACCACCTGGCTGGATTCTCCAGGCGGCGCAGAGAGCCATGGCACAGAGTCCTCTGCTTCCTGCCTGGCTTCCTGGGGCCTTGGGCACGACGGGGACCAACGATGCCGTGGGGTCTTCTTAGAAACCCCGTCCCACTGACTGGTCCCTGTGGCCGGATTCCTCTCGTCCTCGAAGGACCAAGACCGCTTCCTTGCAGGCAGAGCCGCCCCGAACGAGCCCAGCCCTGCTTCTCCATCGCTGTCCCGAGGGAGGCCACAACTGCTCTCCGCGGCAAAGATCATTCCGTCTTCCGAGTCCTTAGAACTGTCCTGGCCCACAGGATTGCTCTTGGCCATGTCATTGGTGCACCACTGCTGGCCGGCGAGGAAGAATTCAGGGCCGTATCTTGGGCATCCTCGACCTGCCCAGAGAACCCAAACAGAACCAATGAGAAATGAATGACAGACGACCCACTGTTGACCCAAATGAGACAAATTAATTTTCAATGATCTATTTTAATAGAAGAGAGGGACGAGGATATACCCACTGGTCAACTGATTATAATAAATAGCTTAATCCAAAAAGTATTTATATTGGGCCCTATCGTACAGTGAGACACACATCTAGCAAGAGAAAAAGACCACCAGCCTGCAGATGGTGTGAGGACCACATCACGCGTTGCGATGTCTACAAACCGAATACCTGAACGGACAGTGAGCACATGATGACTCACATGCACACACCTGCTCACCAAGTTCACCTCTCCTGGCCTGCTCTGACAACAACAAAAAACTAAGTTTATGCAAACAGAAAGAAAAATGCTTTAGATTATCAGGATTCAGTAAAACCCACTCTTCTCACTTGACGAGAGTTAAAACCTTTTGATTTTTATTTCCTCCTGTGAAACTGACACATTATTTTAAAATATAAAAGTCAGAATTCTCTTCATATTATTTCAGTGGTACCTAGTCTATATATTTACTCAATAGGTATTTACTAAGCACCCATGATTCCGAGACAAATGTAAATTGTACAACAGAACAGTGTGTATAGTCCTTCACTTCACAGACTTCTCAGGCACTCAGAGGAGTCCAAATGGTGACTTCACACGTTACCATGGCATTTTTAAACTCCTATAAATTATTTGAAAATGCCAGTGAAGTACTTAAGTATCTTATCAATATACAACAAAATACATGGTACCTTCCTGAAACAGTTGTAGCAAGAACTCAGTTTAAATAAGTGAGGAACAAAACAAAGTTTAGCCTTTAATAGAAAATAAAATTGAGTATTTTTTATATATTAGAAAAAATTTTTCAACTGCTTCTAGGGCAATTTGACAAAAGTCCAAGTTTTGAAGTCAATAGGCCTGGGTTAAATTCTAATATTTTCTAACTGTGGAATTAATCACACTAACATTTACAAAGAGCAACTGCTAGTTCGATGCAAGGATTCCACGCTGAAACACACACATGCCAACAAGCGTTTATCAGTAGAGAACTCACAACACAGAAGAGAAGCTGACCTGTACACACAAAACAGACAAAAAATCAAACAACATAAAATCACTGAGTTTAAAACTGCCTCATACAACTGATCACAGTGGTTCTAAGTGATGCACACACACCACAGTCATACCACAATACTGAAAGACAACTAGGGCAGATCTGAGCTGGACTCTGAGATTACATATATCGCAGGGAAATAAGCCTGGATTATACCAACAGGTGTTCACAACAGCGGGCATTCACTTGGCACAGTTAGGTACTCAGAAAACCAAACCGCCAGAGGTAAAGCTGCATGTAACAATGGCGGGCGCCTGAGCGCTGGGTCCGCTAAAGGAAAGGAGTGGCAGCGACATGGCAGAAAATGGTACCCAGGAACACTGCCTTGATGGCCTATGTCCCAGCTGATTTAGAAGAAACAAAGTCTAAGGCAAGGAGACGGTTTACTGCAGCAGCCCAGGTTCAAGGTGACCAAGGGCACAGTCTACCATAAAAGCACTGATGAGGGGACACTGGGGAGAAAAACAGCGGCCCAGTGGGCCTAGCGACAGACTGGACAGAGGGCTACTGAGAGTGAAGGATCACCACGGGTCTCGACTGGAATCGTGGTGATGCTGGTCCGTGTCTCCTACCACGTTACAACTAAGCTAACGGAACTCATCCTGCCACGCTTCCCTGGGGCTTTTACCGACCGAAAGTTCTGATAGGACAGAACTTTCACAGCAAACTCACAAACTACCGAAACTGGACTCCGAAACCACAGCAGCAACGTCTACAAACACTGCGAGATGTTCAAAGGCCACACACGCTACAGGTTCTGAAATGCAAGGGCTTTTCTGGAAGACATACCCCTAGTCCCTGTTCTTGTTCTGGGTCTAGGATAGAGACCGTGGTTCGGGTCTCTGTGTGTCCATCTTTGAGAGAAGGGCTGCGTCGCAGCCAAGTGACTCCGAGCCAGGTGCTGGCAGTCGACAGCTGTGAGGTGCTTCCGCTGAAACCGTCTCACTGTTTTGTACCAACAGGCAGAAGAAATGGGACATTTGTTAGTTATCACCAATTCTACAAGCTGGCCGGCAAATTAAACGTACTCTGCAGGAACACAGTGACTGTGGGCCACCCCAGCCAGCCCTTCCCCTCCTCCCTGTGCTCCCATCAACTTTCAGTCATTTCATAGTTTCTTAGCATTTCTTCCTTAAAATTTTAGAAAAGATCCTAAAACAAGATCCTAAAATAACCTTGCTTTTCACCTGTCAAACTTTCTAGAGGCCCTGATCCTGAAATGCTCATTCAGAAAAAGGTTGCCACTAGTGGACAAGTTGGCCTCTTTTCCTTGACTTTAGCCAGGCCACTTATATTCCCGCTAACACCCATAAATATTTAAGAGCTGGCTATAGCTTTCCAGAAATAAACTTGTTCATCATCCCTGGAATATACCGGCTTCCCCAAGTCGCAGAAGCAGAACACACTAATGGAACAGTCATGGAGACTCCCTGTACGCCCCGCCCCGTGCACCCCGCCCCCCCCCCCGAGCATCCCAGTACTGGGCACTGAGGTAAGTGGACGGGAACGAGACCCCCCCCCCCCGGGGAGAGGAGAATCGAGTCCACTTCCCAGCATCTTCCGAGGAGGACGTTTCATTTTCTCCCTTAATGACACACAAGAGCAGCAACTGTACCTAGAACTCTGTCTCAGAGAACTGGGATATTTGGGTTTATGTTAGTCACTTTCTGCCAGGTAATTCTTTTTCGTATTTAACTGAGACTCTCCACCGTTCTGTATCTTATTGCATGTAAGACCTAACTATCTCCTTACGGCATTAAATAGACAGTTACACTACAATAAAACAGAACAGTTACACTTTAAAAAAAAAAAAGAGAGGACAAGAACAGATATAAGAGAATTAAAGTGATGCTTTACAGGAGATGGTCGAGAGAAACCAGTTTCTGCCCGTACTGTATTTTCACAGGTCCTAAAAACACTCAAGTAAACTGTAGTATCAAATGCCAGAATCGCACTCAACATTTCCTTAAGACTGAAAATGTCTAAAACCAAGACACCGATGGGTATGCCCTGCACAGTCTACATGCTCAATCATGAACCCCCCTCGGCCCTTCGCGTCTTCAGAAATGATCCCTCCAAATTTCCGTTTATTCTTTCAAGGTTTAACAGAAGTTTAAAAAAGCCTCATGGATATTTTCAGACTTTTAAAAAATTCCTCCTACACACAGAATCAGTTCTACAAGACCCTCTGAAAGGATGCCAGAGACCTTTCCACTACCTGAATTCAGAGTTAAGATGCCGTGGAGCAGTGTTAAAAACATGCCTAGGCGGACAAAAGCAGGGATGCACAGGGCCACGGACTGGACGGGGAGAAAAGCTGGGTGTGAGCCCTCAGCCGGCCACTCAGACACCAGGGGACGCCAGGTCGCTTAGCTTCCCTGAGATCCAGGGGCATTAAACTGATTAAATGAGAAAACACACACCAAATAGTTGTCAAACTCTAAGACCTGACACAAGTACACCCATCTGCTTATTCTACTGAAGGAAGCTTAGAAGGGACTGATTTGCATAACACATTGAAATAACTTCCAAGTTAGAAAGATGTCCCCAGTGGTAAGGCATGCAGCACCCCAGCACCCCGACTTCAGCCTTTTCTGTATCACCAAGTAATGTGTCTCAATTACTTACTGTGAACAGAAAATATCCCCTCCGTTGTCATGGTTCTACAAATTTCATTATTTTGTTGTCAAACATTCCTCTACGCTAAACACCAAGTCTCAGTCCTGCTTACAGAGATTAAAAAAAAAAAAAAAAAAAGAATGTGCAATTTTTCTATATTAACAAAATTAAAATCTTGAAAATTTTCTATATTGAAAAAAATAAGCTTAAAGCCTGATTATTCTTTTTAAAAATAAGACACTAAAGTTTGCCTCTTCCGCTCAAAACCTTTCAGATTACAAAGCCAACAGCCTAACTGCCACCTTCTCTGAATGGGGACCCCTGGTCGCTCCGGCAAGAGACAAGGCAGCACTGTCAACGGGCTTGCAGAACAGGACTGCGACTCCCAGAGCCACGGGTTCAGCCAAACACGGATGGAGAACGCCACCTGGGCCCCGCCAGTCCTGGTCCGTGGGGTGGACTCTAACAATGGACCTGAGCCCCGATGAAATCTGTTAGTACTGGGGGTCCTGGAACAAGTTCCCTGCAGACACCTCGGAACAATTACACTGACAAACCCTGGCCCCTGTTTCAGGTGCTCCAAACTCACTTGGCTCAAGTACGGGAGCAGCTCAAGAATCCCAGCCGGTGACCCTGCCAAGCCAGCCCATGCACACCAGACGTGCAGCTGGGGAGCGCTTCCTCTCCAGGTGTCCCAGAGCTGGCACGTACAGTGTCTACAGCAAGAGCTGGAGACAGCTGAGAAAAGTTACCTGTAGAGAGTATCTTATTTAACAAAAGTGACAGTCTAGGGCTAAACTGGCCTGGAGAGGAGAAGTTTTCAGTTAACATCACCAAAAAATAAGACTAACAATATCAAAGCACTCAAATTCCTGTGCCCCTGGTGCCGGCGCAGACCTGCGGGGAGAGCTCTGGCCCATCCCGGGCGCTCCTGCCCGTGGCCACCGCTGCCGCCGAGGCCAGCAGCAGGGGGCTGGGGCATCTAGACTGGGTCGCGCGGCCTCGGGCACGAACGCAGCCGCCTACGTTGTCCGTCCGGAGTGGTCACCGGAGCCCTGACCGCCCACCTGGGAGGCAGAGCTAGCTGTCACTGTGCCGACTTCTGTGCCTTCAGCGAGAGGTCGGAAGCCCAGACCGCATTTCCTTCTGCCTCTCGGGTCTCTGAGATGAAGCATGTGATTCAAGGAACGGGGAGCCGGGAGGCCTCGCATCCGTCTCTGGAGTTAACAAGTCATTCAAGTCAAAGGCTGTGTGAGGTGTTCGGATTCGGAGCTGGAAGGCCTCCTCCCTCGGAGGGTGCACTGATCACTGACAACCTGGGGCTCCCTTCTCAGCACAGCGGGGACCTTGATAAGCTCCCAGGTGGAGTTCACACCCAGACAAGCGGTTCAAACCAGACAAGACAGGGGAAAGTGCCTAGCAACAACCCGAGCGAGGCGGACGGAGCCCATCAGCTGACACGTTAGAATTACACGTGGACCACGCCGAGCTGAGGGTCTCCCTGAAGGTGCCTGCATTTTAACAGCATCGATGCTTCTGCGAAGTTATTGTAAAATACTACAGTAAAACTCTAAGCACGATTCTCTTCTTAATGTACTTCCAAACCAGCAGCTCAAATATAACTTTATCAAAATGAAGATGCTCAGATGGTACCTCTTCCTTCTGAGTCACCCAGACCTCACAGTGCTGCTCCCTCCTCCAAGCGGCAGCTGAGCAGGTGCCCTTCACACCTCTCTCGAAGGGCACTTATGACTAGAAACTGCTCACGATTCTTTAAGGAGCAAAGTCAAAGTGCTCCATGACGAATGTGCACAGTTCAGGAGATGGAGGCGGATGACAACCACTACACTTGTGGGCTCTCAAACTATGGGAGGCCCCAGAGATGCGGCTGAACCATCTCCCCGCCACAGCGGGCACCCCTGCACCCCTGCCGGAGAGCCCACCACTGTGACTAACAGAAACGGGTCACACCCCCCCGATGTCAGGACAGAAAGCACTGGGAAAGTATAAAGGCCATCTGCCAAACAGGGTTTTGCCCATTCCCACGCTGCTTTTCCGGATGGATTCCCCCTTCCTGGGCCCCCCTCCTAGAGCCCCTCAGTCAGCTCAGCAGACCACGGGTGCCCCAGGTTCCCACCCTGCGCCCAACTTCCGGCCCTCTGCCATCACCAACCTCTTCGCCCTGAGGACGACCTGTCCCCTCCCGGCCCCACTCCCCACCCCCCCAGCCAGGCCCACGGGCGGAGATTAGACTCCTCTCAGCCTCCTGGGATAATTATTACTGAACCTCTAGGAGACTGCCAGCCCCTCAAAGGCAGGGAGCACCACTTCATTCCTCAAAGCACTCAGCACAGCACTCTGCAAATAATGCATACTCCAACACTCAGCGAATGAGAAGGATGTGCTATGACTCTTCAATTCTGCTCCCAACAGCCCAGCTTCACTCTGTAGACTTAATTACTGCAAGACAATTTATAAAACAAGTCACACAAAGTGGAAGAGTGCTCCGGGCTGTGAGGCAAAGACAGCTATTCCTCCTCTTCCTGGCACACAGCGAGCCCAGTGTCCCTGTCCTGCTGGGGGCTGGATGCCACCACCAGACTGGGTCCAAGAGGGACACATGCCTTTTCCAGGCCTGGCCCTGCTCCTTCCTCCACCCTCCGCTCCACGTCCAGTTAATGGGAAGGTGACCCCCAGGGAAACCTAGAAGCCACACGTTCAAACAGGAAGACCCTCCAGCAGTCTGGGACCTTGGATTATCACTTTAAAGAGGGTCACTTCCCCGCCAACACACACACACACGCACACACTCCAACAACCTGAGACAGTTAAGGCGTTGAGAAGCGAGCTTGGACCATGAGGGCATTACACGTGTGGATCTGCTTGTTCCTGCGGCGACACCTGCCCTCACCATTCCAGGATCATTTGAAATTGATACCAAGTCACTTTCTTTCTTCCCCTACCTTCATTAGTCAGAATTTATATCAAAATGTCCTCCAAACTTTACAGGTTACAAACCTAAGTGGACAAGATGAAGATAATACATGCCTGCGACTCCTGGAGGGAAAGATTATGAAACAGTGACTTAAAAAAAAATCAAGGCAAGTGCGGCACAAGGTGCCCGGGGGAGAACCAGCCCCTAACAAAAGCGGCAGCAGGCCCTTGCTAACCCAGGGAACATCCTGAGCCACCCAGCCTCATCGGGTTCGTCCCCCACAAACCTCCCGCTCTTGGCAGAGGGGCTCGGCAAAGTCCAAGCAGACGCTGGCAGAGGTGCACGGGGGGGCGGCCCGCTATCACGAGGGGTCAGGTACTCACAGCTCTAACTGCAACCCGGGAGACCCAAGAGTGCGATGCCAGCACAGTTAACGGTGCTCGTCCCCAAATCCAGCGCCGCAGAGAGCACTCACTCCACCCAGGCAGGGCTGCGCAGTGATAAAACCGCCCTGTGTCTCTCAGATACCTGCAACAATTACCGTACGACGCATCTCTACCAGCCATGGACAAACTACTGTCACCATACAGCATATTTTATTGACACAGCCTTAACAACTGCTGAAGAGTGTATTGCTGTCTTCCGCCCCTGGAGGAAAGCTCTCGAGTCTGTTGGGCAGAGGAGCAAGGAACTGGCTCAGCCCCAACGCCCAACACGCACTGCTCCGTAAACAGGAACGAAATGAATGAGTGAATGAAACGAAGAAACGCACAAATGCAGCACTCTCCTCTGCAGAAGCCCGCTTTCCTCCCTGGCTCTGAAACCCCACCCTGTCTCACAGCTCCGACGAGCCCCACAGCTTCTGAAGTGCTTGCACATGATCCCCCTTGATCCTTGCACAATCCTCCGATGGCGCCATGACTGACTCGGGGCTCGGTGAAGATGTGCTTGATGTCACAGCATAGCTTGTAGGCGATGGAACTTGGGTCTCCTGACTCCTCGAGTCCAGAGTTCCTTCTGCTGTAACAGGCTCCCTTCCATATCCAGGAAGGTTCAAAGCACCTTCTAAAACCCCAGGTTTAATTTCTCTGTCCCTTTTTAAAAACCATTGTGGAACATCATTACCAAAGACTTAACAGCAAGTTTTCAGAAAACAAAAGGAAGGTATCACTAAATACTGCAGACTCAAAATGGAAAAACGTCAACATCTTTTGTCCCCGTGAGCTCTGAAAGCAGCAAACAGAAAGGACTCACTCTTGATGCAGAGCCATGTCCCTCCCAGCCCCACACGCCGCTCCCCTATAAACCCACAGGCTCAGCCTCACGTGGGTCCTCTCACACCCGCAAACACCTGCTCCTCCCTCGGAACTGCCCTCACTTATTACAGCAAACGAGGATGGAGAGAGCTGTCCTACGTCTGTTTCTTGCAAGGGAAAGAAGGAATGGTGAAAGAAAGGAAAAACAAGAAAATGATCACTATTTACAGGCTAGGATTTATTTTTATAGATTTGAAAGGTTTTTTCCTACTGTCAATTCACCCCACAGCCAATTTTACATTCCTATGATGCCCTAGGTTCATGACAAACACCATGAGGGCTTCCTCTCTTGGCCTCTCCGGTGCCAAGTGCTATTTGAGTCACTGAGGATACAAAAATGAATGCTGTCACCTGTCCATAAGGCAGCTCTCCAAACGAACTACTATACATAATGCAATATAAGTGTCATACAAATGCACATATGAAACTCGTGGGACCAAAGAAAAGTGAACGGTTTGGAAAGACAAAAAAGGATTTATGAGGAGTTCAGCCTTGCCAGATGAGTAAGATCTGGGAAGGAAAAGAAATATGTGCAAAAACACAGAGAAAAAGCACAGCACTGGTGTGGCGGGAAGCCGGGTTTCATCGGAACGAAAGGCTCACGGATTGGGGACAAAGGTGGATAAACAATCCGGAAGCATGGAGTATAAAGGTCCTTAAATATAAAGCTAAAGAATTTTGGACTTTATTAGGTAGGCGAGTCAGAGAATCTCCTAGCTTTCTTAAGCAGGGTCAATGCACGATCAAATTTGCAAGTGGAGGCAGGATCAAGGATCAGTAAACATGCAGACTGTCAGGAAAACAAGGCAGGAAGCTTTACTAGCCCAGGAGAGGGTTGCTGGCCGAGGCCTGAGGGCAGCGGCAGCAAGAACAGGGGGAAGGGGAAAGCGAAGACCAGCTTGCCTGTTCTGACTGGAGAGACTGGAAGAGAAAGAACACAGGTAACTGACATTTGCAGCCAGAACTCAATGGTGACATCAGTGACCTCGCTGAGGAGGAAAAGAAAAACAGTGCTTTCACTTTAGGCACTTCTTTCTGGAGTGAAGGAAGAATGAAAGTTTCCAGCTTTGAAAATAGTTGTTTGTTTTGTTTCAAAATTATCTGTAGGAAGCCAGGTTAAGCTCTAGGAGGTACTTTGAACTATGAGACTGCTCCTCAAAACGTATGTGAGTGACAGCTGGAGACAATAGATTTGAGAAGCTTTGGTGAGATGCTCTAAGGGCAGGTGATTCCACAGACGGGCAAAGACAGGATTCACATTCCATCTTCAAATAAACGCAGCCTAGGAAGGACACAGAGGGAGGACAAGCAGAGAAAGATGATGTCAACAAATGTGAAATTAGACTTCTCAGTCCAATACCAATAGTTTGGTGTTCACACACCCACAGGTCACAAAACATGTCAAACCATCAGGACACTGAAGACCGTCGCTGAACACTATGGAACCCCGAAATACAGTGAGAGAGAAAGGAAAGAGGACAGTCAAGTAGCACATCAAAACGCCAAAGACGCCACATGAGAAAAGAGACACTAAAGGGCACACTGCAAATTCCAAACGCCTGCACAGGAGGGGTGAGCAGACCAACCAGGAAACCAGTTAAGATCCCAGGAGAGCTCCACCCACTACCTTACTGGCAAGACCTGTCCCGACACCAAACTTCCGCCCTAGAGAATCACAGGGGCTGTGGACAGAGCCACATAAGTTACCACCTAGTTGTCTAAAGGGGGATACAGACCAAATTAAGTTGCTGAAAATGACAGGAGGAATAGAACTGCATTCGGGACACCACTTAAATAATCAATCCCCTGGATTTAAAATACTCTGTACTACTGTGCAACCACATGTCCCAGTTTTGTTTTTAAAAACAAGGAAACTGAAGGCATAAGAAAAGGTGGGGTCACTGACAATTAGGATGCGGTGGGGGCGGATTAGCAGCAAAAGGTGTGAAACTACCAGATACCTCACTTTCCATTTGCCACCAAACACCAACAGCTGCAGTGAGACCACTGCCTGGCACCTTCTAACACTATATGCACTTCAGAGCACTTACGTAGTTCTTTTTTTCTGAAGTGGCAAGATACAATGCAACAGTAACTTTGGTAAAGCTGATGGGGACCTGGTTTTGTCTCCAGTGACTATCTGTATTACCCAGTACACCAAATTCAACCTGCTCATTAGGAAAGTGGGCTTGTTTTCGGGTGCCCACACCAGAGGTCTTTTTTCATTGCATCTCCCTTGATTTACCTGAGCAGAGTGCCAGGCATTCGCAAATCCTCACTGGGTGCTACCACTCTTCATTCCAGAGTGGTATTCATGATTACCTACACTTCCACGGGAAAATCTCTAACTTGTTTAGGCCTCAACTTCCCCACCTATCACGATGCCTGACACGGCTGTTCGAAGATCAGATAATTAATGTAAAGTGCTTTTCACACCAGAGTGCAATACAAGACGTTAAGCATAATCGTTTCCAGGCCTTGCAAATCGTGGCTACTCCCATTTTATTTCTAAAGGGACACCAAGAGCCGTGGAACTGAAAACACCAGGGGGCTGAATAACTAGCACCTGTAAGAACTCCACACCCACCCTCAGCTCCCCCATCACCCCACCTGCCTGCTCAGATGTCAGTGCCCTCCACCGGCTCAGGGCCCCTCCACGTCACCTTCATTTTCTCAATATTCAGGGAAGGGGGAGGGCGACTGCAAATGAAAGCAGCAAAAAGGATACAACTAAATGACTCGCCCAAGGTCAAAACACCAGAGCAGAAGGAAAGGAAATGCTGGCCGGCCAGTAGCGGAGGCCACGTCCCCCGCGACCCCCACACCACCGGGCACCGGCGCGCGGCCCGGGGCGCCCCTGGGCCTCACGAGTGCCGCCCCGCCGCGCCCCTGCACCGCGCCCGCCGACCGGCCGACCCGGCCCGGGCCCCACGCCCCTCGCGGACGCTCCGCCGGACCCCGCTAAGGACCCCAAGAGGAAGCGTCCACAGGCAGGGCCCGCCCGCGGCCCCCGCCACGTCGCCGGGCTCACGCACTATGGCGCTCCGCACAGGGGGTCCTGCCGCCACCGCCGCCGCCACCGCAGGGCCCCGGCCGCCCGGCCTCCCAGTCCCGGCGTCCCCCGGGCAGCGCGAGCCCGAGCAGGCCTCGGACTTCCTCCGCCAGCTCCGCCCCCGCCGCAGCCGCGGGAAGAGCCCGCCGCCGGTGCTGATGGACTGAGCCTGCGGCCAATCAGAACATGTGTTCGGAGGGGCGCGCTGATGGACTGCTCCGCTGAACAATCGGAATGCGAACCCGATGGAGGGGCGGCCACCGACAGCGGGCCCCGCCCCGTCCGTGCTTCCGCTAAGGCTGAGGAGGCGAGTGGAAACTTTCCCAGAGTTCCTGCGAGCTCGGGGACCCGCGGTGGGGCCGAGGCGGGCGGGGCGGGACCGAGGGCGGGACCGAGGGCGGGGCCGGTTGTGGTCGGCGGGGCCGTGGGTGGGGCCGGTTGCGGAAGGCGCGCCTGTGGGCGATGTGGCTGCGCCTGGTGACCTGGGCCGGCGGCGGTGTCCGCGCGGGACCCCGGCTGCTGTCCAGTCAGCGCGGATCAGGCCCTCAGCGGTGCGGGTGCCTCGCCGGCCTCCCGGTCACCCGGCGGTGGGGTGAGCTCGGGCCCGGGGCGGACGCCCCCACTACCTAATGTTTCTCCCCAAAGTGAAACCAGTGCGCGCGGCAGCCTCCGAGCGTCCGTTCGCGGCGAACCGCGGGCCGCGTGGTCCGGAGAGGCCTCGGCGCCGGGCGTAGGGCGGGCCGGGAGGGTCCCGGGGCGGCCCGCGGAGGAGCCGGTGCCCATGGCCGCTCCCGCGGACCCGCGGCGGCTGTGCCGGCTGGTGCAGGAAGGCCAGCTGTGCGCCCTGCGGGAGGAGCTGCGGGCGGCGGGGCGCGTCGGCTGCCCGGGGCCGGCCGGGGACACGCTCCTGCACTACGCCGCCCGCCACGGCCGTCGGGACGTCCTGGCCTATCTGGTCGAGGCCTGGGACATGGACATCGAGGTCGCCAACCGGGACTACAAGCGGCCTCTGCACGAGGCTGCCTCCATGGGCCACCGGGACTGCGTGCGGTACCTGCTGGGCCGAGGAGCCGCGGTGGACTGCCTGAAGAAGGCCGACTGGTAGGTGGCGGGACTTGCGGAGCGACGCCCGCCCCACTGTCCACCCTTCCCCGCAGAATCAAAAGTTCCCACGCCCTTGTCTGCCCAGAGCTCCTCCACCTTTCGCAGTGGAGCAGACGACCCCAGCCAACATTGTTGCTACCCTTGCGGGCTTAACTGTTATAACGCAGAGAAGGGTATAGAACGAGGAAACTGACATCGCCGCAGTCGACATACTTGCTCAGTTTTCACCGGGTATGCATACACTTGAGTGTGTGTTCTTGGTGATTTTATCACACTGTAGCCTTGCATGGCCACCTCCAGTCACCATGCTCACCTGTCACCCTCACACAAAGCAATTGAATTTTGTTCAATCCACGTGGTTTTCAGTACTCAGTACCTCTGTCCTCCTTCTTAGAGGTTATGAACATCTGAAGATTCCTAACAATGAAGTTCCTGCCCGCAAGGGATTCCCGATCTGATATAAATAAAGAACACATCAGACAGCCATATAGCTAAATAAAGTGCGTCTTGCCTGCTGGCCTGGGAGAGGAGGCCTGGTTATGTTTTGAGGTTTGCGCTTTGGCTGTGATTAAGCACAAGGCTGATTTTCTTGTGCTCCTAGTGAATTGGTCTAAGGACAGTGGGGGCGTATTACCTCTCAGACTTCTCGAAACAGCCCTCTGGGTGAGGAAACCGCCATACCCCCGCCCCCCCCAACAGCCATTAAAAGGGCAGGTCTCATTTGATCTTGTATTTAGGAAGTGCTGTTACAGTAAAACGTATTTGCCCGTTCTCGCCTTGCTGGGCTTTCTGAAACCCTTCTTCCCTGCTCCTCCAGCCTTCCTTCCCTGTTCAGGATTCATTCTCTCTGTGAAGTCCTTCTTGAACATTCCAGCCTTCATTTATCTGGGTTTCTCCCTCTGGATCTCTCATTCACTTTCATTATGATGTTATCAAAAATTTTAAAAAAGTGTTGGTGATTAAGAAATATCAAAGCAGTCTGAGAGGACTGACCCTGGATGAGACCTTAGGGATCACCTTGTTACAGTAAGCTCCCGCCACAGCCCAGAGCCCCGGAATAGGAGATAAAATTAACAAGGCCTGCCTCGGCTTTCCAGGAGTCATGTCATATTAGAAGGCAGAAGTGTTGTGTGTGGTTAAGGGGTCGATGACCAATGGTCCCCAGTGAAAGAAATCACAGGAGACTTGAGTCACAGCACATGGCAGGTTTTTATTAGTTGAAGCGACAGCACAGAGGGACAGGACCCCAGTGGACAGCAGCCGAGCTGAGTCTGCAGGTGTCTGCAAGGGCTTTTTCATGCACCCCACCCCATGGAATTTTTCCAGCTCGCGAGCGCATGCTCACTTGTATCTAGAAAGCCCTTGTTTGTATGTGGGAAGGAAAAAAGAAGAGGGGTGTAAACTGGGGCCCCAGAACATCTATTTTATTGGTCTTCTTCAAGGTCTTTTCAGGTTCTTTATTTTGAATTCCTCGTTCCCCTGCCTGCTTTTTCCTGACTGTTCGGTTCCTATCAAGAAGCCCAAAATCATGGCCGTGGGAGGAGAGTTGGTAGCAACGTAGTTCACTCCCCCGTAGCTGGGGACACACGTCAGTTCAGAAACTTAGCGTAATCACGCTGTTTTCTTTTGCTTCACCAGTGTAGGCTCCCTGTGGTAAGGCACTATGTCAGATGCTCTTGTTTGACTCCTTTTCAGCACAGTTTAATTAGTAAATGGTTACTGGTCAATGTGAATGGCATTAAGTCCAGTGGAATACCCCTTATGCAGATATTCAGGACAAATTACAGTTTGGTCTCGTCTGTCCCATTTCAGTGCTATACCGAAAACCGGCTCAGAAGCAGCTTTGCCTCCTCGGGATTCCTCTCCCATAGCCGCCCCTACGTCACAGTCGCTTTCCCCTTGTTACTCCCCCCCATCCCAGCCAAACCAGTTTTTCTGCACCCCCTTCCCATCCCTGCGTCCTTTAGGTCTTCAGTCTCTGCCTAGTATGTGCATTTTCCTGAGGACCTGGTCGCGTGCTTCTGACATCTCAGCTGCCCTTCCATCTGACTGCTTGTCCTGGTTGGCCCTAGGACCCCTCTGATGATGGCTTGCACGAGGAGGAACCTCGAGGTGGTCCAGGACCTCGTGGAGCATGGTGCCAATCCGCTTCTGAAGAACAAAGACGGCTGGAACAGTTTCCACATTGCTAGCCGGGAGGGTGACCCTCTGATCCTCCAGTACCTGCTCGATGTTTGCCCAGCTGCCTGGAAGACGGAGAGCAAGACCGGGCGGACCCCGCTGCACACGGCAGGTGTGGGCTAGGGCTGCGCAGGGGGCGGTCGGGGGCCCGCCCGCAGGGGCTCGCAGGCATTGGGGAATCGGGGGCAAGGGGTACGAGCAGCTTTGGGGTCTTTCGGCAAACACTTAGTTTCTATAGCTAACGTCACTGGGCCCTTAACACACTCTCCTTTCTTGCTTTAGGTGACTGTCCATGTGTATCTGTCCTCTCCTCCCCAGTTAGTTAGATGGCAGGCTGGTTCCGTGCCTTACTAAGTCTTTGACCTTGGGCGAGGAACTTAGTCTCTTGAGCAGGTTCCCACGACCCCAGAATAACAATGGTAGTGATGGTGCCCTAATCACAAGGTTGTTGAAGGGTTCAAGGAGCACGTGAGCTCCTCAGCACAGAGCTCGACATGCAGTGACCCAGGCCTGCTGTTTTCATGACCATTTCACATTGTCACCATTAAAGGCAGGAGGCAGGGAGACTATTTCCTTGTATCCTTAGTGCTGGTCGCTTAGATAAATACAGGTCTTATAATTAAATATGCCTGGCCCTTCATGTAGGTCAGTGGCTGTGACCTACCTATTGATAAGGTAAATCTGGGCTGCAGTTTTCATTGTTTGGAGTAATTATCCTTAACCTTGAATTTCTATTTGTGGCTTATCTTCAATTAGTGAAAAGCAGAAGTGTGGTCGTGAAAGAGAAGTGGGCGTTAAACAGCCCAGGAGTCCAGAGTGAGACATTTAGAACATCCTCTTGAGCCTCCTGGGGAGTTCGCTGAATTGCAGTTCAGGGCTCTTGGTTTCTCTGAAATCAGTACCTGCGACATGACGTGGCTCGGGAGGTACGCACACAGTTATTCTGGCCACAGCAGGCCGTCAGGGACTGGAGGATCCTTCTTAAAACTTTGCACAATCGTGGAAAAACTTTTCTCTGCCCACCAGTTGTTTGACAAGCTCCCCGACTCTTCTGGAGAAACCGCCCGCACCCAGTCATTCACACGAAGTAGTGGAGAACAGAGAGTCCAAATCTTTAGGACAGAGGACTGTTATTTTTAGCAGAAGGAGTGAATTCCTGGTTACTTTGTCGTAGATTACTGTTAACATGTTTCACACGTCCTGGGCAACAACTGACAGGCCCTTGGGATTTGTAGCACCCGAGTGAGGAGGCAGGCTTAGGATGGAAAGTTTGCTGTGAGAGTCTCATAAAGAGAGGATAATCGAGTGTTGGCTACGTCCCTGTGAAGTGAAAACATCTCTCTTTACCACTTACCAGTGACATTTTTACTTTTCTGAGGCAGTAGCCACGTACCTAATTTAACACTCCTTCCCGTAAGGCGCAGGTAGAAATGTGGGGCAGACAGCAGTGCCCGGAGGAAAGCAGCGTTTTATTTTTGCATGAAAAAGCTCTAATTCTTGACTCTCTTCCCCCAGCAATGCATGGCTGTTTAGAGGCAGTAAAGGTGCTTCTTGAGAGGTAAGAACAAAACAGCAAATGGAGGAAAATGTTCACTGATTATGTCAGAGTTGATATCGATGCTCCGTAAAGAGCTCAGATTGTTCGGAAGGAACCTAAGTTGCCACCAGGGAAATGAACAAAGAACACAGCAGATAAAGAAGGGAAAACAAAAATAAGTAACAAACATGGGGAAAAATCATTCTTTTACATATTCATTCAACAAATATTCATATATTCATTCAGCACTCACTGTACCTGGCAGAGGGGCTACTACAGAAATCAGGTAAAGTGGTTTCCCCATCACGGAACTCAGGTGGGCAGGGAAGACAGACTCTGCCCAAGGCGTGTGAGTCAGAGACGCGTCACAAGGGATTTCGGGGTCCCTCCAGCAGCACAGGACTTGGCCTGGGAGTGAGGAGTCTCAGCCCCAGGGACACTTTAGCTACTACCTGAAGGAGGCTGGAGGTGAGAGGTGGTGGGGAGGCATTCCAGGCAGAGGTAACAGTCCCCGTGAGTGCTCAGAGCCAGGGAAGACACAGTGCAGTGAAGAAACCGAGAGAAGATCTGTGTGCGCTATGTCCTAAAGGGTGGCGGGGAGGCCAGAGAGAAAGGCCTGATTCAGACCAGGTGGGACACTGGACACCACTTGAAGGAGTTCAGATTCTGGTTCTAAGCATCTAAGACACCACTGAATAAGAGGTTTGCATTTTTCAAAGTCCCTCTGGTTGCAAAGCAGAGAACGGACTGGAGGGGGGCTGTTGCACTTAAATAGGACACTCATGGGGGCTGGACCAAGATGCTGACTGTCCGAGTGAAGAGAAGGATCTGGAGGTACTTAAGGAGAATCACCAGATCTCGGTGAGTAACTCAACGAAGGAAGCTGGGGAGAAGGAGAGGTCGAGGAGGACGTCCCGGTTTCTCTCATGATGCTGCTGCTGCCGCCAGATGAGATAAACAACGCCAGAGGAGGTGCGGGTTTGGGGGAGAAGATGGCGATCCCGCTTCGGGACACGTTGAGTTGCCTGTAGCTGTGAGACAAGCAAGCGGAGATGCCCAGCAGGCAGTTAGACACAGATCTGAAGCCCAAAGTGGGCCCTGTCAAAGTAGAAATGATCAAATCCGTAGGAGTGGAAGAGGTCGCCTGGGGAGACGCCGAGAGCAAGGAGAGAAGGCCTGATGGAGCGCCCTGAAAGCATCGCTCGTGCAGGACCCGCCTCCTGCACGTTGGACATGCTGGTTGTCTGCAGATTCATAAACTCCTTCGTTCACTCAGCAAACATGTTTCAGGCGCCTCCTGTGTGTCAGGTGCTGAGCAATTAGCAGTAAACACAGTCCTTTCCCCAACGGCCCATAGGCTGGTGTGGAAGCCGGGTAGAGACAATCGCAGAAAGAACATAAAGTTACAAATTGTGATCATACTGCAAAAGTCAAGTACTCAGCACTGTGCGCCCTGCAGATCTGGGCCTCTGTGAGGTCACGTTGAAGCTGCAGTTTGAAGGATGAGCTGGAGTTCCAAATGCACGATGGAGACGCAACGTTCCAACAGAGGGAACCGGCAGGTGCATAGGCAGCAGGGAGCTGGGCGGCCGGAAGAGCAGAAGTGGGCACAGGCATGACTGTGAGGAACGGAAGAGGGGAGGGCACGCAGGAGGTAGGACCCTGAGGAAGGGAGGGCGGGGAGGATGTAGGACCAGGAAGGGAGGAACGGGAGAAGGGAAGACAGGCGGGACTGGAAGCAGGTAGGACCATGAAGAGGGGAGGAACGGAAGAGGGCAGGGCAGGTGGACCGTGGGACCGAGAAGAGAGGAGGGGCCGGGGGAGCCCAGAGGAGAAAGTAGGTACCACGTCATCCTGACCATGGGAGGTCATGTTGAGTTTTCGGGTTTTGTCCTGTATGGTTGGGAGGTGGTAAAGATGTTAAAACAGGAGTGGCCGCGGCCAGATTACCTGGTGGAAAGGTTGCTCTGGTGGCGGTGAGAGTGGAGTGGCCAGGCAGGAACCAGAGTGAGAAACATGGTTACGAGGCGGTTGCCTGTTGGGTTGGTCTTAAGGGGTGAAGGTGATCTCGGAGAGAAGGATACAGAGTTTTGTTTTGGTTTTGATACATTTTGGATGTAGAATTGAGAGATTTGGGTAATAGGTTGGCTGTGAGGGATAAGGGCTAACTTCTGCATGAGAAGCTGGAGAGAGAAGGGCCCTTTATAACTGGGATGTTGGAGGTGGGCAGACTTGCTGGGGAAAACCAGCAGACCCTTGGAGAGCTCGGTTCAGACACTGGGGTTGCAGAGGCGCAGTCAGCTGTAAGGCTGGACGTCTGCCACAGGGGGTCAGAGTCAGCTGTCCTTTGGGTTTGAAGCAGTGACTTCTCTCAGCTGTGACTTTGGGTTTGGGCTCCAGGTGCCAGTATGAACCCGACGGCAGAGACAAGTGTGGCCTCACGCCCTTTATGGACGCGATTCAGTGTGGTCACATCAACGTGGCCAGGCTGCTGCTCCAAAAACACAAGGTAGAGAAATGGTTTGGTTTTATTCCTTTGGAGGTTCCTACAAGTTTTAGGCCACAGGATAAACAGAAAGCAGAGTTACTCAGATCATGGATTCTAACCTGGACTCTGCCGTGTTCCCCTGGGGAACCCTCTTTACCTCTTTAAATGCCAGTGTTTCCATTTGTACAACAGAAGTTTAACTTCTTCAGAGGGTTACTCTAAGGATTAAGTAACAACGTGCACAAGGCAGTTAGCAGAATACGTATTCAGTCATCAGTAGATGTGCTGTATTTTGTCACATTGGCCTGCAGCACTGCATCTTAACCATGTTTTTGGTCAGAGCGTCCTATGAGAATCTGACAACAGCTACATGTCATTTGCCCAAAAAAATGTCTGCAGACAACAGAGTTTTGCCAAAATGTCAGAAGGTCTGTGGCCCCAGGTGTCTCTGACCCTTCCTTCTGTTTGGATCTCTCCCAATCTACTAGGCCTGCGTTTCTGCCGAGGATTCCCTGGGGGCTCAGGCTGTCCACCGGGCCGCTGTCACGGGGCAGAATGATGCCATCCGATTCCTGGTCTCTGAGCTCGGCGTTGATGTGGACATGAGAGCAGCCTCCACCCACCTCACAGCGCTTCACCTCGCAGCCAAGGTTAGTTCCTTCTTGGAGCGCTGCTCCTGACCCCGGGGGCCGGCCCGGCCCCAGTGGCTCGGGGTGGGGGGGATAACCCTGGCGGCAGGGCGGTTGGCTCCACCCCTGTGGAAGGAGATTGCCCTGACGTGCTCTTGACGTGATCATGCTTCTGAAGCCCTGTGTCCCTTTAAATAGAAACCTGCCTCTGTTTGTTTCTGGGTAAAACTGAGAAAAGCCCTTTACTCCGTGTAACGCCCGTGCTCTCTGTTGCCTCTCACCCTTTTTGGTTTTCAGAAATAATGTCATTTGAAGCCATAAAAAATCCACTGTACGAAATTCCTAGCTCTCTGCTCTTTTACTGGATTTCAGAGGTTCGGTTTTCTCTAAGGCAAGGGGGTTGCAGGCACTGGGCTCTCCGGCGTACAAAATATTGAAGATGCGCAAACAGTTTTTGCTGAGAAAGTGTCTCCTTACACCCTCCTGTTTCAAATGCTGGGGGCCTTCTGCACTTCGTCCTTAATGCTGTTGGCCACCCACCTTTGCTGGTGCTTCGAGCAACAGGAATAAATGTTTTTCTGGTGAACCACACCCTGCCTGTGTTCCCCTGTGAGAACGTGACTAGGGAGTCACGGGTGGGCGAAGAGTGTGGTCTGGGGCCAAAGCTAAAAGCGAGTGGGTCCCCCGTGGCAGGTGGAACCTGCGGCCCTGGGTTCAGTCTCACTGACTGGCTAACTGGCTGGGCAAGTGTGTCAGTGGCTTCACAGACGACAGTGCCGGGGGTGCTGAGAACCCCACCCGGGGAGGCTACGGTCTTCTCTAGTTTCTCTCTCCCCTGAAGATTTAGCAAAGAATGTGTATGCTTGGGAGATCTTGGAACTGTGTGTTCTGCATAAATCATAAGATTTACACTCCTTACATGAATATGGAAACCCAACCATCTCAGCCAATAATTTGGCCAAAAAGCTGATCATCTACACTCTAATAACTGAACGTCCCCTAGATCTGTGTGTAGTGATTTATCCTGGACTTCAGGAGTAATAGGACAAGCCTTCCTTTGGACGTGAGAATTCAGTCTCAGCAGTTGCGGGTTTCAGAAGAACCTAACACGCGTTAGAGTTTGTGTTTAAGCCCTGCTGTTGTCCTCATACACCGGTGACAGGTTTGTCTCAACACTCAGGAGGGACACGTAAGCACAGTCCAGACGCTCTTGTCCTTGGGCGCCGACATCAGCTCTAAGGATGAAAGAGATCGATCAGGTACGGCCTCGTTTTACGTGCACTTTGAAAATTGTTAGCAAACTGAGTGTAAACAGTGACGCTGGTCTGAACGTTGTTCCTCTGCTAGCTCAGCGGCCTGTCCCCAGAGCACCTCCCCCTCCGCCTGCAGGGCTGCAGGGTTGAGGCTGTCACCCGGGTCCTCCTCCTCTGCTTACAGGGCTGCTGCTGTCTCCGTGGCAACGGTGCTGCCTGTCTCCTTCCTGCCCCGGTTGCTGCTGTTGTTGTTTTTATTATTTTGAGCCACACGACGTATGTGAGATCAGAGCACCTTTGGTCTCAGTCCCTGATGGCTGCAGCTCTCCAGGTGCCACGCAGATTCTTCACTGGCCATCTCTCTCTGCAATGTATTTTAAAACCTCATCCACTATAACTTTTTAGACTGAGGGCTCAGAAAGCTGGTTTCAGATCTGTAGGCTTGGACTCCAGAGTAAGCCCTGGTGTTTGCGTGCCATCGTGCTGGGCTCACGGGGAACCAGGTGCTCACTGCAGGGCAGCAGAGGGAAGTCACAAAATCCCGCGCACGGACGTGCTCCTAGAGTCAGGGGGGCCGGACTCGGGGTCGCTGGGCTCAGTGCGCGGCAGAAACCCGCAGCAGCAGTTTCCAACCAGGGAGGGAAGATTTGTCAGCGGTTTGTTGTTGTTGTTGCATCATTCTCACTCATGGAGCTATTTTTACACACAGAGAGCATTCACAAAGCTTTGAAGACGCCTCCCGCACCGCTTACACGCAAGCTCTCCTGCTTCTCGTTCGATTGCTGTGCTGCTTTAGACACGTCTCCTAAACCCTCTCCAGGTGGTTTTGTTCCTTTGGAAACCGTTTCTGACCAAGTCAGGTTAAAAGGAAAAAAGCTTTGATCCCGTACAGGCAAAGTGAGAGGGATGAACACGGAAATATAAAGTCTGGGTTAATTGAAAAAGTCTGTGTGTGTATCAGGGGCAGCCTGCTCCTGCGTCCATGTGGCCGTGGGCAGCGCCCCGAGCTGTGTGACCCTGTCCCCCCAGCCCTGCACCTGGCCTGCGCCGGGCAGCACGCGGCTTGCGTCGAGTTCCTCCTGTGCTCTGGGCTCGGGGACTCTCCGGACAAGGCGGGCACCCTGGCCGAGCAGCTCGCACGGAGTGCGGACGTCCTGCAGTGCTTCGACCACAGCTGGGCAACAGGAGGGCGTTCCTAGAGGAAGACGGTAAGCCCATGGCCCCTCCTGGCCTGCTGCTTCGGGCCGGGGAAATGGGTCCGCACCCTGCGTTCCCACCTCCGCTCTCCCCACCGCAGCTGAGCGTTCGCAGAAGAGGGGGCTTCCTGGCCAGGCGACTGCATGTGGCGCCATCTCAAGCTCTCCCGAGTCTCTCTCGCGCTTTCTGCCTTCAGGCCGAGTCGGGTGGCGTTGATGAGTCAGTGTCTGGGGTCCTTGGAGAAGCACGTCACGCGCGCGAACACGGCAGCAAACATGCAGTCGTACACGGGTGTGAGACGTTCGTCACTGGCACTATGGTGAGGCAGTGATGGCGACGTGGAGAATGTCGCAAGCTGCTGTTGCCTGGAGTCTGAAACGTAAACAGCCTGTTGACTTGCTTCTTTCAGAGGCTTTTCATTGGCCCTGACGATGGTTTACCTTTTGATTTTGAAGCCAGGAAGGAAATGCTTATGTTCTGTTTAGACAGACGTTTACAAGGAATAACGAAAACATTTCTTTATTCTAAGCACTGCTAGTTAAGCCGAAATGTTTTAAACTTAAGGTTATTATTTTTTTGATAGACAAGTCTGTATTGGCTCCCTTTGGATAATAAATGCATCTAAAAACATCTAAGATATTTTCAGAACTTTTCCATGACCTCATTTGAAGAATGAAGAGGGTTTGTTCTTGAACCCACAGGTCACCGGGGACCAAGTTGCCAAATCAAGTAATGTGCTTGTCGCCCTCACAGTTCAACGATTACTCACCCCCGCCTTCTGGAATCTCGTTTCCCGTCACTTCTGACAACACACTTCTGGGTTTTCCTTTCTGACCTTCCGTTTCCGTGTCCGTCCTGAGCGCCTTGGCAGGACTGGTCCCGTCGGCGCTTCTGTCCCCGCTGACTGCTGTCCCCTGTGCTGGTGTCCCACAGCCGTGTCACCATGCCCCTCACCCTGAGCCCTCCAGCCCGTACTCTGCTGCCGGCTGTACGTTCCTGCACCCCACGCTCAGCTTACTCAGACCCCAGCCTTCCCCAAAGCTGACATTCGTCCCGTGTCCCCTGAGTTGCGACACCACTGTTCACCGGCCTCCCCAGCTGGAAGCCAGGATCAGTCGTCCGGGACCCTTCCTTGGGCAGGAAGCGCTGGCCAGTCTGGCTCCATCCCTACGGGGACCCCCTGGTCTGAGCCTCAGCGTGGCATCCAGACCGTTGTTGTCACAGCCCCCCAGGTCCTCCTCCTGTCCCCTCAGAGCTGTCCTTGCACAGTCGTCTAGGCTCTAACTGGACGAAGGGTGTTGACCTCCCGTGCTGGCTGGCCGCGTCCCCTCCCAGAAAACAACCTCCGCCTTCAGGTTCCCAGCGCCTTGTCCACGACCCGCTTCCAGAGGCCACGGCCGGTCCTTCCGAGAGCACAGCTGGTCCACGTGGCAGGGGTCGGGGCGAGGCCAGGAAGAGACACAAGGAGTCCCCGTCACTTGCAAACAGCTGGGACCTAACCCGTGTTCCCCATAGGTTATACAAGGAAGTGTTTACAAGAAGAAAATAGAAACGGGATTACAGCGTGGAAACGGAAGCACGGAGCACACCCAGAAAATGAGGGAAGTGTGCTGAGTGAAGCGGGCTCTTGGTGGTAGCAGGTGGGGCAGGTGGTTCGTTCAGCCTGCCGTTCCTAGAACCGCCAGCAGGTGGCGGCACAGAGCAATGTTCCTTTTATTCTCCCAGGATTTTTGTTTTAGAGCTCATTGTAAAATACAGAAAAAGTAAGGGGGAAAAAAAAGCGATCGTTCCACTGCCCTGAAATGACCAGCCTTGCTTCCTCCTAGTCTCTAAGTGCACGTAGTGGAGACGACGCTCTGTGTGAGGTTTTTTCCCAACTTTGCGTCCCAAGCACATCCTGGCGCCCTTCAGAATCCTGTGAGCTTTCCCTTGAATGACTCTCCAATGCCCCGTTGGATTATCATCCACACTTACTCTCTTATGTTGTCATTTGTGGTTTTTCGGCCTTGTTAGGATGAGCCACAGGTGGGACGACCAGTGAAGCTTCGTCAAATTTGACTGAAAGCCGGGGCAGCGAGGAGGTCGGGGCTGAGCTAGGGCTGGGGTTGGGGGGCCTTGGGACGCGCTGAGTGCTGAAGAAGAGAGACGTGAGGGGATGATTTGACACGGATTCTTTCAGAGAGTGAGGCCGCAGGCTGTTTACAGCCATAGAGAAGCAGCCCGTGGTGGGGAGGAAACTGAGGCGGCCAGACTGCGAAGGCTCATTGCCAGAAAGTTGTGGGGACAGGGGACTGGAGCCCACAGAGGCCGAGCCCTGGGTGCAGGAGGAACGTTCGGCAAGGAAGAGGGGAGGACGGTGAGGAGACAGTTTCAGGGGGACCCACACCCGTACCCCATTTGACATCAGTGTTTAAAGGGAGAAGGTTCGGTGGAACTGCATTTTCTACAATTGTGAATATCAATGTTAACCTATATTTGATGGCTTGTAGACTTGTTAAAAATTGCTCTCATAGGCCGGCAAGGGTGTGGAGGGGTTCAAGACCCAGTTAGAGAGTGATATGATGTGATTGAGAAAAACAAGGTCGAAGTGAGGGCTGGCCTCTCAGCCATGACAGTGGGTGTGCTTAGCGGGCGGGACAAACGCCCGGAGAAAAGTCACTGATCATCACGCAGACAGCCCTAGGCCTCCCTGAGAACAGCACTGGGGGATTACGTTTCTCAGCCCCAGGCTCTGCCATGGCGCTGTTTCTGGCCTGAAGATGTCAACTGAGGCATGAACGCAGGCATTTCCACCAGCCTCGTGGTGGAATCTAAACCTCTTTTTCCTTCTTCCCCGTCTCTGAAAGCCTGTGTTTTCCACAGTCTTTGGAAGGGTGAGTGGCACACCGGGAGTCTGCGAAACAACATAAAAACCATGGCAGTGGTGATTCGCTCCTGTTCAGGGTTCACGGCCCCGGACGGTCCCCCGCGCTTGGTTACCAGGCCGGCTGAGGACCAGCGGTGAGGCCAGCCAGGCCAGGCACCTCTCCAGACTCACACAGTCAGCAGAATCCAACTCACACCCAGAAACGCAGCTGGAAGGGAGCCCAGGAAATGTAACGTGTAACCCTCCTGCTTCTGCTTGCAGGAAATCACGTGAAGAGGAGGTCGCCCCCCCACACCTGGTATCACTGAAATACCGCCTAAAACCTACCTCCTGGGAAGGTACCCGATCCTCTCACACCGTCACTGGATGGTGTAACACCATTTTTTAAAAGGAGGTGCTGGGGATTGAAGCCAGGGCCTCGTGCGTGCTAAACGTGCTCCAGGGCGCTCGTCTGTACCAGCCTGCAGCGTGTGTGCGCTTTATTTTCCTCCATTTGGCTGAAGGTCCGCAATCACGCAAGATTCAGATGAACATACAGGACCTAGGAACAAAGCCCAGCTTGCAGGTTGCCCTGCCCCTCGGGCCGTGGCTCTGGGTCTCACACCCCCTTCCCTGTCTTCAAGCTGGTGCTGCTGAGCTGGCTCAACCTAACCGTCTAACCTTCGAAACAAAAATCACTTAGTAAGAAGGGTGTGCGAGTAGAGGAAAACACAGACTCCAAAAGCAGAGAAGAGCAGGCCGTCTGCTCCATTGGTGCGGACACCACATCTTCTCAAAAACCGCCACCTTCCTGACCTTACATGTGTGCACGTGGGGAGGGAAGCTCAGTAAAACATTGTCACGCGTGACTGTCCCTCCTCCTCAGCGCTTCCATCCACCCTATCCACATCTCCTGTGTTAGGATGTAAATTCTGCTCCTACAGCCAAGACCCAAAATAACAGCATAAACACAAGTGCATTTCCTGCGTAGGAGCCTGGGAAAAGCCAGCCTCGGGGGTTAGGACACTTAGGGACAGGCAGACGCCGGTGTCAGTGGTCCAGGCCCCGAGTGTTCACCAGCCCACGCAGGGAGTCACGCCCCTTCTCAGGAAGGCGGGTGCGTCATTTCCACCATTCCCGCCCCGCTGGCCGCAGCTTCGCCGTGGTCACTGGAAGAGAACTGAAGTCAGGTCCAGTAGGGGTCTGTGCCACCTGCCCCTTTCAGAGCTGCCTTGATGGGGACGGTTCATGTACAGTCACCTGTCCCCCTGCCACCCCACGCACATACACACGCCCTCCCTAACCCTAGGTTTCAGAGTCCTGGAGAGCAGAGAGCAGCCCACTCATTCACAGACGTGAAGGTGTGCGGGACCGGGAGGCCACGTGTGCAGGGGCTTGGGGTGACAAGCAGCTCGGGGCCCCGTGGAGCTGGGCGGGGCCCAGTGCAAGCTACTCCCACGCGCTGCTCTCAGCTTCCTGGTAGAAGGGGTTTCAATGGTGCGTCCCTCCTATTTATTGTGCGGATGCAGTGGGTTCGCACCCGTGGGTCCCAGCACATGGTAAACACACGTGTGTCAACCGATGGCACAGTCACCGTTAGCAGCAGCAGAGTCAAGAGGAAAAGCTGCCGAGGAAGGCAGCTGTGGGGCACCGTTTGTGTTCCGTGTCCCCGACTTTCCTTCTCCTTCCTCCCTTGGGGGGTCTTTCCCCAACTCGGCCCTCAGGTGCCTCCACCTTCTTTATCAGAAAGATACGTTTTTTAAACATTTTTTATTGATTTATAATCATTTTACAATGTTGTGTCAAATTCCAGTGTAGAGCACAATTTTTCAGTTATACGTGAACATATATACATTCATTGTCACATTTTTTTCTCCGAGCTATCATAAGATTTTGTATATATTTCCCTGTGCTGTACAGTATAATCTTGTTTATCTGTTCTACAATTTTGAAATGCCAGTCTATCTCTTCCCACCATGCTACTTGATCTCAAAATCTCTATCCATGCTGAGATGGTAACGAAGGCATGAAAAATTGAAATTTCATCAATCCCTGAGTTACGTTTCACCGGGAGTCAAGCTATTAAACGAAACGAAGGCAGCTCTCAAGATGAAACGACTGCGCCATTAAAAATGTGAAGAGAGATTTAAAACCGGGGTTCCACCCGGGCCTCTCCTCCTGGCTTCCTAGTGGAGAAGCTTTCCACCCCTTTCATGGCGACGTCTTGTTAGCCTGGTTTCCTCTCGGCATCTCCGGGAGGCCCACTGTTCTCCAGATCCTCGCTGCTGCGCGGCCTCCAACAAGCATCTCCTGGTTCTGGTTCTGGGACCTCTTAGCATCCGCCCCCGGAGTTTAACTGTGTGAAGCGGTAACGGTTTCCCGCACTCCTGGATGCTGTGGGTCAGGGGTTCAGACCACGCATGGCGGGGGCTCGTCTGCTGCTGCCTGGCAGCCTCAGGTCTCCCCTCCTCCCTCGGGGTGTGAGCGTCTTCACGGGGTGGAGGCTGGGGCTGCAGGGACGGGCGTCCAGGGAAGGAGCCTGCAACGCCTTTCCTTACCTGCCGTGAGAGTCACCGCCTCACTCCCCACCTGCCATCTGTCAAAACCGTCAGGAAAAATCTCACTCAGCTTCAGGGGCAAGGGAAACAGACTCTACCCACCTCTTCCCTGGTGTGGACAGGTTCCGGAGGGGCAGGTGGGACTGGAAATACAGCGTAGAAAACCACTCCGGGACCCACTTCCCTGTCCAAGTTCCTCTTTCAGATTTTCACGCACCTCAGTGTCTTCCTGGAAACTTCTCTTAACTCGCCGTGTGGTTTCCTCCGATCCTCCCCGCCCCCCGAGGCTCCCCACCCCGAGAAGCCATCCCTGACCCCAACCCAAGAGCAGCCCTTCTATGGGGCGTCGGCACATCCTTTCAGAACTGCTCAAAAAATGCCAGTCTTCCCTGCAAAACCAAAACTCAGGATCGGCATCCATGTCTGTTTCGCGCCTGGCCCGGCGCGGGCCCAGCGTGGCTCTCTGTGGGGTGAATGAACGGCCCAGTGAGGAGCCTGGACAACCGGCCAGCCTCCGCCCTCGAGAATCTCCCGGCTTGCTCCGAGCGTGCGGGGCGGGCGCAGTGCCATGGGGCCGAGAGAGGACGGCCTGCAGGGGACAGCTTCGCAGGAGACGTGGGCGGGGACTTGACGGATGGAAATAATTTTGATTTGTGGAGACGGTGGGAAAGGGCTTTCTGAGCAGAGTCAACAGCAAGGATGCGATACCTTGAGTTTGGGATTGCCAGGGAAGAGGCAGTGAAATTTGAATTTCAGATAAACAAAGAGTACTTTTTTAGTATAAGTATGCCTCAGGTGTTTCAGAGGATATACTTGCACTAAAAAAGTATCTGTTGTTTATCTGAAATGCAGATTTAACAGGGTGGAGACCCTAAATGAGACTCCAGTTCATGGAGCATCTTGGCATCTCCTGGGCGGTTTCCACGGAGCAGCGGTGCCTTTGTTCCCCATCTCACAAACCAGGGGAAGAGACAGCGGGAAACGTCCTGCGACTCCCCTGTGGGCATCGCGGCTCCAGGAGATGCCATCTTCCCGTGCGCCCCGAGCTCACCACCGCAGGGTCCAGGCGGGCGCTAAGAAGCCATCCAGTCCTGTGGAGGCTCAGAAACATTTGATAACTTGTCTGCACCGACAGCCGAGTGTCTGAAAACACAGCTGGCCCCCTGCCCTCTCAGTGACCGATGTGACGTTCCCGGAACGTCCACAGTCCCCCAGACACGTCCACGTGGAGGCATCCGGCTGCCTTGCCACTTCTACGCAATAGCTGGGAATTTCTTCTCTGTCAAACATCAGTGATAACCTGTGATGGAAAGAATCTGATAAAGAACAGATTTATATGTATGTGAAACTGAATCACTTTGCCGTACACCTGAAACAATGTCAGTCAACTATGTCCAATTTAAAAAATGAAAAAAAGTATCAGTGAGATTGTGCCAAGCCTGGAATTTCAGTTTCCCACTCCAGCTGCCTGAGTATAATCCAGCAAAAGAAAACCAGAGAAATGTTCTGACCTCTTCAGTGGCGTCAGCACTGCACCTGACTTCCTGGTGGGGTGAATTTCCACACCCGCCCCTGCCTGCCCCGGGGGTCTTACTCATTTTTCAGTACATCCAACACCAGCCCCAGTGATAAAACCAGACACTTTCACTATTCAGATGTCGATCTGCACTGAGAGTGGGTTGCTAACGACAACAAGCAGTGAAACAGCCCGACCGAATTTCCCCTGCTTTGCTTTTTGGGTTTCACCTTCGTTTCGTTTTGCAGAGTCAAAGGGACTTGCTCAGGAGGCCGAACTGCCCAGCCAGCAGCAGGGCCTGAGATCGTGTGACCGTGGCTCCTCCTCGATCAGCACCTGCCTTGCCTGGGTTGACTTGTCTTCACCATAACTTCCCAAGTGACAAGGAAGAGTGGGGTCAAGGACAGAGGAGCAACTGACTGACCTGAGTCTCAGACATTCCAGCCTTGGGACCTCTTGCAACTGCCTCAGCTGGTGGACTGTGGTGGCCACGCCCACCCGCCAGTGTCCAAGAATGGGACAGGGGCCCCCAGACCTCAGGGATAGACAACTTCCCCCTTTTCTCTCACCCCAAAGATGGGGCAGTGCACTTTGTAGGCAGGTAACATCCTTCAAACTGATTCATTAACCCACAAAACAGTGCCAGCCCATTCTCCTCACCAGTGGTTTCCAGCAAATCACAAGACAGACTGCCCCCTGGCAGACTGGTGAGCACATACGTTCGAGGCCATGTAATAAATGTACTACCCAGTTCTACAGGAACGCTCGAAAGAGCCCTTTGACAAAAATAAAATGAGGTTTATGATTTACAGTGTATTTAGAACAAATATTTGAAAGGGTGTTCCCTGAGAAAGAAGTCACCCTCGCCTTCTTTCCACTCTGCCTCCCAAGAGGGAGGAGAAAGTTCCCTGAGGAGGTGGCGCCTTTGGGTTGAACCACGTGCACCATGAGCTGTTAAGAGCCCTGAGCCAACGCCCAGGCTCAGAACTGGGACAACCAGACTCACAGGTGACTCTTCCTTAAAAAAAAACAAAAAGAGCATCTCACGTGATAACTGTTGATACAGATCAGCAAGGAGGTCCGATTCCCCCTGCACTGTCCCCTCTGAAGGTGGTCACCATCCTCCCTGACGGCCAAGTGCAGCTGGACAACATACAGAGCTTCCCCTCGAATAAACAGGAAAGAGAGTAGGGAGAGAGGAGGCAGGTTACAGGAGGAAATTATTACTTATGCAGATGAGAATAGCCGGGGGGACGCCACGTTTTCACTGCGGAAGGAAGGAGTTGCTGTTTGATGGAACGGCTGCTCCTTCCACCAGAGAATGAGATGTGAAAAGCTGCACATGGTCCTGGTTTAGAATTGGGTCTGTGCCAGACTCAGCTTGAACAAGTTCCAAGAATTAGATTTTTTTTAATGCAATTACCAAAAAAAAAAAAGTGTAGCTAAAATGGGTGATTTGCATTTTCTTATTGCTAACTATAAAATTCATAAATGATCAAGTGCAAAAAATGAAAAGGGGAAGAAAAGCCTTACGATTCAAAATGTTCATTAAACTCAAAGTGTATGCATTGTTAATAATGCAAACGATACAGAACTATGAGCACAGAAAGTGACAGTTTCCTGTTACCCTTCTCAGAGACAACCGAAGGTAATGGCTTAGAGGGTGGTTTTCTGGGTTTTTCTCTATATGTGTGCAATTAAATATATACATTTTTGCAGGGAGAGCACACTACAGATAAAGATCATAATTTAGTACTTTCTTTTTGGAGTTCAGTTTCTTTTTTCTCATAACTATATCTTGGACATCCTTTTGTGCCAGCATTTTATAGACACAGTTTATACTTCTAACTGCTACATAGGGTTCCATTGAGTGGGTATAATTACAGGTGTATATATATATTTTTTTAAGAATAGTTGATGTACAATGTCGAGTTAGCTTCACGTATGCAGCATAGGGATTCAGTGATACATATACATGTATATACATTCTTTTACAGATTCTTTTCCATCATAGGTTATTACAAGATATTGAATATAGTTCCCTGTGCTAGACAGTACGAGATATCAATATCTTGTAATAACCTATAATGGAAAAGAATCTGGAAAAGAATAAACTTATATACATGTATGTATCACTGAATCAGTCTGCTGTACACCTGAAACACTGTCAATCAACTATACTTCCGTTTTTTTTTTAATGGGGAAAGGCTCATCTTCATCAGGTGCCTTTCTTAAGGGCAGAGTTCCCTTTCCCTCTCCTGGGTCACAGCACATGGGGTCACCCAGCACGGGGTGGGAGGGCGGTGCCAGGTTGGTACCCATTGGTCTGTGGTGGCATTTAGCCAACTGGTCATCTTCCCTCACCAGTCACTCCACTCCCGTGGGGCCTGACGGGAAGTGGACTGTCTTTTCCTGCAGATCCTCTGATTCTCCACATCCTCTCCTGTACTTATTATTATCTGTCTTTTCAACTCGGGCCATTCTGTCGTGTGTGAAGTGATTTTGATTTGCATTTCCCTGCTGACTAATGCTGTTGAGCATTTTTTATGTCTTTGTTGGCCATTTGTACATCTTGGTTGGAGAAATGTCTGTCCAAGTCCTTTGCCCATATTTTAACTGGCTTGTCTTTTTTTTTTTAATATTGAAAGTATGATATTACAGTATTATATTAGTCTCAGGTGTACAAGGTAGTGATTAGGTAATTTTATACATTACAAAACGATCACCACTTGGCTTGTCTTTTTGTAAATAAACCTCTGGACAATTTTGTTTCTTCCTTCCTTCCTCTATCTCTCCCTTTTCCCACTAAGAGAGCACTCGACAAGGCGATCACGCACATGCAGTCCCTGAGCAGAGGATGCCACAGTCTAGTGAAGGAGCTAACACGGGGCAACGCGTGTTAGTGGTGTGGCCCGGGAGCTTCCAGGAGCCGGAGCGCCTGAGGTGGGTTGAGAAGAGCGTCCTGGCTGGCCTGTGGTCTCCGTGAGTCTTGTTTCTCCAGCGTGTAAATTAAGAGGATGGCAGAGGGCGCCCCTCGGCACACTGGTGCTCCCTCGGCGTCACCTGTATGTGGATTCAAAGAGCAAATACCACCACGGAGTCATTTGGTACACAAAGCTGTTAGACAGCAGCTCTGGTAAAGCAGACTAGGCTGTCACATGTGGCAATTTGGGGATTATAGGAAGACCTCCTCCCCGTGAAAAATGTATGTCCAGGTACCTCCCATCTCTGCAAATAAGCCACTGCAACCACAAAAATCTCCTATTTTTACTCTCTTGAGACATGAAATCATGCATGATTCATCCATGATCATTTCTTCAATAAATGGTTTGCTAGGAGAGGTCAGTTTATTAACATTAAACTTAGAATTTGAATCCTATGCCACCACTAACCAGCTGATTGCCTTGGCCAAATCCCAATGTGTCCGAGGCTGTTCCCTCATCAGTGCAGCAGACTTGGTAATACCCGCTTTGTGTGGTAATAACTTGGGTTAAATGAACCGGCAGACGGTAAGTATGAGCCAGAGCAGAACCGCAAAGCAGTGGTTTGAATGGGTGTTGCAGACCTTGAAAGAAAGCAGATTGCAACCGGGGGACAGGGGGACAGGTGGGAGGGGATTCGTGAAGAGAAGCAGGGGTCTGCTGTCTATTAAAGGGAAGGTCTGGGGTGGGGAGGGTATAGCTCAGTGGTAGAGCATGTGGGTTGCCTGCACAAGGTCCTGGGTTCAATCCCCAGTGCCTCCATTAAAAATAAATCAATAAAAACCTAATTACTCCCCCTCAAAAAATAAAAAAATAAGGGAAGGTCTGGTGGGCCTCAGAAAGAGGGCCTTAATCGGAGAGGAGATGCCCCTGTAGGGGGAGAGGGGCTCCGAGGACAGCCCCCCTTCCTCCACCAGGCCAATTGCAGAGTGAACTTCGGGGGACACCGGCATCACCTGCGTTGGGCTCCGTCGTCTGGGGTTTCCAGGGAGGGCCTCTGGCCCAGCCCCCGTGGTCCCGATTGCCCATGGCCAGGCAGACGCGAAACGCGGTGCTCTGAGCAGTGGAAAGAAAGCTTCCAGCCTTGCAGGGCAGCAGTTCACCCCCAGAGGAAAACGTCCTTTGTGGCCGCTTCCTCTATACAAGGGCAGCTTTGTCCCTCCCGGGAAACTGTCGCCTCCCGGGATGCGGTGCAGCCCAGTGATGGGGCCGGGACGTGCCTCCTCGAAAACAGCCCTGCTCCGCTAAACTTAACGGCTCCAGCAAGCCCAGCTGGGCTCGGGGCTGACCCTCAAGTGAAGGCCGTGCTCCCTGGTGAGAAGCACCGGCCTCCTTGCAAACGAGAAGGAACCGGAACCGCGGGTCCCCACACAGCTGCGCCCACCTCCTTCACTCAGACGCAGCAGCTCCCCAGAGGCAATCTGCACCCGGAAAGGCTTTCCTGACCCCACCCCTGCCTCCCTCCCCGCCTGACTTCTCATACGCTTTGCATACCCTACATTCAACTTCAGGGGCACCTTTGCTTGTTTTTTTATTTAGGTGACATTCCCATCACACAAAATGAACCATTTTAAAGTAAACAATCCAGTGGCATTTAGTGAAATCACAGTATTTTGCAACCACCACCTTTATCTAGTTCCAAGACCTGTTTGTGACCCCAGGAGAAGCCCCAAGAAGCAGTTACTCTTCAAGCCTCCTCTCCCCCAGCCCCTGGCACCCACCAATCTGCTTTGCTTCTGTGGATTTGCCTGTTCTGAATATTTCATACGAACACACAACACGCAACCTTTGCGTAGGGCTGCTTTCACTTAGCATCCGGTTTTAGCGCCCGTAACAGTCAGCGCCTCGTTCCTTTCTACGGATGGAGGTTCCATGGCGTGTGTAGGCCAGTTTGTTTTCCATTCATTCACTGACGAGCTGTTGGTCCTCGTGAAGAGCGCTGCTTTGAACGCTGGTGTACAAGTATGGGTCTGAGTCCCTGCTTGCAGTTCTCTTGGGTGGATACCCAGGAGCAGAACCGCTGGGACTTGGGTAATTCTGTGTAACTGTCTGAAGAATTGCCAAGCTGTTTTGCACAATGGCTGCACCATTTTACATTCCTGGCGGCAGCGCGCGAGGGCCCCTCTCTCTCCACATCCTTCGTTTTGCTTTTTGGTACCGCAGCCCCCCCAGCAGGTGTGGACTGGTGTCCCGTGATTTTACTTGCATCTCCCTCATGACTGGTGATGCTGAGTGGCTTTTCACGGGCTGCTGGCCGCTGGTGTATCTTCTTAGGAGGAACGTCTCTTCACATTCTTAGTCCATTTTTCAACACTGAGTCTTCTGTCTTTTTCACGTTGAGCTGAAAGCATTCTTTGCATATCCTGGATGTGTTCGTGTGCCTTTGTTGTCGCTCTCAACACATTCCAGTTTCTCACATGTTTGCCTCCTCCTCTAGGCGGAGAGCACTTGAAGACCAGGGCCTGTGCCTTTTGAAAAAAATCCTCTAGTCCCTGGGCCTGGAACAGTGCCCGGCCCAAGCGGCCCCACTCCCGTGTGCTAACAGCTGGTGGAAGGCATAAATAGTTGTTAGGGGTCCTGCAGCGAAGAGAGGGCCCATCCTTAGCCCTCATTCCACTCTCCTCTGTTTGCACCAGAGTCTTGGCCCTTTGGGCTGCGCTCTTTAGTGCCGGGCAGATGGTGGACGGGCCGCTCCATGCAGAGGGTAGAGGTGAAAAGCCACCGTGGGCCTGGTTTTGCCTGACCAGCATCCCTTCCTCCGCTGCTGGCAGCAGAGGCCCTCCGTCCCGAGGGGAGCTAACTCCACGTCGTTCCCGTGAGGCTGCTGCCCACCCACGGGCAGCCACAGGCTGGGCCTGGCTCATCAAGGACCCCCAGGCCCCACCGGCTCCCTGATGGGCCTGTCACCAAAAGTAGGAGCCCAAAACCCACCCCAGGCCACCACAGCAGGAGCGCTTCACGGGGGTGGCAGCTGGGCCTGCTGCACCGAGGGTTGAGCCGTGGTCTGAACAGCTGGAACGGGTTGAAAACACATCTAAGTGGGGGGTTAGCAGAACCTTCGCTGCTGGGCAGTCCACCCATTCCTCTCCGTCTAAACAACCAGGCACAAGAGTCGGTTCATCAGCCACGTGTGTTGTGCCCAGCCAAGGCCCGGGGTGGGTACAGCTCAGAAGGTACGACGCCCACCTCAGGAGTTTTAAACGGTGTCAAGAAACAAACGTGCCCAGGAGCATGCAGCGAGGGGCCCCTCGGACCACCAAGTCACAGCCCACCGCAGACACACACTACTCTATAGAACACAGACAACAATGACCTGCTGCACCGCACACGGAGCTATGTTCAGTTTCTTGTAATGAGCAGTCATGGACAAGAATCTACATGTATATGTATGTATGTATGTGACTGAGTCACTTTGCCATACACCTGAAACTAACATTGTAAACTGACTACACTTCAATCAAAAATAAGAATTTAAAAAAAAAGGCTTTGCTGAAACCCTTCAGGGAGTTTGGAGTTTTGAGGCACAAGACACGCATCCTTGCTCAGCTCTGCGATAGACCTTTCTCTGCTCCCAACTCTGATGTTTCAGTTCGTTTGGCCTCATTGTGCGTCCGGCACACGAACATGTGTTGGGTAACAAGTGTGAGTCTTTGTGCCCCTGGAGGACCCGTCCCTGGACCTGGGCCTGGGAAGGGCCTGGAGGTGGCTCTCCTGTGCTGATGCGGCCCCTCGAGGGGCTGACAGACTCCTGGCATTTTGGGTGATGAGTTATTGGTGAAGGAGGATGGAGGTGGTGCCTCTTCCTAAGCTATTGTGAACTGCATCCGGTCTCAAAAGAGTCCTGACCTTTTGAAGAGAAGATTGTTCCTTCTGGTTGGAAATAGTCATGGTGTTTCACGCCAGCCTTCGTGGAAACACGTTAGGTGACCATAAGGAAAGACGCACTTTGAAAGGAAAGGAAGAGAAAAACCAAGTCGTGGAAAAGGCAGATACTGGCATGAGGGGCAGAGCGGGCGTATCGCCCACCGTAACCTGGACCAGGGTGTCAGTGAAGCGTCGGACGTCAGAGGAGGTTAGGAAGGCCTGCGGTGTAAGCGGTGGAAGGTCGCCTGTTCACCTAAAGGGCCAGAAAGTATAAAAAATACGTTTTTCCCTAAATGTCTCCCCTCTCCGCTCTCCCCCTGTCTCTGCACTGTTAACTCGGGAAGCAGCCCTGACCGCTGCACACAGCCCTGCCCTGGTCCTGCCCAGGTGGTTTTCCTGGTCAGTGTCCGCGCACCTGTCCACTGGGCCCCACCCCCCGCATCTTCTCAGTGGCCCCAACGTTTTCTCGTTCATCGCTGCGTCATCATGCCACTCACCTCTCCGTGGCCGACGTCATGATTTGGTTACTTACCGGACTGCTACCCTGCAGAGGGAAACACGGGCTTATGCTTGTGTGTGTCCCGAATGTTTCTGGAAGGACACCCAAGAAACTTACCAGTGGGAAGTGAGGTCTGGGGTGGAAGGAACACATGCTACTTTCCACTGTATATTCTTAAGTTTTATTTTGACTTTTTTTTTAAACTATGTGTGTTATCTTTAAGTCAAAAATAAATGAGGGGGAGGGTATAGCCCAATGGTAGAGTGTGTACTTGGCATGTCCAAGGTCCTGGGTTCAATCCCCAGTACCTCCATTAAAAAAACCCAATAATAAATAAATAAACCTAATTACCTCTCCTCCTTCAAAAAAAAAAAAAAAAGAATAAAAGTATCTACCACTGGTCCCCACCCCTCCCCAAGGGAAGGCACATATTTATTCATTCATCTATAAATTTGTCAGGTTTTCTGGGGGGATGGGAGGTAATTAGGTTTTTATCTATTTATTTTCATGAAAGTACTGGGGATTGGACCCAGGACCTTCTGCATGCTAAGCACACACTCTACCACTGAGCTACACCCGCCCCCCCTGGCTTTTCAAGGTTCAACTGCAATGTTAGTTTTCTAACATCGGGGAAACTTTAGGCTCTAAGGTCCTGAGACCGCGCCTGAAGCTTCCTCCTGCCAACCAGCTGAGCCGCAGAGCTAGTCAAAACCACTTTGGTGTTGTCACACGGAGGGAGGGACGGTCCTTGTGCAACACAGGATACCCAGGTACTTCCCACAGGACAAGTGCCAGTGACCCCAATATGCAAATAAAGCTGTCTGAACAACATGCTCTTCTTCGGAACAGTGTTCTCGGAGGCACTTGGGTGAGCAGTAAGAAGGGTGCCCATGCAGCGAGGCACACCCTCAGTCCATGTCCCAGTCCCTTCACTCTGCACCTTGAAGAGAGCAAACCCCCAGAGAGAGACAGAGCCCCGAGAAACCCAGCACCGAACAGTGCCAGGACAGAGAGACAGAGACAGACAGAGACAGAGAGACAGAGACAGAGAGACACAGAGACAGAGAGATAGAGACAGACAGAGACAGAGACAGACAGAGACAGAGAGACACAGAGACAGAGAGAGATAGAGACAGAGAGACACAGAGACAGAGAGACAGAGAGAGACAGAGACAGAGAGATAGAGGCAGACAGAGACAGAGACAGACAGAGACAGACAGAGACAGAGAGAGACAGAGAGACAGAGGCAGACAGAGACAGAGACAGACAGAGACAGGAAGCCTCAGGGGCAGAGACAAACACTTCATCCTGCTTCCCAGCAGTGCTCACAGGTGGAGTTGACCTTCTCATGCTGGTGGCTTGGAAAGAAGCCGAAGAAAGGAAGAGAAATAAAAAAACAGGGAAGGGGAGGAGAAAGTGTGCGTGGGAGGCGCAGAGCTGACCAGAGGCTGCGCTCACATAACCCGGGGCGACCAGGGGCCGCTGACCAGCTTCCGGACCCCCAGCCGCCGCTCTGGTTTAAAAGAAAGGGTGACCTAACAACAAGGTCTTACAGTACAGCACAGGGAACTATGTCAGTATCTTGTAATAATCCATAATGAAAAAGAATATGGGAAAGAATATGTACATAACTGAATCACTGTGCTGTCTGCCAGAAGCTAACACATTGTACATCAAGTATACTTCAATAGAAAAAATAAACAAACAAAAAATAAAATATGAACTTTTATTTAAAGCGTGACTGGGGGAGTGTTTGGCTCGGCGAGAGCACGTGATTAGCATGCACGAGGTCCTGGGTTCAATCCCCAGTGCCTCCATTTAAATAAACAAACAAACAAACAAATAGACTTAATTACTTCCTTACACCAAAAAAAAGAAAAAAGAGAGAGAGATTCAAAGTATGACTTAAGACAATGAAAGAAATGCTTCAATAGAAGTGGACGGCATCAAGGATACATAAACCAATGCATATTTTTTAAACTTGCATTTTGTTTGTTTTCCGGCTGTGCTGACCAGTAGGACAATTAGTGAGTTCGCTGGGCCAGCCGGCAGGGCAGGACCTGTCAGTCCCCTGAAAGTGAAGAGGCAGCACCCGGACAGCTCTGAGTGTGAGTCGGACTTCCAAGGTCAGAGGGCTGAAAGCTGAGGATGTTCTCTGGGTGTAAACTAAACTCTTCACAGCAGAAAGCAAAGCTTTCATGTAACACAGCAAGGTTGACAGGCCTCGGTCTGCAGAGAAGTTTAACAATTAACCGACAGACCAGCTACTTTTTCATAGGCACGGTTTTCTCATCCATAGAACAGGGAGATTGAGTGGGGCCTCCAAAGTCCTTTCTAGAACATTCTAGAATCCAGAGGCTCTAAATTGTCTGAAGAGGAGGGTGGAGAGGTGAACTGGGCCAGCAATTCTCCACAAACAGCATCAGGAGACCCAAATCCTCACGAGGAGTCAAAAACCAGATAAACACAATGATGAGCTCGTCTGAATAAATCGCTCAGGCCCACAGAGTGCGGTATCAACACAGACCCTGTCCCTTGTGGAAGTTTTCATTTCCACAGAAGAGGAAAGGTCCAGTGGTCTCAGATATTTGCCCAAGCGGCAGGGAAAACGGTGCGGCCGTAAAAACCAGAGGTACCAGTGCGGCCCGGCAGACCCACGGCTGCCTGGACGTGCGGCCAGTCGGTGGTCCCCAGAACCAGCTGCGCTGGTGCTGAGATGTGGAGTGGCCCAGGCCGCGGCTCCCACCCCCCGTCATCTCCCGGAAGATTCTGACTGTCCTTGCATCACTGTTGCCACCTGTCAGGTGCCACTCGGATTGCTTTGACTTTGTGAAGTGAAAATACTCTTATTTTCCTCAAGTGAGAACCTATGCCAAAGCATCTAACTATTTTTATAATTTTTAAAGTATACTTTATTTTTTTCTAATTTTTCTCTTCTTCTTAGGGTATTTATTTATTTATGTATTTATTTATTTATGTATGTATTTATTTCAGGATACTTCATTTTTGAGAGTGGTTTCAGGGTCACAGCAGAAATGAGTGAGGGGTAGAGAGATTTCCCCTCTGCCCCATCCTCCCCTGCCCTCCCCCACCATCCACATCCCAGCTCGGAATCCCGTTGATTAGGATGTGGCCTGCTTTTTCTCTCTGGATTCTGCCTGGGGTGCCAGGATCAGGGCCTCTCTGACTCAGCCTGTTCACAGTCAACCGCCTGCCTTTGTGGGGCGGAGGGGGCGGCAGGAGGAGGTCCAGGAGCCCCCTGCTCCTTGTCCGTACCTCCAGCTAGTTCTGTATTCGCCCCTGCTCAAGGCCTGGCCCTCGAGGTTCCCCCTAACTTCTGGTCTAATGAGTTCGCTTCCTAACGCCTCACCTCTGTGTAGTCTCTGAAGTTTTGGCTTCCTCTGGTCTGTTGAGTCAGTTCGGTTTCACAATCTGCTTGCCAGCTTTCAAAATTCCATCAGCTTCTTTCAACAGCCAATCCCTTTCCTGTTCTTTTTGAACTCAAGGGTTTATGTCCTTTCTCATTCCTTTACTGCCGTTTTCGTAGGCTTTGAGGAAGGAATCATACTAAAAGCTTGTGTTCAATCTGCGAAATATTCCCTCAAGTTCCTTCTTTTGTTTTATTGTGTCCCCCACCCGCCTCCCCTGTAACAGGGAAGAACAAACCTGACTCCACACTGAGTCTATATTCCTTTAGCTCTAACCCTGTGCTGTCTCCTGCGCTTGGTCAGGCTGGTTCTGCACCTTTTGTAAAAGAACATTGCCTGTGCCCTGAAATGTACAGGGCAGTCCATGCTCAAGGCTCTGACCTTTAAGGCTATAACACTATTCCATTCCTACAGAGATAAAAAGTTGCAGAACAGAGAATAATATTTGTCATGTTGAAGGTTTATAGAAACATTGTGACCAGACCTAAGCGTCTGCAAGAACAAAGGATTCCTTCACCCAGAAGTTTGCAACAGCCAGTCAAACCCCCTCCCCTTCTAAGAGAAAAGACGCCTGAATTCTAACAGGGGTAAGATGGTTCCTTGGGACACTAGCTGACATCTTCTCCGTCTGCTGGCTTTCCGAATAAAGTCACTGTTCCTTGCCCCAGCAGCTCTGCTCTCAGTTTATTGGCCTGCCGTGCGGCGAGCAGTACTAGCTTGGATTCAGTGACACCCCCTCTATGCATGCACTCTCTCAACTTCTGCTTGGGTATGTAAACGTATTTTGAACACTGTATAAGATACATGTGTTTTCCAATTTTAAAATAACCGCATTGGACTGAAAAATATTGTTTTCAGCGACCCCCTACCTGGCTACATTGTAGTTTAATCCCTCTGATTGCTGGAGAGAGGTTACCTCCATCTCTTTGCTGCCATATTTTAAAATCAGATGAACATTTTAACCCATTTTCTTCTACACCAGAATATTTCTTTTTGATAGGTACTCAGGAGTAGAGAGATGGGACACAGGGGTTTATGCACGTTAAATTTATTAAATAGTACCGGGTTTCTCTCCTAAAGGGCTGGCAGGGAGAACTCCTCAGGGCCCTTACATCTGCACTGTGGCTCTCCTGAAGGAGGGTGTAAATAAACAGCACTTCTCCAGTTTGTACAACCCTGAAACTCTCCTGGAAAAGCATCCTGAGCCTTCGGTGTCTCACAGAATACCCTGGGAGACACTGACACAGATTACGACAGACTGGAGGAGCAGCTCACCGTTTTGGGAGATGGGGAGATGCTAGTAGCTGGCTTTTAATCTCACGGAGTCATTGTATTTACATCACTGCATAGTGGATCCTGATTTGCGGCTGGCCCAGTAATTTATTTTTCTGTTATCTGAGAAAAGACAAGATGTTTTTCCTAATACTTTGGGGTTTTTGTTTGTTTGTTTGTTTGTTTGTTTTGTTTTGTTTTCTGCTAGGAGTCAAGATTGACCTTGGAATTTTTTCCCAGGGCTGTGGGCATCAGAGATTCAGCAGTCAAAACTGTGACTATTCAGGAAAAACACAGGCATCAATTCACAAAATGCTGGCAAGAATACCAAGACCAATATCCAGGTCTGACAGGCAGACAGTCCGACACTGGTGCAAAGAAGAGAACTGATTTTAAAAGGTTAAAATTTAAAATAGTAATTAGACATCAAAGGTTTTGGGGAGGGGGTAGCTCAGTGGTAGAGCACATGCTTAGCATGTACCAGGTCCTGGGTTCAGTTCCCAGTAACTCCATTAAAAAAAATAAATAAAGAAAGAAATAAAACTAATGACCCCACCAAGTTTTTTTTAAATAAATAAAAGTTTTTAAAAATTACAAAGAAAAAAAAAAAGAAGCCTGACTCAAAGGTTAAATAGCTTTGAAAATGAAAGCAATGCTAATTCAAACTAAGGCTATACTATTATAACCATTAGATCAGCCTGGAATTAGGACATAACCTCTGTGTGGACAGGACCCAATCTACTTAGCTCACTAAAGCCTAGTCCAGGGCCTGCCCAGAGGAGACACAATAAGTAATTATTGAAGAAATAAATGAAAACAATCAGACATTTGTATTTCAAAGGCCTTATAGTGGAAGATCTGGGGTTAAAATATTAAAGTTATATAGACATAAGTATGTCTCAGAAAATTTCCCCTAAACCATGTACAAATATAGTGCATTGAGTCAGGCCAGAGCACCTCACTAGGGCTAAGGAAATGTGATGGACACCTCCTAGGATGGCCATCCCTCTTTCCTGGGAACGGGACACCCCTCCCACAGGCGTGGACTCCTGGCAGCCATATTTCTGCCCTGTGATCCTTTGCCCTGACTATAGTTAATTGGATCAGACTGGACAAAGAACCCTAGCTGGGACAATCAGATTCTCTCTTCTGGAAACTTGATGTTGAATCATGAAAACCTAGTTAGTCTAGTCCAATGGTTCTCGCCCACGGTGATTTTTTTACCCCCACCCCTGGGGACACTGGCAATATCCCGAGACATTTTGGGGTCTGGGAGAGTTTCAGTGTTGCTGGCATCCAGTGGGTAGCAGTCAGGGACACTGCTAAATAAGCTACAAGGTACAGGACTGCCCCCACCAGAAGGAATTACCTGCCTACACTGTCGATGGTGTGAGGCTGAGAAACCTTGCTCTAGCGTGAGCACCTGAACAGGTGTCAGGTAACTCAGGTGACTGGGGCTGCCAGAGGCATCCACCCTCCACAGCCAAGGGGAGCAGAGTCAACCGGCAATGAGAGGACAGTGAAGTCGTGCAGAGAGCATTGAGCTTAAAGCCAGAGTCTTCCAGTTCCTGAGTCCTGTTCCTTCCAGACACCAGACTCCAGTTTTGCCCCTCTACCCCCCTAATATATTCTCCTTTCACACTTAAGGTAGCCTGGTTTTGGTTACTTGAAACCAAAGTAACTTAAATTAATACGATTGGGCAGCTTAGAGATCTTTCTAGTTTTCCAGGATGGAACAAATACATAAAATGAAGTCGCTGTCATGACTTCTCCATGACAGCCACGCTGTTATCCCACAGATCCTCTACAATGAGGCACCGGAGTGAGTGGAGGCTCTCCAAAGGGCAGAGGGGTCTAAACACGCCTGCCCTGGGCGTGTGAGTCTTTTGGGAATCGGGACACCTGGCTCGCCTACTCTGCCACACACCCGAGCCCCTCCCAGTTTCACCAACCCCCAGTCAGTGTACACAGAGCATCTCGCTGCCGCCAGTGGCACCTGGTGATGCTTTCCAGTTTGCACATGGTTTTCTATGTCCATGCGCACCATCAGTCTGGGTACTGATTTTATTTCTCCCTACACAGGAACTCAATACAAGTTGTGATGGAGGGTAAGCCACTGAAATGGTCTTTTGACATTCAGTTTCTTCCTGGAAGTTATACTGTTCTTTAGCTACATTTTAAGAATATTGTGAATTCATTCTTTTATCCATACCTATGGTTTCTTAAGCATTTAGGAGTCATTGACCCCTTTGGGAATCTGATGGTGAATCCCCTCTCTGGAAAAATGCACATGTGCACTATATTTTGCATACAAATCTGAGGGCCAATAGACCATTGAGAGGCCATTATAATCATCCCCCAGATTATGAGCCCTGCCTTAAATATTTATTTAGTGCCTACTGTGATTCAGACATAGGAAACAAAAGGATGAAAAGGGAGCATTCTAACCTTGAGAGGAACACAAATTAATAAAACTACAGAGCAGTAAACACTCAGCTGCAACCCAGGTAACATTTGCTAAGAGAAGGGTGGTAGCCTCGGACAGAGGAATTTAATCCAGACTGGGCATTAAGGGAGGATTCCTGGAAGAGGTGACATCTGAGCTGGGAGTATGTTGACTGAAAAAAAAGCATAGCCTAAAAGTTAAGAATTATGTTTTATTCGGCAGACATTGTGAGGACTTCAAGCCTGGGAGACAGCCTCTCAGTTAGCTCTAAGGGACTGCTCTGAAGAGGTAAGGGGGAACCAGAGTATACAGCAGTTTTGGAGCAAAGACCAGGTAGTCAGAACATCAAAAGATTACGTTTATTAAGTTAAGGAATTTAGTGCTTTTCTACACTTGGGAAGATGCAAGGGTCTGGGCTCAGTAAAATCATTCCTCTGATGTGCACCTTTGCCATCTGGGGCCAGTCTCCTGTTCTTTCCCGTCCTGAGTTCCCTCAGGGATCCCTGTTGGAGGCAGCTGCAATGTGATGGCTTGATGGCTGCAACATCCTTTGTCTACTGATACGGCAGGCAATATTTTTCATTCACAAGTATTAACAAGCAGGAGGAAGCAAGGTCCAGTAGAAGGAGAAGTGAAGGATGTTCCAGACAGGAAAGGGGAAAGACTGTCTAGTATGGAAAGAGTGTGGCAAGGTCATGGAATGCAGCTCTCTAATCTCTGCTTGTTAGCTCCCAGCTCCACTCCTGCTTTTTCCTGTATTGCAGGGGGCTGACTCAGCAGATGTCATGAATCAGAGCCCTCTGGCAACCGCTTCTGGAGAGGTTCTGCCGGTGGGAAGTGTCGGTGGAAGACTGGAGTCAGGACGGAAGGAGAAGCCACATTCCCTCGCCGTCGTAGCATCCCCAGTGAGTGGGGAGGACTCCTGGGCTCCGAGGGCAGTTGTGGCAAAGTGGGTCAGCCTGGACAGCCCAGCAGTCATGAGCGCTGGGTGACACACTTCCCTCCTGCTCCAGCCTAGAGCCCCAGGCAGTTCCTAACTGCTGGTTCCTAACCTTTTCTCTTTTGTCCCTCCTGCCCTTTCAAGTTTTGAAACCAATTCCCTGTGTAATATAATACAGCCTCTGTTTAAGATACCTAGAGGGGTTCTGTTTTTGTGACTGGACACTGACTAAGACAGTCATGGATCAGAAAGTACAGTGAGGGGTGGAGGAGGGCAGGGGTGAGGATTTGGTTGACTAGGTAATTGGGGGCCAGATCATTCAACAGCCTCTTAGGAAATGATCAGGTGTTTGAACTTTATCCTAAGAGCACTGGAGACCTGAGAAAAATTTTAAAGTCATGGTCAACTTGGTCACTATTGATTTTTATGAAGATCACTTGGGCTATAATACAGAGGCACCTAAACTGAAGAAAGTTTTTGCAGTTATCGAAGGGAGAATTTGATGGTGGCTGATACTGGGGCAGTGGCCGTGAGGTTGAAGAGAACGGATTGGAAGGATTCTGATGAGGTTGGAGGCTGGAACGTCATGGAACGCCATGGCAGATTAGAGGTGGCTGTTTCTGTTGACAGGTGGGTTCCATAGCACCTCCATTTGAATCTGGGTGTGCTCTGTAACTGCTCTGACCAATAGAATATGGCAGGAGGGACACTGTGCCAGTTTCTGGGCCCAGCCTTAAGAGGCCTGCAGCTTCCATTTCTTATTTCTTGCTTCTTGGAATTTATACTCTAGGAACACAACTGCCACACTTTGAGAAGTGCAAGCCAAATGGAGAGACTCTGGCCGACACCCCCAGCTACGTTCCCAGCCGACAGCCAGCATCAACTGTCAGCCATGAGTGTGTGCCATCTTGGACATCCAGTCCAGTGGAGCCTTCAGATGACCCCAGCCCCAGCCACTGATTGTAATTGTGCCACCGACCCAAGAGATTCCCACCCATCTGAGCCCATTGAACCTACAGGCCCTTAAGAGACAACAGTAGTTGTTGTTTTAAGCCACTAGGTTTTTTTTTTTTAAGCCACTAAGTTTTTGTTTGCTTGTTTATTTTAATGGCGGTACTAGAGATTGAACCCAGGACCTCAGGCAAGCTAAGCACACACTCTACCATTGAGCTATACCCACCCTCCCCACCCCAACAAAGCCACTAAGTTCTAGGGTGGTTTGCTGCACAGCAAAAGAAAACAGGAATAGATGTGGAAGGAGAGAAGACAGAATCAAGCAGGATGTCTAGAATTCTGGTTTGGGCCCAGCTGAGCAGTTTGGGGGCGGGTGCAGGTGTAAGGTCTGTCATAAACTAGGAAATACATATTTTTGGAATGTCGTTAAATTTTTTTTTCTAGATGCTACCATGTTTTACCTGCAGCGTTAGCCATCCAGATTTTAAACAGATTTATATTCTGTGGATCTCTATCTTTAAGACCCTCCAAAATATGAATTTTAGTATCTTCTGCTATAAGAAAAGCTGTGCTTCTCAAAGTATCAGGACATACTGGTACCTATTTCATCACATTTAGTCCTGGTAGATCTAGGCATCAATTTCCAGGTCTTATTCATTCGTCAAATATTTACCCATCCTCTGTCAAGAACCCAGCACTGTTCTGGGTCTTAGGGGCCTAACTGTGCATGAGGCAGATACTATCCCTGTCTTCATGGAGTTTGCATTCTGATCGGCAGGCAGGCAAAAAAGTAAAGAAAATAATCACCAACTTGATAAAAAAAGAATGAAAGAAACAAGCGGGTGCAGATGGAGAATAACAGTTGGGGGGAACCTACTTGACATAAAGTGGTCAGGGAAGATTTTTCAGCTGAGACTTAAGGAAGTGGAAAGAACTAGCCGTGAGAAGAGGTGCAGGAGGGGAAGTGAAGGTCAGTAACCATGAGACCGACAAGAGCTCAAGCCCTTGGGTGGTTAAATGCTGGACCAGATTCTAGGAACTGAAAGACTTGTGTGTTGGGGGTGTCGGGAGCCAGAAGTCCAGCAAGATGAAGCGAGAGAGGGACGAGGGGATGGTTGAAGCAATACCTCTTAGTCCCTGCGAAAGGGTCTGCATTTCATTCTAAATGCAAAAGACAGGCAGAAGCATGATCATGCCCTGATTCATGTTTTAAGAAGATAAAGGTCAGAACACACAGGAGGGGAAAACTGGTTGAGAAACAGTTGTGATTTTGGACAGAAAGACGGCCGGGACTAAGGTTCACTCTAATCTCCTTTGCCTTGGACTCAGACTTTTCCTTTGTGAAGCACAGGCAGAGGCGGAGGAGAAACAGAGCAGCAAACACTTCTTCCCAAGGACCCGAGGATAAGACTCTTGCTTTGTGTAAAGATGTGAAACGTTTCCAAGATCGCGGGTGTCTTCTACTCCTCTCCACCAACCTACTTCCCCCAACCTATGGTTTCACTCTAGCAGGAACTGCCATCTGTGGCCTTCGATGCACTGAACCAATTAGTGGCTTTCAAGCCACTTCACCATAAGCACTATTTGCTGTCTGCCAAGTTCCTTGGCGACTGAAATAGGTGGGGGTGGAATTTGGATAGACTCAATCTCTGGAAGATTAGTCCAGTTTCTTTTTCTTTTTTCTTTTTTTTCGTCCTTCTGCAGGGCCATAGGACTTATCTGCCAACAAAACTAAACTTGCGTGTAAGAAATCAGACTGAGGAGCCTTATTAGCCTTAAATTCAGTTCCCGTGTCCAATGCCTTTAAGTTTCTCAGTAACGCCATGTGAATATTGGCAAACTATCCTTCATTTAAAACAAAGCAACACAAATCAGCTGAAATGCTTAGAAGCTTCTCTAACATCCAGAGGCGGAAGGCAATGTGAAAAATGCTCTAGTTTAAAAAAAGTTGGGCAAATTTTTCTGTCAGTTCAAAAACATGGGTAATATTATAAACGCGGCCGGAGAGAGATCCCTTGTTCCTTCTGCCGCGTGAGGACACAGTGAAAAGACAGTGTGAACCGGCGGGCTGTTCCTCACCAGACACACCTTGATCTTGCACTTCCTAGACTCCAGAACTGTAGGAAACAAATTTCTGTCGTTGACAAACATGTATGTATCTCCTGACTACTTGGAGGGCGACCCCAGGACTTCCTTAAGGCATCACCTGTTCAAAGAAAAGTCAGTTACACCCACTGTTATAGTAACTGCACTTGATTTTTTTTTCTACTTATAAAAATTCATTTGGTCACTAACGTACTCAAATCCAATTTAGGCTGAATGCAAATTTAAACTCCTTCCTTCTCCCTCCCCCACAAAAAACGTCCTTTGTCCAATATAACACACCTTCTTAAACTCCTTCCGGGGTGAAGTAACATTGTAAGAACTTGTTACATTCTTTCCTGAATCATATTTAAACATGACGGAAGTTCTATCTACCAAGATTCGCTCTAAGTAGCTCTTACCCAGCTGTATTAGAGAGTAAATCTTGGAGGAAATACCAACTCTTGCCTGCTGAGTATGCAGAACTATCAAAGGCTGAAATCACAGGCTGTCAACCCTTTAGGAAAATCATTTATCTCGAAGGCCTGTGGAGGGTCTGCCCTCTTTAGCCACTGATTACACCTGTCTCCTCACCCACAGCTGGCGATGCCTAAGAGAATCCTAAAAAAAGGCGCGTGTGTTTGGAGCGGGGGTGGGCGGGGTAAAGGGATGGGCGGCTAAACCTGTTCAGAGCGGTCAGCTGGTTCAGGTCACAGCACTCAGTAGGCGCTGACCAGCTTCCAATCAAACCTGGCCTTCCCCATTATTTATACTTAGAGTTACTTTTTTGTTTTTTTTAAGTTTTTTTTTTCTTTTTTGAATTCTCTCAGTTTCCTAAGGCCGCACACGGGCAACGCACCAAGCGGGAATGACAGGCCGGGAAGCGATAAAACAGTGACTCCCGAGCTCAAAACATGTCGGGTCCTTTTTCTTTCAGAAAAAAAGAAAAGCAAAACGAGCGGCAAAGGGCCAGGCGAGGCGCCCGCGAGGGCGCAGCGGGGTCGGTCAGGCCACTTTGCGTCAGGCGCCGGGCCGCGGGCGGACGGGCGGGAGCGCGGGGGCCCGCGTTCCTGGAGGCCAGTTCTGCCCCACGTGGCCGCCGCAGGCCCAAAGTCCAAGGGCGCGTCCGGCCTCCACTGGGCGCGGGGTAAACGAGCTGGCCCGCTCCTCCCCTGCCCGCGAGGGCCGCGCCGCCGCCTCCGCCCCCAACCACGGTGGCCGTGCGCGCGGGGCGGAGAACCGGAATCCACGGGCGCGACGGCCCGCCCTCCTCTCGCGAGAGAGCGGAAAGGAAGAGGGTTGGGCGGGCGACGGGGACGTAGCCAATGAGCGGGTGGAAAGGGCGTGATCGACGGCCTCCTTTAAGCCCCGCCCCGGCTGCGGAGGTCCGGGTCGCCGCCCGCGTCTCCCTCCCCTCTTTTTCCTGCCCTCCCTCCCCTCCCCGCCCCGCTCTTCTCTTCACGTCTGAGGTGGCGGCTGGCTCCCTCCACTCCAGCTCCGTCTTCCCTCCGCTCCCGCCTCTCTTGTCCCTCGTCCCGGCCCGGCCTGAGCGCTCCCCCCGCCCCGTCAGGGTGGCCGCCTAGCCCCCGACCCCTGGAGTGCTGCGCCTTGTCCTTTCTCTGGGCTTCCGTCCGCGCCCGGCCCCGCCATGAATGAGGAGTACGACGTGATTGTGCTAGGCACCGGCCTGACGGTGAGTCCGGGCCCGGGGGGCGGCCCGCGCGTCTGCCAGCCCGGCCCCCCGCACCCTCCCGGGCCGCGCGGCGCCTCGGAGGGCCTCCCGGCGGGCCTTCCGGCCTGCGTCGCCGTTTCGGGCCGCGCCTGCGGCGGGGCCCTGCGGGCTGGGGCTGGCGGCCGCGCGGGGAGGGCGGGCGGGCCGGCGCGTCCGGACGCGGAGGCGGCTCCGGGAGATGGGGCGCCCGGTCCGGCAGGTGCCGGGGAGGGTCGTAGCGGCCACGCATAAGTGGGCGGAGAAGAGAGCTCCGCTCCGCCGCAGGACGACGGAGGAGCCGGCCTCGCGCGACTGGAAGCGGAAAGGCACCCGGCGCAGTGGGGGAGGGTGGGAGCCGATCGCCGGGCGATTTCCTGCTTGGCCTCCCGCCGCCGCCGCTAGTCTGGGTGGCAGGTCACTGGGTAATCACAATCTGCTGAATTGTTCGAGTTCGGTGAACTCGCGTTTTTGGAGAAAATTAGTTTTCTTGCCCCTTCCCCCCTCCAGGTGAGAGGCATTGTCCGTTCCTTTTAACCACCCTCCCATCCCCCTTGAGCAGCTTGATTTGGAAATGAGTGTTCTCAGAATGTGCCTGTCTAATGCTTCTCACCTGACCTTTGCCATCTTTTGCTTTTGTTGGTTCCGACCTTGCGTCCCTTATCTCTCCGGGACGCCTTCCCCCTGAGAAATGGATTAGTAATGGGTTGCTAGAGGCCAGGCTCTGTTCTGCTATATATACCTTCTTCAGGGAGCTAGAAGATAAATGGGTAACAAAGTAAAGACAACAGTCGTGATGCGAATGCATGGTGTTCCTAATACCATGGTACATTTGCTCTCCTATCTATCTGTCTGTTTAGAGAACAGATAACATTCTGCCAATAATGCAGGCAGGTGTTTTACTTCTCTTTGTGCTTTTATTTTTTGTTGGGGGGACGTAATTAGGTTTATTTATTTTATTGGAGATACTGGGGATTGAACTCAGGACCTCATGCATGCCAGGCATGCACTCTGCCACTGAACTATACTCTCCCCTCTTTGTGCATTTCAAAGAAAACGAAGACTAGTCATCTTGCGAAAGAATTTCCATTTGAAGAGAGGATCATTTCCGTTATCAAAGTTTTTTTGAAATTTGGAATTTTGACTTTGGGTTTCTTCATTTTAAAAAGATGACCACTGATTTAGATCTTGTGTATCCCATATGAACTGACCTCAGAGTCCTGAGTCATTTAATGTAAACCTGCTACAAATTTGTTGAAATGCATTGTATTATCTCTCGGGATCAAACTAGTTTTTTTTTTTTTTTTTTTTTTTCAGATAACACTCCCAAGTGACTAGTTTAGATTTCTCTGGACAAGAGAGAACCTTCGAACTTGCATTTGGCTGATTTCTGAGGAAAAGGTTGTTAGGAACTAGAGTGGCACTTCTCTGACCTGTCATTTGTGTGTTAAGAGGGACTTGTGATTGTTGGATGATGCCCACTTCTGCATGCTCATGTTGGCCGGTCCGGAAGCAGACATGGGACTGGCTAGGACATAGCACCAGGTGGATGAGGTTGCTCTCTAGAAAGCTGTGTAGTCAGTTGGACTGGGAGGTATTGGGTTAAATTTCTTTTTTGGTGGTGAGTTTGAAGACTGTTGGATGCCTAACAGGATAGGCCTATCCACCGCAGTTTTTTTTTTTTTTTAATTTTTGAAGTGCTTAATTGCGATTCTGAGCTGAGCTTAGTAGTTTGCGGTGGACTTTGCCCACTGAAATGGGTGCCCTCGCTGCCAGCGTATTGTAAGAGCTGGTTAGTTCCACTGTTTTTCTACGGTTACTGCTGGTCTTTCAGATTTGCTCTCGATTAGGTCAGTTAAACACGGACAAACGAGTGCAAATCCATCCTCATGCAAGTTTCCACACTCCTGGTTCAGAGGCATCACTTTGTATCAAAGACGGCACAGTCTTAACTGTACAACAACTGAGTTAAGATAATGCCCTTTATTTAAATCTTCGTTTGGGTTAATCGTGACCTTTTTGATGAGTGGTAGATGTGTATTTAACTAGAAATCAGACCAAGTTCTGTCATTTTATAGCTGTGGTAACTTTAATCCTGTGAGCCTTCCTAGATTGTTTTTTTACAAGATACTCTTTGAGAATTGTATCAATTCAGAGCAGTCACATTATTACTTTCATAGACAGGAGGACTGGTGATGGGATGACTTTGGTAATGATAAATTTCGTACCTTCAGTTTTACTCATACAGGGACTTTGATTACTTAAGTGAAGAGGATACCAAAGTTAAAAACCCTCAAGTTAGAATTAATTTTGAGTATTTGGCGTAAACATATCATTTAATTTTCTTAATTTTTGATCTGTAAATATTTAGTGCCTGAGGTTTAAGAATATAAAAACAGGCATATGTTATCAGTTATGGGTACCAAATATTACATGATGCCTGTATGTCAAGCACTTTGAGTGCCAGTAACTTGTTACTTTTAAAATAAAGTGTAAGGAAGTGTTGGAGTTTCTGTGTTGCCTAGTGTTATTGTTTTATATCAGTTGTTATGGCTAAATAAGGTCATATTAGTCCACAAATAGTGATAGTAACCTTAACAAAGAAGACCTAAAACGATTTGGTATAAACCAGAGCATAATCTTCATTCTGTCCAGGAGAAATGGAATATTCCGTGTAATTGAATTTTTTAAGGAATTGAGGGTTATCCCCTTAAGTGATAGTAACCTTAACAAAGAAGACCTAAAACGATTTGGTATAAACCAGAGCAAAATCTTCATTCTGTCCAGGAGAAATGGAATAGTCCGTGTAATTGAATTTTTTAAGGAATTGAGGGTTATCCCCTTAAAGAACCACAGCTTTTAGATGAAGGCCTTTCCAAATGGTATCACAACTTCTCTAACAAATTAAGGACCGTCATTAACGGACTTAATAACTAAGATTTCGCATCAGGAGGATTGATGATTGTGTGTGTGCTGTCACATAATGAAGCCATTGAGACCTGGTGGGCTTTGTAGAAACTTTGGCCTCCTTACTGAGTCCTCTCAGACTGCTTTTTTATGAGTTAGTTCTACAGTCTGCTTTTCATTTGTTCCTTTTTGCTTATTTTGATGGTTAGGCTGGCGATGACAGGCAGCTTCTGAACATCTAATTTGCTGTTTCTGAGTGACTTTGGCTTGGCAGTAAATTCATGAATCTTAGAAATAGTGTATAAAATAAGGGTAACCAGCTCCGCAGCTCTGTGTCCCAGCGGTATTTTGTTTTCCTCTGTGATAATTCTCGTAAGGAGTTACGAATAGAAAAGGACACTTCAGTGATACTTAACCAGATTACATTCAGCATTATATGTTTAAAACATTGTACATCCCAGACATACTTTTCCTCCTTTCTCTTTATTAAAATTTTGTGATTTCAAAGAGGAGTTTTTGTACCTAATTTAAAAATCTTAAATTGCCCTTTATATTTGCTCCTTGGAAATCCTTGCCATTACTGTTAGAGTTCTGTGGACAAGGACTTTCTGTCCACTGCAGCAGTGATCATACGACCAGTATCCATGCAAATGTCTTATTTTTGGAAAGTTTAAATACCACGTGGGCAGTTTGTATTTTAAATCAGCCTTAAGCATACTGGCCCAATACAATGGAAGTAAAATCAGACATATTTCAGCGTCTAGAGGTGGTGGCGAGACATTTGGTTTGAAAGACCACGGGGTAAATGTTTGGCTCACGTATATGATCTGTGATCACCTTTACCTCCCCTCTCACAGGACCCAATTAAAGGCTTCCTCCTTCCTCACTTTCAGCTACCTGTGACTGTTTTGCTTGATTATGGGCAATAAAAGGGCAAACACACCTGTCTTTAAGCAGCTGCTTCTCCTGTGGGGATGACTGTAATAAGTTAGTATGAGAAGGTGCTAAGTGTCATGAGAGATACACAGGTGGGAATTCAGACAGGGTAATCAGGAGACCCTTCAGAAATATGGAAGTATTTAAGCTGGCTGTTAAAAATGCTGATAAATAGAGTGGGGGAGGGGGAATTAGATGAAGGTAGTCAAAAGGTACAAACTTCAAGCTACAAGGTAAATAAGTACTAGGGATGTAATATACAACATGATAAAGGTAACTGCTGTACGCTATGAATGAAATTGTTACGAGAGTAAATCCTAAGAGGGAAAATGTTTTTCTCTATTTCTCTGATGCTGTATCTTTACGAGATGATGGACGCTCACTGAACCTACTGTGGTAGTTGTTTCATGACGTGTGTGAGTCAGATCACGTGCTTCACACCTTTACAGTGCTGTACGTCAGCTATAGCTCAATAAAACCAAGCTTGGAACGGGAGGAGGAACCTGATTTTCTGGGCAGATGGGGCAGTGTAGGTCAGTACTGAGGAGAGGATATGTGTAGGGAGCAGGGAGTTTGTTTTTCCTGAAGCAGAAGCTGTGAAGAGGTACAGTGGAAACAGGGTTGGAAAGAAGGCAGATCACCAAGAATGTTCGAGATACTAGGCTGAGAAACATGGATTTTAACTTCTAGGCAACGAGAGAGGATTTTGAGCGGGAGAGAGATAATTAGAGCCAGATTTCAAGAAAAGTTATCTTTCTGACAGCTTTTTTAATGAGCTGCGTTAGAGGGGCAGGAACATTTAAAGAAACACTTACAGTGCTGAAAACTCACATTCGTTTTTATTCTGTTATTGCTGTGAGACATAACACTGAGATTAACTGATTTAAAATTTTTCTAGTTAATACATTTTCCTTCTATTTCTAGACAAGCAACTTTCAAAAGGCACTTTTCTTTAACATCGCTTATTAGGTGCTTTGTTTTCCTAATCACATTTTTGTGTGTATTTACTTTATGTTTTATTTTTTAAATCGTAACAGAACTTTAAAATGCCGTAGGATTTAGAGTGTTAATGGTGTTTAGTTTGGTCCCTTGGAAGTTACATCAGAATATCAATGTACTCTGGCTCTGTTTTCTTCCAAGCCTAAGCTGCTGTCTAAGTAGGAAAGGGGCTGGGCCTTCCCTTTTCAGGGTACTAGAATACCACTTAGTACCACTGGCCTCTGAGGCTCTGCTTAGATCCATCACAATTCATGTATAGGAACACCATTCAGGCTGCTTCAGTACGTGAGAGGTACTTCACCTAATGTGTTTAGGTGCTGTCCTTATGAGTTAGTTACTCTGATCATTGCACCCCCAGGGCTCTGTGTAGGTGCTGAAGGGAAGTGAGCCTCAATATCACTGATTCGGTCCTTTCTACCATCTCCACACCCACATCCACACAGACTAGAACTTTGCTGAACTTTAAACATTTGGTTTAATCGTTTACCTCTTCATGTAGGACAACATGGGTGTCCCAGCTGGGTGTCAGATGCCATTATCATAAAGACTTGGATTCTGAAGATGGTTTTGTAGTTTTAGTTATTTTGGATGTAAGTCTGCATATTCTTACCCTGCTCAGGTCGGTTGTGGATGATTCAAAATTCAATGTGGAGCACTCTCATCTCTTGGATTTATTTGAAACTAATATGTTGGCTAATACTCATTTATGTATGTTTTCTAGTACAAGTTATCAGTGTTCTTGACATGCGGTGGATGGTCCAGGTTTTCTTGTGTGAAAAAAGGAAATTCATTTAGAGTTTTTTCTGAGTTTGACTTGCTTTGCTTGTTTATCCTGTATTCACCAGGTTGTAGTAGATTTTAGTTTTGAGTTAATTTGGAAAGATACTCAAGTTTTAGTATCGATGGACACCTTGTACTAAGGTATGATTGATAAGTTTCATCAGTGAATTAGTGACTTCATCCCTTGTTGTAAAGTAAAATTTAAAGTCTTGCCTGTGTGATACTATGTATTTTATTCTCTTGGCAGTGTAAGAGCAGTCTTTCGGAGATGGGTTCAGAAGAATCCGTGAGGCTGCAGAGTTTTAACTGGCTTTTGTCTTTTTTGCTCCAAGTGATACCTTTAATATCAGCTCTTTGGACTCTGGTGAATCTTTACATTACTGCGTCCTTTATTAGGCCTTGGCCTTCAGTGCTTGCTTTAGAGCCACGCAGTGGGCGTGAAGTTGTGTGCAGAGCTGTGCAACACGCAGTTTCTTGCTGTGATTTTGCTTCTAGAAGTTGAACCGTGAAGTCTACTTTTGACGGCTGGAAGTGTGACTGGTCTTCGTCTGTGTCATAATCTATTTTTGAGATTGTAAATATTATTCTACTTTCATATCATATATTGAGCCGTGTATGTTAGTGCTTCTTTGGATTTTTTTTAAACAAGTGATTTGCTTTTGGTAATGTTAGAGTTGATTTTTACAGTTAAAATACCTTCAGTTCTGTTTATCAAGACCTCATGAAGAAGTGAAAGGCTGGGCATGGAATGGAAGAAGATATTTGCAATGCATAAAACCAAGAAAGGGCTTTATATATCCAGAATACATAAGGAACTTCTATATAGCAGTAAGAAAAAGACAGAGAGCCCATTTTAAAAGTGGATAAATAATGTGAATAGGCACTTACCAAAGGAAGATACCATTGTTATCAGTAAGTTATAAAAAAACCCTGCTCAGCCTCATTAGTTATCAGGAGATGTGAATTAAACCACATCACAACTAGATTGACTAAAATTAAAAAACCAAGAACACAAGTGCTGGGCATGGAATTGAAACAACAGGAACTTTCACACACTGCTGACAAAGTGTAAACTGGTGCAAGCATGGTGGAAAGCCTGCTGGCAGTGTGTGCTGAGGTTGCTCATACTGTGCGCTCCTTGATGTGTAGCCAACAAGTGCGTGTGTGAAAGACACACTGAGAATGTGTACAGAGCATTATTTGTAACAGCCAGAAACTGGACACTATCCCAGTGTCCGTCAGTCATAGAGCGGATAAACCGTTTGTGGTATGTCTGTGTGGAGCATTCCCTCAGCAGACTCCCCTTTGGCTTTGTTACCCGGAGTGTGGTCCATGGAGCACCTGCTTCTGCGGACACCTGAGGACATTACCTGCCAGTGCAGCAGGTTAGACACACTGAATCAGTCTGCAGTGTAACATGATCCCCAGGTGTTCAGTGAAGGCTGCGCAGGGCCTCTCCAGTTGTGGTTCTTGAGACTGGTCCTGGACCAGCACATTAGCATCGCCTGGGAACTGGTGAGACATGCAAATTCTCAGGCTCCACCCCAGACTCAGAAGCTCTGGAGGTGGGACCCCGCAGTCTGTTTTAACAAGCCGCCCGAGTGATGTGGATGCAAAGTGAAGTTTCAGAACCTGCTTAGAAGTTACATTTCTTAACAAGTTCACAGGTGATACCAAATCAGGAAACACTCTTTGATATCCACCGCTAGTAGGCAAACCTGTAAAAGTCCAGATAGTCAGATTTTAGGTTTCTCAGGCCATGTGGTCTTTATCACACCTGCAGTTCTGCTGTGGTACATTAAAAACAGCCAGCATGTAAGGAATGGGCATGGGTATTGACCAATAAAACTTGATGTACAGATAGAGCCTGTGGGCTGGGTTTGGCTTCTGTACTTCGGGGATCCCTGCCCTATAGTAAGCAAGTAAATTTTGACCACAAACACACTAAAAGGTGTGTACAAAAAGTATATACTATATGACTCCAGTATTCAGAGTTCAAAACCACATAGAAGAAGCCTTCGCTCTTCAAAGTCATGAGCTGGCTTGGGCTGGCAAGGGGTTATGACCTGGGGGCGGCCTTCTGGAGTGCTCACAATGTTTTGTTTCTTGATCTACATAAGAAATGACGAGGAGAGGGTGCAGCTCAAGTGGTAGAGGGCATGCTTAGCATGCACAAGGTCCTGGATTCTATCCCCAGAACCACCTCTAAAAATAAACTTAATTTTCCCTCCCTCCACAAAAACTTGGGGAAAAAAAAAAAGAAAAAAAATGCACCCTCCCAGAATAAAATTTGAACCTGATAGTAACTAATTTAAAACACTTAAAAATATTAAAATGTGTAGGTATATTATGGAAAGTTTGAAATATGTATGAATTTTTGAAAATAAGTTTTTCAGAGTCAGGCTTCTAGGGTAGTGAGATTGTTCTGTTGTCTGGAGTCTTTTGGATAAATTCGAGAAGCATTAGGATTTATAAAGGTATAGGGAATTTCCTTAGTCTTTTTAAAAAAGAAAAAAAAAAAGAATGTCTCAGCCTCCAGAACTATGAGAAATAAATATTTGTTGTTTAAGCCAAAGGAAAAAAAAATTAAAGCTTTTATCGCCTAAATTCTGGTTGTAGTGGCTTTGAGTGAATGTGTATCCCATCTCTGTGTTTCTTTTCATTGATCCATTAATTGGATTCTTCCTTGAGTTTTTCTCCCCGGCTTGATTTGGTCTGTCTTAGTATGTCCATGCCTTTTTCTCTTTCTGCGGAGAGTGCTCATTTACAATCCTCTGTTGATTGTCAGTTGTATTAACAGTTATCCTGGATGCTTCCTTTAGGGCTCCAGTTTTCAACCCCCCTGGTCTCAGGATCTGTTTAGTCTTAAAAATTGAGGACCCTGAAGAGCTTTTGTTTAGAAGGGTATCTGTCAATACTTATCCTATTAGAAATTAATGCTGAGAAATTAAAAAATAGTTTTTATTAATTCACTTAAAGATAACAGTGATAAATCCATTATGTGTTAACACGTGTAACAATTTAATGAAGCATAACAATTTTCCAAGATAAAAAAAGCTTGTGAGAAGAGTATCATCATTTTTCATTTACTACACATCGCTCTAATGTCTGGTTTAAGAGATAGCTGGGTTCTCATCTGCTTCTGTGTTCAGTCTTCGTGAGTTTTGTCTCAGCTAAGTATATGAAGAAAATAAGGCTTTTGCACAGATGCGTAGTTGGAAAAAGGTGTATTTTATAGCCTTTCAGATTGTTGTAAATATTCTTTGTTTTACACCGAAACACTAGTGGCGGGCTTTTTAAAAAATTAATTGCAGTATGTGCACATCAGTGAACAATTCATATTTTGTTATATTAAAATCCATTAATCTAGCTTGCACTTTGAATTCCTCTCTCCCCGCTCCCCGCATGATTTTGTAACACCATTGGTCACTTGGAAAGTACTGGTTTAGTAACGCAGAGCTTCTGAACTGTTGACACATTTCATTATGCAATATCAGAAACTCAGATCTGTTAGTATCATCACTGATGTCTGAAAAGTCCTTTAAGTATTGGGGATCTGACGTGCCTGTAGTGTTGGATATAAGTTTTCCAAAATACAAATTTTCATTCAGAATTTTGACTTTTCATTTTTGGCAGCAAATACTGTCTGTTGTTTTCATTGACATTCAGTTTTGGGAAACTGCCCAATACCGAAGCCTGAGTAATCACAGTTTGTCAGTCAGTTCTTTTTTCAAGTAAAAATGATGATCCATGAAAAAAGTAGCTAGTTTAGCTTACGGATCAGTTGCATGAAAGGCTTTTCTTGAGCCAGAGTTGCCTTATGTTACGTCCCATTTTGCTACACAGGATATGTAAAAGATGGGTGTTCAAGGGTGTATGTTTAACAGAGATGATTTTTAATGCTTCATCAAGGACAATCTTAAGTGAAATTGGCCTGTTTTTTCAAACTGTGAGTGCTTGGTGGTGAAGAATATAATGACTGGTGCGATTAGAGCCTCTGCCTTCATTTGTTTTATCCACCATGGATCTTGCACCATCACTGAAAAAAGTAAATAATGTCTTAGTGTTACTATGAAGATAGTTTTAACTTTGGGAACCACAGACCACTCTGAACCCTGGTTCCTTTAGGGCTTTGTCTTTAAAAGTACGTCATACATTGCATAAGAATTAATTACTAAAAGAATGCTTAATGACGGGCCTGTGTGTGTGTGTGTGTGTTAATCATGTATCTGTTTGAAACATGCTGTACACTTTCTTGGAAGATACTTGTGCTTTCCCTGTAGGAATGTATCCTGTCGGGGATAATGTCGGTGAATGGAAAGAAAGTTCTTCACATGGATAGAAACCCGTATTACGGAGGAGAAAGTGCATCTATAACGCCGCTGGAAGATGTAAGTGTTAGAATAAGTTAATGTGCCTTTTATCCTTTGAGTCTTTTACTTGTGAATCTCAACGTTACTTTTTATAGATGGTTTTCATTTTGTTTTATTAAATAGATGATCTGTAGCATTGTAGTTTTCAGGAGCTCCTCGTTTGGGGCTTTTAGAAATGTAAACGGTGGCCTCTGTAGCCATCTGGGGCAGTTGTCTGCTCTCTCTCGAAGTTCGTAGAGTGTACGCTGGGCAGGGTGCGTAGAGGGTACCTTATGATGCAGACTAATGTGCCCCAGGCACACGCCAGTGCTTTCTACGCGGTCTCAGTTACTTTCCCTGTCACTCGGAGGTTTCCTCCTATTTTTCAGAGGACAGAGTAGTCTGTGGGGGTAAGATCACAGGGATGGGCTGTGAACCCAGGTTAAGACTGCAAAACTTAGTTCCTTTTGGTAGCCTCCCTGCTTCCTGCCTTTTCAAAGAACATGGGCACGTGAGGCATTTCCAGAGTGTGTTTTACCAGGTACATTCGCTTCTCTGACGTTTGTTCAGCATCATGTGAGTGAATCTGAGCTGTACTGTGCCTTCTGGGAGATAGATATCAGTTACTTTTTAAATAGTGACTTGAATTAGGTAAACTTAACGTTTATATCAAAAAGGTTTTTCTGTATTTAGGCGTACAGGACAATATGTATGGAAAGAAGAATACCAGGAAAGAACAGTATCAGTGGATTTTTTTTTTGTTCCATGTCTGTCTGTCTTCATGTCTGCTGAAAATAACAGACATGATACTTGACTTAAATAGTTCATTCCCCTGCTAAGAACGGTGTTTTCCTACATAATTTTAATACCATTTCACAAGTAAGAAAATTAACCCTAATATCCAGACCATATTCAGATTCCCCAGTAATCCCAAGAATGTCAGATATTGCTGTGTGGTAGCGGTTTGTTTTGTTCCGTTTTTTAAGTTAGTTTAAGCATTGCCTTTCGTGTTGTTTCCCTTTATTCTCTTAATCTGTGAACATCTCCACTTCCTTTCTTTTGGGAGGTCTGGGCGGATTTACAGACAGCACTGCCGGGCACTTCATGCTGCCTCACACCATGCTGCTCGCTGTAGCTTCGCTGGGCACGGCGCTCGGTCTGACCTGGTTAAAGTGATGGCCCCCCAGCTGGTCACCCTAAGTCATCTGGAGCGATGTGCTGGCACCATTCCTCCCTCACCTAGTGCATTTATGTGTTAGCTCCTCGTCAGTAAGAGGAGCAAGCTGTATGCTTTCTTTTTTAACGTAGTCAAGAACTTGAGGTTTTTGAGTAAATACAGTCTGTTCCACCTTGGCAATAGAATTCATGAGTTTGAATGAATATTCTTAAATTTTAAGCTGCAAGCTTTTTTATCTAGAGCTTCAAACTCTTGTAAGTTATAAATTAACTGGAACTTACTTGATTTGATTTTTTATTGAAGTATAGTAGATTTACAATGTTATGTTAGTTTCAGGTGTACAGCAAAGTGGTTCAGTTATACATACATATGTATATACTTTTTCGGATTTTTTCCATTATAACTTGTTTTAAGATATTGAATATACTTCCTTGTATTATATAATAGGTCCTTGTTTATCTGTTTTATATATTATATATGTTAATGCTAAACTTCTAATTTATCCCTCCCTCCACCCCTCCTTGTTAGGTAACTATAGTTTTCTGTGGCTGTGAGTGTGTTTCTGCTTTGTAAATAAGTTCATTTGTATCATTTTTTTTTAAGATTCCACATATAAGTGATACAATATGATATTTGTCTTTCTCTGAGTTCAACTAATATGATAATCTCTAGGTCCATCCATGTTGCTGAAAATGGTCTTACTGAATTCTTTTTTATAGTTGAGTAACATTCCTGTGTGTGTGTGTGTGTGTATGTACACACCACATCTTCTTTATCCAGTCATCTGTCGATGGACATTTAGGTTGCTTCCATGTCTTGGTTGTTGTATATAGTGCATCTGTGAACACTGGGGTGCATGTATCTTTTCAAGTTAGAATTTTCTTGGGATATATGCCCAGGAGTGGGATTGCTGGATCATAGGATAACTTTAAGTTTTATAAGGAACCTTTATACTCTTCTCCACAGTGGCTGCACCAGTTTACATTAACACCAAAAGTGTAGGAAGGTACCCTTTTCTCCACACCCTCTCCAGCAGTTGTTCGTAGACTTTTTAATCATGGCCGTTCTGACTGGTGTGAGGTCACACCTTACTATCATTCTGATTTGCATTCCCCTAATACTTAGCAATGCTGAGCATCTTTTCATGTGCTTATTGGCCATCTGTATGTCTTCTTTGGAGAGATGTCTATTTAGGTCTCCTGCCCATTTTTTGATTGGGTTTTTTTTTTTTTTTTTTTGACATTAAGCTATTTGTATCTTTTGGAAATTAATCCCTTGTTGGTTGCATCATTTGCAAATATTTTCTCCTATCCTGTAGTTTATCCTTTCGTTTTGTTTATGGTTTCCTTTGCTGTGCAAAAGCTTTTAGGTCCCATTTGTTTATTTTTCTTTTATTTCCATTACTGTGGGAGATGGATCCAAAAAAAATATTCCTGTGGTTTCTGGCAAAGTGTTTTGCCTTTGTTTTCCTCTAGAAGTTTTATAGTATCCGGTCTTTAGTCCATTTTGAGTTTATTTCTGTATATGGTGTTAGAGAATGTTCTGTTCTCATCCTTTTACAGGTGGCTGTCCAGTTTTCCCAGCACCACTTATTGAAGAGACTGTCTCTTCTCCATTGTGTATTCTTGCCTCCTTTGTTGTGGATTAACTGACCTTAAGTGCGTGGGTTTATTTCTGGGCTTTCTGTCCTGTTCCATTGATCTGTGTCTGTTTTTGTTAACTGGAACTAATTTTAGCTGTTTTTTTCTGATTTGAAGAATCTAAAATTTATTTTCAACTCCCTGCATAATTATAGAAGCAAAATTAAGCTTTTGTTGGCTTTTTATTCAGGAGAGAATGAGTTTAAATGATTTCTACAAATACTAAGGGGTGTGTCTGCAGAAGTTGTATCTCACTGTCTGTACTCTTGCTTTTCCACGAGTAAGAAAGCACACGCCACCTCTGCAGTATTTACTTCCGCGTCCATGAGCTTAGTCATACATCTCGCTTAGCTGTGTATTGGGACTTTGCTAAATATTCTGACTAAAAATGAAATGAACTTGTTATTCTCTACCTCACGTTGGTGATACTTTGTTCTACCAAAACCACTTCATCAAAAAAATAGTTGCATAGTATAATGAAAATTAAATTTTGCTTTGGTTTTAGTTATACAAAAGATTTAAAATACCTGGAGCGCCACCAGCATCAATGGGGAGAGGAAGAGACTGGAATGTCGACTTAATTCCCAAGTTCCTTATGGCTAACGGTAAAGAATGCTCACTTAAACTTAATGACAGTACATTGAGTCAGACTTAAAAGTAGAAACTGGCTCGTGACAGAGAGTCTCAGTTCGGGTGTGTGGAAGTGGATCTTGTTGAATGGCGGCAGTATGGTGAGTAAAAGGTCCCCAGAGGTGTCTGCAGTCAGTGAAGAATGGAGGGAAGTGGGGACAGAAGCCTTTCACGCGGTTGTATTGGTCGACCTTCCTTTCACTGGTTTTGATTTGGAAGGATATGCTTAAAATTTTCTCTACCTCAAGGTTATAAAAACAGTATTTTCTTTTAATGGTATTATAGTTTCATTTTTTTCACCTTATACATAAATTCTTCTGTTTTTCCATGTAAGTAAGTTTGTCTGGTTTTTTACCTGTCTGAGAAGTAGAGATAGGAATTTACTTTTTCAGAATAATTGTTTTTCAACACCATTTATCTTTTCCACTTTGATTAGAAAATTTTCATTATATATTTAATTCTTACACACGGGTCTCTATTTTTCACTGGTTTATGGATGAATTAATATACAAGGTACTGAAACACCTGAATGCATAAAACTCTCCTCATTATCTTGTTCTCAAAAAACAATTTTTTCTTGATTGTCCTAATATGTTTTTCCTTGCAAATGAGCTTTAACATAATTTGGTTTCTCTAAGAAGTTTACTGTTTTTAGCATACCAAAATTTCTTTAGTTTAGCCTAGCTTTTTCTCAATCCAAAGTTATTGGCCATTTTAATAAATATAAATAAATTAGAAACTGAAAAGCAACAACTACTGTAAGATTTTGCCTATCAGTTGCCCCTCTTTAAAATATGACAGGAACTTTAAAGAAACCCAAACCCGTTTGCAATAGTATTGTAATTCTAAGCCTCATACCCCTCATAATTACTGTATAACTTCTACAAAAGCAGTTTGATAAGGTTATTAACCTTGAAGTTGTAACATTAAAAAAAAGGATCTAACTGTGCTGAGCAGTAGGTGTGCACCTTGATTGTCCTACTTAAAATACGGCCTTGGAGAGTTTTGTAGGAGTTCCTGGACAGTGTTAAGAAAATACTGGAAAGCTGTTAGTATTAGTAAATGTACTTCTATTTCTGCTCATTTTTGAAGGCAGTAAGATGTAATTCACAGTATGAATGATGTGACTCTTACAGGTCAGCTGGTTAAGATGCTGCTTTTTACAGAGGTCACTCGCTATCTGGATTTCAAAGTGACTGAAGGGAGTTTTGTCTATAAGGGAGGAAAAATCTACAAGGTTCCTTCCACTGAAGCAGAAGCCCTGGCATCTAGTAAGTAACTTTATTTTATTTTCGCAGAATATTGAGATTGTATAATGGAAAGGGATTTTAGAGATTAAAATTTAAGGTCCCCGGTGTCAGCCAGCCACCCACTCTTCCAGTCAGCGAAGACTTACTGGGTGTCTGTCACGTGCCAGACCGCGTCCTAGCGGTGGAGACTGCATCAGTAAGCAGGAAGTTCAGAATTCTGCCCTCTGGAGCCAGGAGAGGGTTTACACCGGGGGCTTGTTGCCGGTGAATCCCAGCCTCCCAATCTCATGGCGCTTTGTCTGTCTGTAGTAATGGTTCACAAGAACCGTCGGTTTTGGGGTGTCTCCTCCGTGCTAGGCGCTGTGGGAGCCGCGTCACACCTGCTCTCTTACTTGACGTGTGAAGCCCTCTGTGGGGCAGGGGTTCCGTTGTACAGATGAGGATGCTCGGGCCTGGGACTCACACAGGGAGCGGGGCGGCGCTGGAACCTGGTGGGGTGTTCGGGGCCCCTGCGCTTCGCCACGAACCGCGCCGGCTCTGGGGCCGCCAGGACGGGGAGGAGCTGTGTGCTGGCGAAGTGCGGCCTCTCTCTGGGCTGCTGCCATTCTCCAGCGTCTGTGTGTCTAGGAATTCCCAGTGAGCGTGGAGTGATTTTATTTTCTGCCCCAAATTATGCCCTTTACTAGCTCACCAAAGAGTCCTGGTTAATATTGTCTGAGCTCTTTGAAACAGCACGCCCCTAAAAAAGACCTTCCGTCCTTGAAGGAGTTTCAAACGCTGTGCAGCGCAGTTCCAGGAGGAATAAAATGTGTACAACTAAAGGGTAGAAGAGTTTTACATAGTAAGTGCTCTTTGAGTTTAGAGGAGGGAAAGGTTTACATTGGGAAGGGTACCAATAAATTCTCCAGTAATTATTTTGGTATTTAGAGTAGAAAAGATTGCTCACCTAAAAGCCTGATATGAATTATTTTTGCAGTTCCTCCATCTCCATTACTTACGTCTTGCAATTAGGGGAGAAAATATTGGGCATAAAATGTTGAAAGACACTACAGCCAGAAAGTGAAAAATACCAGTCAGAATCGTGGCCAGGTTGGGAGTGATAGCTGGGTGAGGGGAGGAAGGAATGGCTCCTGACTGAATGGAGGAGAGTCAATGGTGACATCACGGGTTAGAAACCGTTTTACATCTGTTCAGTATCGGTCAGTCTAATATAAGTAAAGTGTTTTCATAGAAATAATTCTAGTTTAAGAGTTTGAGTAGAATTCTTTTGAACAAAGTTTGTGGTTTTTTATTTAAATCTTTTGTTCTCTCTTTGAGCTCTTCTCTATATTAATAGCTTCAACTACCTTCATTTAATAAATATTGAAGGACTTTTGACAGTTTTATTTTTCCATTTTTGATTTCAAGTATGTAAAACATTTACATGACCTGAAAGTCAAAATTATATCAAAAGATACATTTAGAGTCTTGTTCTTATCTTTTCCACTCCATTCTTTTCCGCCCTGATAGGTGATCATTTTTACTTGTTTCTGGTTTACCCTTCTTAGGACCTTTTTGCAAAAACAAGCAAATATTTTAATGTATGTATTTTTAAGGTTAGATTTATTGAGGTTGAATTTACATACAGTGAGATTTATGTGTTTTAGTGTACTGTTTTATAAATTTTTACCAATCACTCCCTTATCAGCAAATGGATAGGATAGGATTTTGAGGTCAGAATGGCAGGCATGACAGTTCTAGGCAGGATGAATGAATGGAATAAGAAGTGTGGATGGTGGGAAATTCAGGAGGAAGATAATTAAGAACAAATTATCTTACAGTTTTGACAGTCGCTAACGTTTTTGAACATCACGTGCCGGCATGTATGTCCGAGTACTTTATGTGTGCTGTCTGCTCTGCATGGTCCTCGCTGCCGCCCTCTGAGATGCGGTGCTGTGATCCGTGTTCGCAGGCGGGAAGCTGAGGTGTGCAGGTGGGAAGGAAGAGCCCAGACAGCCAAGCTCGTGACTGGTCAGACCGGTTCACTTTTAACCACTGAACTATCTAGAATATAAATACAGCTTCTCAGGCATTTTAACAGCCGTCACGTACCCGCCAGTTCTTTCTTGTCCCTGCTGCGTGTTTCTAGTTGCTGTGATTGTGTTTCATGCAATATGCCGTCTAGGTCTCTTGGCCGCTTTTCTTTGGAAATTCTGACTTGCCGAGATTATCCTATATGTAATAGAATTACAGCCAGACCTGGTACTCTTAAGTGCCTTCTGCCCGCTGAGTGTCAGTGGGACTTCTACTTTCCTAGGAGAATATATTTCTATTAATGTAGCCTTGGTTTAAATTGGCTTCTTTAAAGAGCTGAATGTATACTGTTGGTTCTTGTGGTAGGTCATGATGCCAGCTAAAGCCTCAAGATTCCAGTAAGTATTTGTTCACTGGTCAAATGTTACTTTAGTCACATTAATGAGAAATATACTTGACCTCTAACGTTGAACACAGATACTCTGTTCAGAAATGTTTGAGCTGTTTTCAGGAATAGCTTTGAAACCGGCCCAGCTAAGTCTCATGTCTTCGGTTGAGACGTTAGCGTGTGTGTTCTCACTCTTGCTGCTGTGAGGCGTCTGTCTGTCTGGAGCAGCTCTCGCATCCCAGAGTGAGGTCACGGAGGGCTTGTCGGGGCAGCAGCTAAAAGCCTGCTGCAGCACCCGGCTGCCACCTGGCTGAGGCCGTTCAGGGCCACCGCTGGAGTCACGTGTCGTGTGCCATGCCTTAGTGCTTCTCCTGCGACACTAATTCTACTCTCATTTCTTTGTTTATTTTTCATTCCATCATCAAATCTTAAACCTGTTAGTTGATTGGAAGTTTTTTTCTGTTCTTTTATTGAAACTACTCTTTTTTGTAGCATTTTTATGTTTTAAAAGTCTGGACATATGTGTCTTTTGGTAAACAAATCTCACTGTGCAAATGAATGAAGGAAAGTGAAACCATTTGAAATGAAGTGAAGGGGGAGGGTATAGCTCAGTGGTAGAGCATGTGCTTAGCATGCACAAGGTCCTGGGTTCAATCCCCAGCACCTCCACTTAAAAAAAAAAAAAAGGAAGCGAAGACATGACTTGGGACTAAATTGTGAAAAGGTTTTTTTCTAATCCTCTTATCACATAATTAGATTATATTTTCTTTGTATATTATAAATGTAATATAAGTCAACATCTTTTATATTCACTCCCGTCAGACATCAATTACGTAGATTGAATATTGAGCACCTGTGTGCCAGGTCCCCTTCTGGGTTTGGAGGTAGGGAGGGTTCAACAGAACGAGAAAAGTAAACAAAATGCTTTCCCTTCTGGAGCTTTCTTCCATTAGTGGGAGATGGGCAATACATAAATAAGGAAAAGCATATGAGATGGTGAAATACTGCACAGAGATGAAAGGATGGGGTACGGGAGGGGCCCCAGTTTTATGCAGAGTGAGCAGGGAAGGCATCGTCACACAGAAGTAGCTGTCACAAAAATAATACGGTAGGAAGTATTATTTGACCCCTTGGAGTTAGAGCTTTTTCAGAATGAGCGCCGGTCTCTGACGATGCAGTTGCACTGCTGTCGGTTCTGACATAAAGGGGTGGACGAGCAGTGGGGAGCCTCTCCTCTGCTGTGGGAGGGTCTGCGCGCGCCGGTGTTGGGTGCTGTGGGTGTGAGCGGCCCAGCAGGCTTGAGGCTTAAAGGAGGGAGGGAGATGAAAAAAGGAAACAGTGGGGAATTTGAGAAAACATGATAGTCATTTTTATTTTAGAAGTAGTCATGAGGTACCTCCACAATTAAGTGTTGGTAACAGCTTTAGGGTCCAAAAGGCGGGGTCCACTGGAGTGTGACCCAGAGTATCGGTGCACTGGTGTGGTGATGTGGGTTTCCTTTCGTGTCTTACCTCCCCTGACGACTAAGCTTGTGTCTTAAGTAGGGTGTAGTAATAGAATGTTTCTTTTTAACCTTACGCCTTTACTGTGTATGCATTCTGTCCATGTTTTTAATGCTAGGTTATAAATACTAATTTAAACACATGTAGTCAGCTGGCATGAATAGCTTCATGATCATTTTAATTTTCAGTTTTGTTGATTTCAACTAGAGTCTTAGGGGAAGTAATGTTTAAAATATCAAACTGTCAACAGATATAAAAACAGTTAAGAGTTTATTTTTAAAGCTGTAGTTGTTTTTAAAGTAGCTGTGCAGTTGAAGAAAGGGGAAGAAGACGGAACCAGAAAACTTTCTTCTCCTTTGGCTGTATCTTTCTGCCAGCTGTACATGGTGCTATGAGTACTGGCTGGTAGGAGGAGCTGAGGTTCACTGTGTGGTGGTTTACAGCTTTCTCCTCGTCGTCGTCTTTGTGTACAAAGCAGTGTACTGATTATCTCTGGCTTTGTTAAAGTGACTGGCAGCATGACCAGCATCTAAATTTCTTCGAGGTCAATTTGTTCTTGGAATCTAAGCTGCTTTTCCATTAAATGCCAGAATCTCTGTTGGCATACAGAAAAAGAAAAAAATGAAGAGCATTTAGAATTTTAGGCAATTGACGTGGTACAGGCCAGAGTTGTCAAAAGAGCACTCCGATAGATGCCTTCATGGAGAATAGTTTTTAGAGTCATATTTATCTTGTTCCTAATAAGAGAGAGAATTAAACATTCTACATTTAATTAATCACTAATTATTTGTAATTGTATTGTAAAAGTGAAGACTTAATAGCTGATCTGTTATAATTGTGACAATTTATTTTAAAGTGTTATGAAACTTGTCAGTTTATTTTAAGGCATTGTCCAAACTCCTGCATTTTAAATTGCACATTGCATTAGAGGAGCCTCAGATAACAGCATGGGCTACTTAAACTTTCCTCTCACACTCTCTTTCCTTCAGTGGCCTATTGTGAGTGTGTGCTTTTTGAAAAATCCTTTTTTAGGCTTAATGGGGCTGTTTGAAAAACGTCGCTTCAGAAAATTCTTGGTGTTTGTTGCCAACTTCGATGAGAAAGACCCCAGAACTTTCGAGGGCATCGACCCTAAGAAGACGGTGATGCGAGAGGTATACAAGAAGTTTGACCTGGGCCAGGACGTTGTAGACTTTACCGGCCATGCCCTGGCGCTTTACAGGACTGATGAGTAAGTTTTCTGGGTTTTACATTTTTATTTTTCTCGGAATTCTCACTGAATTTCCCAGTTCCCCAAAGTGGAAATGCTAATAAGCAAACAAACGTACAGCTGTATTATGCTCTTAAAGACGAAGTTCTAGCTGCAACTTAGTGTTAGAACCTTTTAAGTAAAATGTGAGGGTATTGAATCCCTTCTTAAAAATCCCTTCTTAAGGAGACTTTAAATTGAACATCAGAATGCAAACCAAAGCCCTTTTCTAATATTTATTTTCTTTTATCCAGCTATTTAGATCAGCCGTGTGTTGAAACCATTAACAGGATTAAACTTTATAGTGAGTCTCTGGCGAGATATGGCAAAAGCCCCTACCTTTACCCACTCTATGGCCTTGGAGAACTGCCACAAGGGTTTGCAAGGTGAGAGCCCACGTTCAGCCTGGGGCCCCGAACCCCACAGATCCTGAACCTCAGTTTCAGTGGAAGTGTGTGAGATACGGTTGTGAATGATGAGACAAATGTCTGAGTAGTAAGATGGATGCTTTTCATTTTTATTGATGAAACCACGGATCTACAGTTTTCAAAAAAAGTTGAGTTGGATGAATATATAGACCTGTGTAACCAAAACGCCAGTCAGGATGGAGAGTGTTGTCCTGGCTGTGGGGAGGTCCCTCCCGGCCCCAGCCCCTGCACAGCTGCATTTGTGACTCCTGTCACGGGAGATGACCTCTGCCTGGTTTTGAAGTCTTTATAAGGGGAATGCTATGTCCTCACTTCCGTCTGGCGTTTGCCTGACAGTACTTCTGAGATTCATCCATGTTGATACATATGCTAGTAGTTCGTTTTAAAAACACTGAGCAGTGTTCCGTTATATGAATCATGTGAACATACCACATTGTCGTGTGGATGGACATCTGAGTCGTTCTCAGTTTCCGGGTATTATGAATGAAGCCACGGTGAACTTCGTGGAGAAGTGTGTATGGACGTCGATTGTCATTTCTTTTGGGTGCGTATCCGGGAGTGGAATTGGGGGCTGATCCGGCAGGTGTGTGTTCAGCTTCCTGGCACTCACTGCCCAGCAGCTTTCTAGAGCGCTTGTAGCACGTTACACACACTCAGTGCTGTGTGAGAATCCTGGTCGCTCCAGATCCCTGTCAGCATTTAGTGTTGTCAGTCTTTTAATTTTAACCACTCAGGTATGTGGGAAATGCTGTCTCATGTTTTAATTTGCATTTCCTGAGGACCAATATTGACTCACCTTTTTGTGAGCTTGTTGGCCATTTGTATGATTGTGTGGTTTGAGGGCTCATTTCTCGTGCACATCTTAAAAGGCTGGGTTGTCTTTGGTTTGTAGGTGATCTTGACGTACCCTGGCTGCAAGTCTTCTGTCAGTGTTACAAATGTTCCTTCCGGTCTGTGGCTCTGTGGCTTGTCTTTTGATCAGCAGACGTTTTAAATTTTGATAATACATCAAGTTTTTTTTTTTTTTTTAATGTTTAGTGCTTCTTGGGTCCTAAGAAATCTTTGTCTACTTCCAGAGCACGAAGATGCCCTCCTTTTTCTGAGAAGCTTTATGGTTTAGCTTTGTGTTAAGTCTGTGATTTATTTGGAGATGCTGTTGGGGCGTGAGGCGAGGCTCGAGGTTCGTTTGTTTCTGTACTGATACTCAGTTGCTCCAGCACCATTTGTTGAAGAGACGTCCTTTTCCAGTTGCCCTGGTGTCTTTGTGGAAAATTAGCTGGCCGTAAATACAGGTCTGTTTTGTCCCAGTGATCTATTTATTTTGCCTGTTCCATTACCACACCATCCTGGTTACTCTAGTTTTTACAGTAACTCTTGAAATTAGGGAATATAAGTTCTCCAACTTTGTTCTTTTTCATAATTGTTTTAACTATTCTAGGTCTTTTGCATTTCTACATACATTTATTTTGTTTTATTTTTCAGCGGGGTAATTAGATTTATTTTTTTGGTGGTAGTACTGGGGATTGAACCCAGGGCCTCATGCATGCTAGGCATGCACTCTACCACTGAGCTGCACCTTCCCCCTCTACATACATTTTAGAACAGGTTGTCAACTTCTAGAAAAAAAAATTTGCTGGGATTTTGGTTGGGATTGAGTTAAAGCAATTTGGGGGAGAATTAGCAGCACAGAGCCTCCTAGCCCGTGACTGTGCGCTCTTCACGTTTTGCGGTTTCCTTTGGCTCAGCAGTGTTTTGTAGCTTCTGTCACAGACATCTAGCACTTGCTTTGTCAGATTTATTCGTAAGGATTCTGTTACTTTGATGCTATCAATGAAAGTTTCATTTTTATTTAAGTTGTTAGCTGCTTATATACAGAACTACAATCGATTGTTGTATACAGACCTGCTATACGGTGACCTTGCCCATACTAGTTCTGTTAGTTTTATAGATTTCTTAGACTTTTCCTGCAGTCACGTCATCTGTGAGTCGAGAGATTAGCCTCATGCTTTGCGGCCTCTGTGTTTTTACCCCTTGACTTGGTGCGCTGGCCAGGACTTCCAGAGGAATGATGAGTGACAGCGGTGGAGGTGGACGTCCTTGATTTACTCTCAGTCTTAAGGGGAATGCTTTCAGTGTTTTATTAGTAAATATATTTTCTGTAGGTTTTTAAAATGGATTTTGTCAGATTAAATTGCCTTTTATTCATAGCTTGCTGAGAATGTTTATTATGAACGAGGGTTAACACTGAGTTAATTATGCAGATTTCCTTTATGCCGTTGTTACGGTGAACTGTGTAGGTTGATTGTTGGATATTAAATTAACCTTGTACTCCTAGAGTACACACTACTTATCAAGATATTATTTCCCTTTTATTGTTAGATTTAATTTGCATGTGTATGTGTATGTACTTGTGAATGTTTGCGTGTGTACATTCACACAGGAGTTTCTGTTATGTTTGATGGATGCTGGTTACGATTCCGGTGCTGTCCCTGTCTGTGGATGTGGTTTTGTACCAGGCTTGGCAGCCTCGTGAGCTGGACGAGTTTCCTCCTCCTCCGTCTCCTGGGTTTGTGAAGATGGGTGCTTTTCTTCATTGTGTGAGGGAGTCGCCCCGTGAAGCTGTCTGGGCCTGTGCAGCTTGCTTTGTGGGAAGGAGTTTGATAGTTACTTCATTTTTTCTTTTCATATTTTATTAAATAACAATTGTGCTTGATCGTTAAGGTCTTTAACCCTTAATGTCACTTGGTTATTCTGTTTGTTTATTTAGATACCTTTGTTGTGGTATAATTCCTGTACAGTGAACTGCGTGTATTTCAGATGTATAATTTGATGAATTTTAATAGACGTATACACCTGTGAAATGGCCACCACAATCAAGATAGCTGACATTTCCTGCAGTTCCCAAGAGGTGCACATTGCCAGCTCCTGATTTCTCTCTCCCCACCCCCTTTCCCCCCGGTAACCATAAGTTTGTTCTCGATGTCCATGAGTCTGTTTCTGTTTTGTAGGTGAGTTCATCTGTGTACCTTTTTTTCCACATACGAGTGATACCATACGGTATTTTTCTTTCTCTTTCTGGCTGACTTCATGTAGAATGACAGCCATTTCGTCCTGGGCTTGCTTGTTGAGAGTTTTAAAATTACTGATTCAATTTCAGTACTGGTGATTAGTTTATTCATATTTTCTATTTCTTCCTGATTCTGTCTTGGCAAACTGTGCCTTTCGAAGAAATCGTCCGTTTCTCTGGGTCGTCGTTTTTGTTGGTGTGTGGCTGCTTGTAAGTAGCCTCTTAAGATGCGCATTTCTGTGGTGTCCGTTGTGACTTCTCCTGCTTCATTTCTGACTTTATTCATCTGGGCCCTCTCCCTCTTCTTCTTGATGAGTCTGCCTAAAGGTTTATCAGTTTTGTTTTATTTTTTCAAAGACCCAGCTTTTAGTTTCATTGACCTTTTCTATTGGCTTTTCAGCCGCTTTCATTTATTTCTGCTCTGATCTTAATGGTTTCTTTTCTCCCGCTGACTTCCGGTTTTGTTCTTCCTCTCGCTGCTCTAGGTGTGGGGTTAGGTTGCTTGAGGTTTTTGTTTCCTGACATAGGCTTGTATCACTGTAAACTTCCCTCTTAGAACTTAAGACTTTGATTGTTACTCCATTTTCTTTTAATAGAAGTAAGGCTGTTCAAATGTACTATTTTTTATTTTCAGTTGTATTTTTCAAGGAATTTGACCATTTCAAGTAAGTTCACCTTTTTGATACAAAGTTGTCCGTAACCTCTCTTCACTATCCTGTTGATGGCTCTGCGGTCAGTAGTGAGGGTCCCACCTTCGTGCCTGTGATGGGTAATTTCTATTTCCTCTCTTTTCTTGATAGGGTTTCATCAGTTTTATGTTCAAAGCACCAAATTTTTAGCTTCTTAATTTCTTTTGTAGTTATTTTCTATTTTATTGATTTCTGTTCTTAATTTCTTCCTTTTACTTACTTGGGTTTAACTTTTTTTCTTTTAGTTTTTTTAAGGTTGAACCAGATAATTGATTTTATACTTTTCTTCTCTAACATGAGGATTTGAAGGTTTGAATTTCCCTCTAAATATGTGCTACCCAATATGGTACCTTATCTTTCTTGTGAAATTTTTTTTTTGAGTTATTTGAAAGTATAGTGTTTAATTCCTAAACATTGGGAGGTTTCCCTGAACATGTTGTTACTGACATCTAATTTATATCTGTATGGTGAGAGAACTTGTAAAATTTCAGTCTTTGAAATTAAGGCATAATTTTTGGCCAAATACATGATCTATTTTAGTGAATTTTATGCCCTTGAAAAGTGTGTACTTGGCATGTTTTGGGTGCAGTGTTCTTGTGAGAGCAGCTAATAGAGTTGCTCAAATGTGTATTTCTGTTGATTCTTCTATTGGATTACTGAGGGAGGGTCTCCTGCCAAGACTGTGGACTTACTGTTTCTCACTTCAGTTCTGTCAGCTTGCACTTGCGTTAAGCGTTGTTATCAGGTGATGTGCGTTTCTAGTTGGGGCAGGTCTTTGTCTCGTACTCATGCCAGCTAGCTTGCTGTTTGCTTGAGACCCTTTTTTATCCTTTTACTTTCAAACTCTGTCTTTATATTTAAAGTAAGTCTCTTGTAGACAGCAGGTAGTTGAATATTGCTTTTCTATCCAGTGTGGCAGCCTTGGCCTTTCAATGGGATTGTTTAGTCATTTACATTTAATACAATTACTGATGTGGCTGGGATTAGATCTGTTTGGCCGCCTTTTCCCCCGGAGTTCCTCTTTCCTTATTTGATTAATCAAATATTTTATGCATTTCATTTTAATTGCTCTTAGTGGCTTTTTAGCTTTGCCTTTTTATTTCTAACTTTCCCGTGTTCACTCTATAAATTGTACTATGCATCCTTCATTTGTCACATTTTATTTGGTGTTAATATTGTACTACTTTACGTAAAGCGTAAGAACTTTACAAAGGTTTCATCCCATTTACCCATTCTCCTTTGTGCTAATTTTTTGTGTCCTGGATTTATTGATACATTGTAGAGATGCTGGATTCTATTTGTGTTGATTTTTGTTGGCAGTTACATTATTGGCCATTCACCTTCAACTTTTGGAGGCTTGGTTTTACACTTTCTTGGTGGGGGTCCTTTGTTTTTGGCTGAGTCTTTGGTCCCAGCACAGTCAGGTGTGATCTTTTGGGGTTTCACTGGAAAGCCCGAGGTATGTACCAAGCTCCCCTGACATGGCAGTTTCAAACTGCAAACCATCTGTCCACGTGGCCTGGAGTGAAGTCGCTGCTCAGGTTTTTCTGCCTCTCAGCTGTTGGTTTTGCTGGATTCCTCGGAGTCTCTCTCATGTGTACAGGCACTTCTGGAGTTAGTTAAGGGTTTGAAGAGATTTTATAATTTGGTTGCTCCTCCTTTTGGAAGATTTCCTCCCACAATTTTAATCTACTTTGACACCCCAAATTCTGTTTTATGGCAGCTTAAATCAGTGAGACTGCAGGTTTTTTGCATCTGCTGTAGCTGCCCCGTGTTACGAGGCCTGGAGTGGTAGTCCTCAGGGGGAGGCCCATACGCGCCACGTAAAGGTCTCTCCCAGCTGCTCCCTTTCCAGTCCCTTCTCTGGTTCCTACTTGGTTTTAGTCGCTCTCCTGATAGCCTTGTTCAGAGCTCTGCTTGCACGCAGGAGGATTAGATGTACACAAGCAGTTCTCCTGTTGCTGGTTAGTGTTTTTTGGACTTTGACAGTCATAACTGTGAATGTGAGACATCATTTCATGGTTCTGTTTTATGATTGATGCTTTAATGACTTTTAAACTGCTGCCTTCTGGAAGGAAACGCAATACATCTTGGCTATAGCTGGTTAGATTTGACAAGGAGACTTGAGGATCTGGAACAATTATAAACGATTGACTGCACTTTGAATACTTCTCTAGGCTGAGTGCTATTTATGGGGGCACCTACATGCTGAATAAACCGATCGAAGAAATCATTGTGCAGAATGGAAAAGTGGTTGGTGTGAAATCTGAAGGAGAGGTAAGCAGCTTACAATTTATAAAAATGTCATACTCTTATTAAGAGAACCTTATTGTCTGATAGTACTTACTTTCTTGTGAACGCTGGTCCTAGGTTTCAGACTAGCTGTTTTCTTTATGGTAGCTTGGTATTCACAGCGACCGAAGAGTAATTACAGGTGTTGGCTCCCAAAGTTTCATTTAAATTTAGCTTTATTTGTACCACTGTTGGTGGAAATGAGGCTTGGCCAGTATTAACCATTTTATTATTTAGTTTAGTATTATTAACAAATTATTAAATAATGTTAATAATCATTACTATCAACATTTATCATTTTATTTGGGTTTAGCCATGGAGGTGGCCAGGTGGTGTTTTGAACAGTGTGTTTCAACTTTAAATTGAATATAAATTGTCAGTTTTGTTAAAGTGCACGTTGTTACTCAGTAGGTTTGTGGTGGGTCTGTGTTTTCTTGAAAGCTTTCAGGTGGCGCCAGTGCTGTTGGTGTGCAGACTGGACCGTTCACGTTCCATGAACTGTCACCCCTTACGGAAACGGTCTTCATGGGTTCAGACCATGCGGTCCGCACTCACTGCTTGGCTCCCGAACCCTGATTGTTGTTGGAGGTCTTCTGTAACTGCCGTGTACTTTCCGCATACACGTAATAGAGGTTTACCAAAGAGGGCTAAACGTGTCAATCTGATGCCTCAGAGCCCTTTTTATTGCAAGCTTTCATTCCATTCTTCTTTGCTTCACACAACTACTTCCTCTTACATTTCAAGCCTTTGATAGAAGGAGGAAGGCTGTGATATAATAACATAATTTATCTTGCAACTTAAGTTTTACTTAGTATAGTCTTAAGATGAGAATGATTATGGTCTGTTTGTAATATTCATACCACTGACGGACAGTTACACTTTTCACTGGGTGTATTCACATGTAATGACAGTCCTTAAACACAGTTTTGTTTAATCCTAACCACATCCCTTTGTGGTTAGGTAGAGCCAGGATTTGAACCCTGGTCTGCCCAGTTCTAAAACCTACACTTCTGAACACTAGGCAACGCATTTTTCCTAATACTTGAGTAAGATTTAGGATTTGTTCCAGAATTTGTAATCTGTAGTTCACTAAGTACCAACACTTAACTTCACGAAGATAACATGAATTTGAAGGACGAGTGGCGCCAGTGTACAGTAGCGTCACCGACCCTGAGTGCCGCAGTCTTGAATGTTTGTTGCAGATCGCGCGCTGTAAGCAGCTCATCTGTGACCCCAGCTACGTGAAAGACCGAGTAGAGAAAGTGGGCCAGGTGATCAGAGTGATCTGCATCCTCAGCCACCCCATCAAGAACACCAGCGATGCCAACTCCTGCCAGATCATTATCCCGCAGAACCAGGTCAACCGCAAGTCAGGTGAGTGCCGAAGGGCAGCAGGCGCCTGTAGACGCCTGTTAGACATAATTCACTTTGTGTTTTATGCCAGTATCTGCTCTGTTACGGTGAGGAAACTAGTTTACACAGGAAAACAGTGTGACGGGTTCTTCCAGCTCACAGTGGCGCCAGGTCCTCGCGTGGGGGTGGACGTGGCGGCCGGGCCCCCTGGCCTCTCGCCCACCGCGGTGGTGCGCACCGCTGCGCTGCTGGGGGCCCGTGCTGCTGTGCTGACCTGATTTACCTGTTCGGTGTGTTTTTGGAGCCAATGACAGCACTGCTTTTACGTCATCGTTTGTCTACTTCATACTTGTCTTTGACTTTGATTTCTCTGATTAAGGTCAGGGGTTTAGCTCTAAAATCGTAATTCCTAATCTGTTTGCTTTAACCGGCTGTTTTCACCCGGGAGCTGCTTCTGTGTCTTCCTTTCATCAAAGTTCAACTTAAAAGGGGTTGCTAGCTTTTAATGGCTGGTGGAAGCTGTCTGTGTTTCATTTTCTCCATGAAAGAAACCAAGTCACTGGAGATTATTAGTAGGACAGAGGGACTTAAACATCCATCAAGGGCTCCCAAGCGGCCTCTGGACCCGGGAGGGTAAAGGGAGCCCAGCGAGGATCTTCTCTGTGGGAAATCACCTCGCTACTTTGTGCTGTGCAGACACATAGAACCTGTGAATTGTTAGATGAGCTTGTTCGCCAACTCAAGAATAGCTTAATGCTGTTTGCGGTTTTATATGTTTTAAATCAATGAGAAACCAGTCGTTAAATAAGTCCTTTCTTAGCTATTCAGAACCTTTCTAGACACGGGGTTCAGCAAGGAAGAGCCCCCCAGTGAGCTGTGGCGGAGCTGGGGAGTCTCATTGCCAGGCCCAGGGGCTCACTGCCGCATACGCCCCTCCCCTCCAAAAGGCTGAAAGTCGCTGGGTGGATTTGCCTGTTGTGCGTAGGCCCTGCTTCCTCCGCGCAGAGCTTAGGCTTAGACGACACGCCTCTCCAAGCCGCTGGTCTCACCTCGGTGAAAGGCGGCCTTCCCGAGCGCACGCAGGGCCTGCAGTTTCGGGCCCTGTGCTGAGCGGCCTTCCTTGTTTCAGACATCTACGTCTGCATGATCTCCTCCGCACACAACGTGGCTGCGCAGGGCAAGTACATCGCCATCGTCAGCACGACTGTGGAGACCAAGGAGCCCGAGAAGGAAATCAGACCAGCTCTGGAGCTCTTGGAGCCGATCGAGCAGAAGTGAGTGACGCGCTCGTTTGCTTCAGCTGAGACAGACTCTGGCTCCGCAGTGGGGCGCACCCACGGGAGCGGGGGAGGCAGCCGCCATCTCCGCCAGCCTCGCCGTGTGCGTGCGCGCGCACGGAGCTCACCTGCTGACTTAATTCTCTCCCCCTCCAGATTCGTTAGCATCAGTGACCTCCTTGTACCCAAAGATCTGGGGACAGAAAGCCAGGTGAGTAGCCGTCTGCAAAGGGTAATTAATTACCAGGCTTTACTGGGGTCGTCCCTCAATAGCCTCAAGTCTTGTGATTTTCATTTTCAGATCTTTATTTCCCGCACGTACGATGCGACCACTCACTTCGAGACAACCTGTGATGACATCAAGGACATCTACAAGAGGATGACAGGGTCCGAGTTTGACTTCGAGGAGATGAAGCGCAAGAAAAACGACATCTACGGGGAGGACTAGCAGCAGCGCAGCCGTCGCCATCAGGACAGACGTAAACTTTGGCAGATGACGTGTATTGTATGAGATCAGTGTTGTAAGGCCTGCTTTTGTGATCAGAACTGAGATTGCAGAGCACTGTACCAGTAAATGTCCCTCCCCTTTCTAACATCATGTATTAACTTGTTTTCATGGAGTGGCTATGCAGAATTGGCAGGTGCCCACATTCTGTCCAATTTAACCTATACTGGCTTGATTTTTCTAGTGAAGGATCAGTTTTAAAACATTGTGATACTGATACAGAGAACTCGATACGGCATTTGTATCTTTTAATCAGTGTGTAGCCTTTGCCGTTACTGCTTCTGCTGCTCCAGAGCGGACCGCGTGCCACCTGCCACCTGTCCTCCAGACGCGGAGGAGGAAGACTGGAATTGACTTCTCCATCACTGGGGACAGCATCCCCCACCATGCCCCATCCCCTTACGTGTCTGTCAACTATTACGGCAGTGCCCAGGCAGCACGGCCACGAGTCTGGTTTACGTGGGCCTCAAATTCTAACGAACTCCAGCGTCTGAGTCATTTTGGAGGGAGCCTGTGTGCGGTGTTTAACCTAGTAAGATTGATGAGAGCAGAGGGAAAGACCCATCATAAAGCAGATAAACCTAGAAGCTTCTTTTGTATCCCAAGTGTGGCCTCTTCCACGGACCAAGCTGCGATGCAGTATTGACTTGACAGAACCCCCACTCCAGCGGTGTCTGTACTGCAAAATAAAGCCCCCCCTGGAAACCAGCTTCCTCGTGTCGGTGTGTCGTGTCCTGGAGGGGCAGAGCTGTAGGCACTGTGCCGGCGTGGGCCCTGGGGGCCTGTCACCGGGCCGTGCTGGTGCTTCAGAGCCCCGACCTTCCCGCAGGTGACGCTGTCGGGTGGGACGGGTGCTTGACTGCTTTCACTTAATTTAAACTGTGGTTAGAAGTGGTTTTTTACTGGTACCTCCTATGGCCTTGACAGTTAAAGCCTCGCCGTGTATGCCGTCACTTAGCTCCGAGGAACGAGGGGTGTCTCAGCTGCGTTCTCTTCGTCTGAATGCTGAGTCTTACAGTTGAGCCTGACAGACAGACTAGGCAGATGGTCTGTCACAGGAATTGGGGTGTTAATAGCTAGCATCACACGGTGATGACCTCAGCTCAGTTCTCAGTCTCATGCTCCTTTTTTGGCCAGAGGATTCTTTGTTGTGGGGGCTGCCCTGGTACCCTGGATGCACCTCCCTGGCGTGATGACCCAGAGTCTTCCAGGGCACAGGCTCACCCGCTTGAAAACCACTGCTTGTCTGCGTAAGATTGAGACTCCAGCCGGCCCTTCCCCTCGCCCTGTACTCACGCTGTGAGCTGCTGGCGCAGGCAGAGGCACAGGCTGGGTAAGCAGCACCTACAAAGAGCACCAGGGCCTTCTCACGTTCTCCAGTCGGCTTACTTACTGAACGGCTGCTATTTCCGTGCCAGGCCAGCGAGGTACGAAGGTGAGGAGCCTTCAGTTCCGGAAGAGGTGGCCTCGTGGGCTCTTCAGCAGGGGTCGCACGACTGTGTCAGGCAGGCAGCACCTGGCAGGTGGCAGGTGCCTGCCAACGTGCTTTTCCTTCCCCTTAGTACTTGAGCTCAGGGTACCAAGGATGGTGACGGTCCTCTTAATAGATTCTTAAACGAGCGGGCTTCTACACAAGCGCTGATGTAAAAATAATTAAAACTGTTAGCTTCCTCCTCCTGAGACAATCACAGAACTAGTGCAGCCAGCACGCCCGGCCGAGGAGGGGGTGTGAGCAAAGCAGGAAAAAGGCTTTGAGAGACGTTTCTGTACAGGTCTCATGTGACCCCGTGGAGGGCCAGGTGCAAAGTCCTGTAACTGTCCTGTCGCTGCTGCAGGGACACCTCGCCCTGCGAGGGGACGCCCTGGGCAGGTCAGTGGGGCCTAGGCTGACAGATCGAGGCCAAAGTGAGGTAAGTGGTCGGATTCCTCTGGAAGCTAGTCCTTCCGCAAAATGGCCTTCCAAATTTAAACTATAGAACGTTCTCTACAAATTTTTGCTATAAAGTCATTGCAGATGCATTTGAATGATTTTTAGTTGTCTTTTATTAAAAAAAGAAATTAGTTACAAAAATCTTTGTTCCAAATAGATACTATGTATCTTACAAATGTTTCTGCTTAGTTTTAAGGATTACTGTAGAAATGATTTCTAATATAAATAAGTGATTATTTCTTCCTCAGCTGATTTTGTAGTGTACCAGTTACAAAAACTAAGTGAAAAATTTGTACCATTTAGGAAAAAAAAGTGTTACCTTTATGTAGTGTTGCTTGAATAACAACAAATAAAACCACTTAGGATTATAGTTTTTACACTGGTGGTGGAACCTGTAAAACAGTGTAACATGCATTACATGTGCCGTTCTGACCTTCACATGCAACAACAAAGCTACTGATTAAAACGGGTTTTTTTTTTTTTTTTTGCTAGTTTTTGCTACCGTTGAGTACATTTGTAAAATTTTTATTTTTAACGTTAAGTTCAATTAAAAGCTTTGAAGGCATACTGTTCAAAGTGAGAATAATTTAGAACAATGGCAACACTGCAGCCCAGAGCTTCTGGGGACCAGGCCAGACGTCCCAGCGACGTGAAGATGGAGGAGAGCCTTCCCGCGGGCTGCAGAGCACTGATCTGAAGTTCTGTGTACCTCAGAGGTTTTCAGGGAAAAGGGAAAATAACTAATTTCTTGTTGGCATCAACGATGTCTAAGTAAGCTGCAGTTGAATTACCTGGGTAAGTACAAAATTGACAATAATTCCATCTTTAAAACCAAATAACCATGAAGTATCTCATCAGCAGGAGGCTGCCTAAGGGGGAAACAAGTGTCTGCGTCTGGGTCACAGCAGCTCCTGGCCTGGCGTCAGACGGCCTGCAGGTGACATGTACGTCGTTCCCAAAGTAGGTCAGTTACCTCATGAGTGACACTTGAGTGATGCCATTTATGCCAGACCAGCAGCAGCTCCACCCCTAAGTAAGCAAACACTTGAGCTCTGCAGCCTGATGTGTAAGGTGCAAGACAGTTTTCGCACAGCTGGTCGCTCACGGGTGACGTTACCTGCTGTCAGTCCCTTGCTGGAGAGTGAGGGCTGGGTCCTTACCAGTAGCTACTCCTAAACGGAGCGGCTACTTTTTGTATATTTTCAACGAAGTCATTTACGTCTGTGACGAGGATGCCACCATTTTCAAAGATTTCTCTGGAGACCACAGGCTTTTCTGTAAAAAGAAAAAAATCGGTGAAAAATTCATCTACGTACAAAGTAGCAGAATCCCTTTAATTAAAAAAAACAAAAAACAAAAAAATCCACCCTCATGCATGTAAGGGGAATTCCAAAGCAGCCACTGCCCCGAGAGCGGGGAAGGGGAGGCTGCAAACCTGATCAGTGACAGCTAGTCACTCCTTAAGGCATCCTCAAAAGCCTGGAGCAGAAGGCTCCTAGCGAGACAGACCCCGTGCTGCCCCCCCCCCCCCCGCCTCGCCGTGTGCGGTGCCAGGACACGCCGGGTCTGAGCTTATTCGGCTGCCAACTGGGGCAGGTCCGCACGTTTTACGGTGTCCAGGGGCTCCCTGTGGAGGACGTTCTCGAGCGGCCCTACCACGGCGCCAGCTGGTTGGATTTACCTGTTAGGAAGACGGCAAACCTGGCGTGGACGTGCTGAACCTGCAGGCTTAGCAGGCACTTCAGGTGCTCGGTTTTTGCTGACGACCGAGAGTCACACTGGTGGTAGGGGAGCGGCTCGGTGATGTCCGCGCTCTGACACGACTTCAGGATCAGGCTCTTCCTGTGTGCGGTCGGGTCCACCCTGGAGGAGGCGCGCAGGCGCGCAGAGCAGGCCCGGCGTGGAGAAGGTACCTTCATTTTCAGTTTTATTCCTACACTTTCCCTAGACTTCGCTGCTGTCCCGCCGAGTTCCTGCACAACATCGCAGGCGCGCCTACTCCTCCTTAGGTAAAATACGGGGGCCTTGTCCCACAGCAGGGGCCCTACAGTCACCTGCCACCGCGTCCACCCCTGCCGCTTGGCAGGTGTTTCTGAGTAGTGGCCCTCCTCCTGCCTCGCCCCACAGCAGCGCCCCCAAACCTTACGCTCCCTTCAGAAGCTCTACACTTAACTGTTGGTCAGAGTCACCAATTTCTTGGAAAAAAAGTAAGAACAAGATTTAAACTGAGGTGGAAAAGAACAAGGAATTCTAGCTGTTACATGATTTTAATGAAATTGGTGACTGACCGTTTTTCCTTCCAGAGGAAAATGTTCCCGGGACTTCTCCCCCTCCGCCCTCGGTTCCGTCTCGTGCCAGCACTCGCGAGCCTGGCTGGAGGGAGACCCGCCCCGCACCTTCCCACAGCTGGTCACGAGCGCTAGGGACCCCCGAGCTTCCCTCCAGGCTTCATCCTGTGTGCGTGTAAAGGCTTAAGGTTGGCGCCACGCTGTACGGAGCTTTTACTTCTGTTACTGAGTAGACGTCTGGATGTGCTTCTACTGGTGTAAGCTCTGCGTGAGGTCGCTTTGCATCCCTTTAAAGGGCTGCGTTTCCGCTTAGCCCTGTGCTCGCCCAGAGGTGGCCCTGAGGCTGCTGCTGTCTTTACCGATCCCCAGCCCTGGCTATAAACGTCTCTAGAAACAGTGGTTTTTAAAAGCTAGGTTTTTTTTTGGTTTTAGTTTTAGATAAATTCTCCCCCACAAAGGTCAAAATAATATGGTGAGTTTTCTGAAAAGTTATTATTATCCAAGACTGGCACGCTCTGAAGAGCAGACTCGGGGCCAAGGGCGACAGAAGGCCGCGCTCCCCCGACCCAGGCACGCGGGGGCCGCCGCTTCCCCTTAGTCCTGAGGGCGACCCTTCCCCCCCCCCCGCCCCCAGGCGCTGCCTTGAGCCCCTCCCTCGCTGAGGGCGGCAGCGACCCTCGTCGCGACCCTCGTCCCGCCCGCACCGGCGCTCTAGGAGCCCGAGCACCGAAGCAGGAGTGGCCGCCAGGTCGGGGAGGGGCCTGCCGCGTGGACGGCCAGTCTCCCGGCCCTCGCCCCTGTACTGCCCATGCCCGTGGGGCCCAAAGTGGTCCTGTGACTAATGTCCCCTCCTCTGTAGACCTCCCTGGGCCTCGCACCCCTGTCCCCCCGCAGCCAGCAGGCCTTTTCAGCCAAAGAACCAATCAAAACGCCGTGAAAACCCCACTCACACTTCTAAGAAGGCTCGCCTATTTACAGGCTACTGTTTAAGAGTGAAAATTAAGGATACACGCGTTTCATGCATCTTATAACTCTGGCAACTTAAAATATGAATAACTCAATTTTTAACAAACAGTAGAGACTGAACCGACGGACACTTCAGGGCTGCAGGGCCTGTGCTGCGCGGGCGCAGACAGTGCCTCAGACTCGCGGTTACGGTTACAACTCGCGCTTCCTCCACCGCAAGCCCTGCTTTAAGAACAAAACCCAGACGCCTGTCAACGGACCGACACACCGAGCGCAGCAGCCTCGCTCCGGGACACGCGGGGCGCCCTCCCCTGCCGAGAAGGCCTTACCTCACGTCTTCTCTCAGCTTCTTAGTTTCCCTGTAGTGAAGCAGCCACTTCCACCTCCCATTTCCATTTAGTTTCTCCAGGATTTTGACAATTTCCTTCAGTTGAACTACAGAATAAAATTAAGTTTGACAAAAGAAGATGTGTTTTAGAATTTGGGGCTTGTCTGCTCACAGTCCCGTCATCGTTACTCGTGAGTAACAGTGCCCCCGTCTGCGTGTTTGCCACCACTGCCCCCCTCACAGCCGGGCAGGACCACGCCTGCTCACCCTCTGGCAGCAGGCGGCCGCACAGCGGAGCGCTGCCTGACGAGCAGTGACAGCTTCTAACGTACGAGATCATGCAGTTGGAACAAAACTAGGAGGTCCCGTTGCAACAGAAAAGCCAGGTCTAGGTTCCTAAACACAGAATCTACAAATGCTTTCCTCTCCAGTTTCCATGCAACGTTCATGCTTGTTCAGGGCTGTCCTCACCTCCCACCGTGTTCAGTTCTAATGAGCTATGCAGGCCGGGCAGATTCTGATTGTGTGTCAAGTGTCTGCCCTGTGCCCGAACATTCTTCCGTCAAGCTTGTTGCCCCAAAAGGACTTACATATGAGTGTTCAAGCAGATAACTGAAGACTTAGAGCCATTTTTTAGATTTCCACGACACTGACAAGATGGTAGGGGTGACGGCAACAGAAATGGAAAAGAGGGCTGATTCTAAACAAATAGGTAGTTGACTTGATTTGGCAAAGGAAGGAACTGAACATAGCCAGATCTCAGAATCAGTAGTTTAGCCACATTACTGAGAGGTTTGGTCGTGAAGGGAATCAGTTAAAACAAGAGGGTAAGAACGTGCCCGGTGGGAACCAGAATCACGTCAGACTGTGTGCACGGCCGATGGCACCCTGTTCAGTAGGTGGTGACTGCTGTAATAATCATTTCTTTTTGATGAAATAATTTTTGGGTCACTGAGTGAGGAGAAATTTGACTAGATAATAAAGTTAAATAAAAGACTAACCTAAGGTTAAAGTTTCTAATATTGTGTCATCTGACACCACGAAGCCTCCCGTCCGCAGGAGCTCCTGGTGGGTGCCGTCGAGCACGTCCTCAGGGCTGTCCACTCCGGCGAAGACGACGCTGGGGAGATGCTTCAGCTTCAGCAAAGAGGGAATCTGGGAAACAGGAAAGGACACCCCAGTGAAGACAGGTTCAGTGGGTCACTTCTGTCCCTTTTATTCCAGATTCAGAAATAGCGGGAAACACCTTTACCCTTGATGACTGAGTGGGAATCCTCCCACACAGGAGGAATAAACTCTGTTCATTAGCAACGCTGCAGACTCATTAAAATCAGTTAATTACGAAGTGGTCTCTCCCGCTCCAGAGGCAGAGAAGGCGGGGCCCGGAGTCGGGCGGGTGGCCAGCTCAGCACCGCTCGCCCCGTCGCAGCCTGGCGCGGGTCAGTGCTCTGGGTTCCGGTCCCCCCGACGCAGGCTGGTGCCCGCCTGGCCCGTAGGTTACACCTTCTTGGGGCAAGCAATTACTTTTATTTAACCAACATGTAAATATGGCAACAAAGAGTTAAGAAAATTTTCACAAATCCTTGTAAAGCAAGATTTGTTACTGTTAGGCAAGAGATGCAGATTCGTATTTCAGGCGAGGAAACTCACCGCTATGTCTCTTCACTGAACTTCTCCATTACTTTCTATGAGAACTAACCCTGAGACGTAATATGCCCCGTAAATACCTTGGTAAATGACAACAGAGTATCACCTCGACCCCACTGCCTTCCCCCTAGACTCAGTGCAATTGTGGTTTAACTTACTCCCTAAATAAAAAGGCAGTGATGAGTCTGAAAACTAGAACGTAAGATGCCCGGACACGCTTCTTTGCAAGAAAGTGGCTCGCAAACCTACCTGGTGCAAGTGCGACGCTATGTCCTCATTTCTGATGATGACCATCAGCGTGTCCTCCTCTCTGCGAGGAGCCTGGCAGAACCGCTGAGGGTCTGCTTCCACGTGGCCCCCTTTCCTCAGGATGTTCTGAAAGAGTTACAAACAGCCGTCACTACACGACGGATACTGCGCACAACTACTTGAAGGTTTACTGAAAACCTCAGAGGCGCACGCTGTTCACTGAGTTACATCCCAAAGGCAACATCAATGGTAGCCTGGCTCCTCATTGGATGAGCTTGGACCTAAACGCCCCCTGGGTATCACTGACACTGGGCTTTCCAAGTTTATTTCAGAGGCAAAGCACTTGATGAGCCCTTCATGTCCACAAGGGCTGAGTCTTCTGAAACATGAGACTCGTACACACACAAGTTTCACCCTCTTCAAGGGAATCACCCTGGGGAGGCAGACACTACTCTGAAAATGCCACCTCCGGTCATGACGTTCCTAGAGCTCCTGACAATACCCATGATGCCTCTGCACGGCTTCGAGTGCCATGAACACGGGCTCCTTCTGGAGAAGCCAGCAGTCCCCCGGATCCGGGCGTCTCTCTTCTCTGGAAAAGAGTGGGAGACGTGCGCGATGCTGCCGGGCTTTCGCGTGCTGCTGCAACGCAGTCTCCCGTCCCCTCGCACAGGACCGCTCTGCAGTGAGACGCCCGGGAGGGTGAGCCCATGTAATTCCAGAGGTCCCTTAACCTCCAACTTTGTCGTGACTTTGACGTTGTTTCCATGTAAAGGATTCTGGAGGTTTACCAAAAACATTGTCCGAGCATCCCTTCTTGTTTCCTTTATGAAAATAAGGTGTTACTTTGGTCTCCCCTGGATCTCAAAACAACTAAAAGTTTGACTATTTCAATTCTTCACTCAAAATGTACAGCAATGTCTTTTCACAGACATCCCTACAGGTAAGATTTCTTTTAACGAAGAGCCCACTAAAATATCTAAATATAAATCCTCACTTATTTTACTAAGAAACTATTTGAATAATACATTTTCTGTTATGTTGAACATTTTCATCAGATCTGTGGAATTCTGGGCTATTCTGTCACGTGCTGTATTTGGACAGTAATAAGCTGTCTTCCGAGAAACGGGGGCCTGACACCCTGGCACTAGCGAATGCTTCCGGGCTCCAGGGCAGAAGCACTCTCCACAACAGCTTTCTGAGCTTCTCCAAGCACTTTGCTCTTGACCACACTTAACTCTCAAATTTATAATGTGTCTACTTTGTCACTTGAAGGTCGGTTTTAACCTTTGCACAAAATCTGTTATTTTTTGTTGTACGTAGAGGCTACATGATGGACTGAAAGCCATTTAATGCTCTATTTTTCCAGCTACACCGCTCACTGAAATGGCGTGGGACTGTAGCAGAGACAACAGGAGGCGGAGGGCGTGGGGGGCGCCAGATCTGGCAACTGTGAAGAACCATGGACAATGAAAGGGTCCCTGACGGGGAAAAACCAGTTATACAGAAGGTTGGGTTCCACAGATTTGGAAAAAATGAAATAAAAATCCTATTTAAATGGCACAGCAGGAAGCACTGGCCACCTTGCAGGAGGCTACACTGAAGGCCTGAAGCTAAGGCCTGCCCTCCCCATTTCCCCAGTCTGTGCTCTGCCTCCCAGCGCAGGTCCCCCTCTTAATGCAAACACGTCACCTTTCAGAAGTACTTCTCAGTGCCTCCCACCACCTGCAGCCTCTCCGCGCCCCTCCTCCCCGCCCAACTTGGTTCCCATGACCACGCTGCACCCCAGGCGCTGCCCGGCCCCGAGGACCCGCCCTGGGGTCACTGACAGCTGCGGACGCTTCCCGCTCCTCGGAGGCTCAGCACTGACGGGTTTATCACTGGACACCCCCACCACAGGCCAGACGCCCTAGGCTCAACACAGGACTTAGCAGGGCCGTGGGCCTGGGTGAACTGTCTGAAACAAACCTAGCCAAGCCTTCAGAACCGAGTCTTCCTGGCCCAGCTGCCCACACCTGGGACAAGAGCATCAGTTCCCTGAGAAAACATCCCTCAGCCCCCAAACCAGGCCCCCTGCCCTCAAAACAACGCTGACTCGCCTGCACCGCTGTTGTACGTCTGTGTGTCTGTTTCTTTTATCGTGTTTCTCTTGGCTTGTTAGACCCGATGGATCAGGACAGAAAGGCAACAGGCTCCAACACAGACACAGAGAAGGACCCTGTTGTCTGGGCCGGCGCCTGCTGTGAGGGGGGCCTGAGGGAGGTGCCGGTCTGCGGGGAAGAGGGGCTGGCAGGGCCAGGGCTGAGCTGCAGGCGGGGAGTGTGACTGCACATGGGGTGCAGGACTGAGCCCCCTGCCCGGCAGCCAGAGACGGAGCGGCGGCTTCGGCACAGAAGGATGAGCCTGGTGGTGGTGGGCTGCACGGGAGACTGTTTGTTTAATGGAGGTACTGGGGATGGAGCCCAGGACCTCATGCAAACTAAACACGCGCTCTACCACTGGGCTATACGCACCCACTGCCCCGCCCTGTTTTTGAAACGGAAACAGATGTTGTGTGTGTGCGAACAGACACATATGGCTACTTCCTGGTCCTGCCCACTGGGAGGACGCGGACACAGTGACACCAGCGGCACGGAGCTCACCCAGTGCCCTGACCCTGATGCCAAGTGCTGTTCTCCACTAACAAGAATCCCAGCTCCTTGGAGAAACGGCGGACTTCAAGGCTGGGGCAGGGGACACGTGGGCTGAGCCTGCAACACCACACGGCACCTCAAAGGGAGACGTGTCCGAAGAATTACAGGCACTTCCCACCAGGACACAAGCAGCCAGCTTACAGGGACTCCCAGGGCCGGGTCTGGGACAATCGGAGCAGGAGGAGGAACAATGAAGGGCCAGGTGGTAACTGAGTCGGGTAAGAGGGAACCCCGGTCCAGGCCGAGAGAAGTAAGTGGATAAATAAACAAGAGGAAGAGGAGGGAAAGCAACGAGCACGTGTGCGAAGAACAAGGGCGTCAGTGTCCCCCCTCAGCACCCGTCACAGTCGTTACCTCATCCGGGCAAGTGTCTCTCACGGGAGTCACACCCGCAGAGTGAATGGCGGCCAGTGAACAACCTGAGGAGCAGGGTATTTACATCCCCCCAGGAGCCCCACTTACTAACAAGGACAACACGCTGACGAGTTAACTCTGCGCTTAAGCAAGTGAAGAGTGAGCACGCCGGGAATGGGCCAGGGCACCATGTGTCCCTCCCGACGTGCAGCGCTCAGAACACATCCCACCTGGTCTCCTCGCGGAGAGTGTGTGAACCACCAGGAAACGAGGGACAACGGCACGCCCCTCAAGCACCTGGCCTCGGTCTTGCAAAACACTGGGAGTGACAGCGGCGCCACTGCAGACTGACAGACACGACAAGCAAGGACCTGAGAGGCTGCACGTGGGGCTGCAGGTGCTCAGTGCGACGTTCAGGTGGTGTCAGGGTCATGCGGGCGAGTCCGCACACTCAGCCCCCACACACTCGCGTGGTGGCTCCCCGGGTGGCAGACACCCTGTCGGCCTCAATCCGAGGGCACCCGTGTCTGCAGCACACAGTCAACTGGTTCAGAAATGTTAACAGCAGGGCATCTGGGCAATGGGCACTGTTTCGGCAACCTTCAGGTAAACTGAAAATAAAGTTTTTAACAAAGAATGCTGTCTTTTCCCAAAATACAAGAGAAATTCTGAGACGATAAAGTGAGACATTCTGGCTCCTACTAACTAAGGGTTTCACCACAGTTCCATCACTTAGATTTAAGGACCACGTTCACCAGAACATCAGTTATCCTACATACAAAGAAAAAAAAATCCAAAACCAAAACAGGTCCCTCTCAACTATACACACTAATGGAGGAACACAGGCAGTGATTTTTTAGAAATCTGAATTTTAGCTTTGGACTATGTTTGTGTTTACGTTTGAGTATGTCTACCCTGGCGCTGTTCTGTGACAGTCAGTCACTGCGCTAATTCTGGAAAACAGCACACATCTTTAAACACAGGACAAATGGCCGATCCCTGAGGCCTAACATCTTGCGTGCAGTGAAGGACTGAGCTGTGGAGCTCACAGACCCCTTCACATCACGGCCACTTGCTGAGCCCAAGAAAGCTGCATGACATAAACAAACCAAGTTAGATGCAGTCAGAATAGAGTGAACGCTAAGAAAGCGCTGGCACTTTACCTTCGTTCGCACAAAGAATGCCCTGTCCTCCGTCTCGACAAGGTGGAAGAGGAAGGTGCTCGTGCAGGCCTCCTTCACCACCCTCTCCAGTTTGACGCGCAGACTGGTGCACAGGTCCGAGACCATGTCCTCGTAGGAGGCCGGCCTCGCCGGGGAGGGGCCTGGCTCGCAGGGCGCGGCCTCCCCAGGAGCACCGGCCGGCCCCTTGTCTGGGAGGGCGGCCTGGTGGCTGTTGGCCATCACCTTGTTGAACTCGGCGTATTCGCTGAGGATGAGGGAAATGTCACTCCGGGACTCTTTCAGAGTGCTGTTGTATCTCAGTTTGTTGAGGTGGAAAGAAACAGTCTGGCTTCTGTCTGAGTTCCTCAGACGATTTCTACTGTAGCCGCACCTCTCATTCCAGGAGGGACGGCTCCCATGGCCAGGTGTGTGGCCCCTCGCCTGCTGACTCTGGTGTCTGGTGTCCTTGCGCACGACTGTCACCACAAGGGGACTCCTGCTCCGGGAGGCAGGGTGCCCCAGGGGATCGGGGGCTGTGGTCAAAGGGAAGGCCCCGGCAGCAGCTGGGAGAGGGGGCTCCTTTGGAAAAACGGTGGTGGCAGGGGCGGAAAGCCAAGAACCTCCACCCTTCACAATCTGATTTAGCTTATATGCAAAGCGCAGATACTCCAGATCCAGAGTGTTCTGGGTGAGGCTGTCTGCCGCCTGCCCAGCATCCGTCCAGAGGCTCAGCGGGCCCCACGTCGCCCAGATGCTGGGCTGCCCCCTCAGGCTGGGCAATGTTCTCGAGGCTTCCTTGTGCTCCTTAGTCACAGTGAAGTTGGCGTAGGACCTGGGCACCCCGCAGAGATCTCGGATCTGGACGTAACAGGGCACACGCACGTCTTCTTTCTTTAGCCCAAGGGGCCAGCTCCTGGGAGGGACGCAGGCCTGCAGCCCAGGGGCCTGGCCAGAGCAGCCCCAGCCATCACCACCGCTGCTGTTCAGGCTCCGGAAAGTGTCAGAATCGCCTTTTGAAGCACCTTCTTTTTTCTTGGAGTGACTACGCCGCGAAGCACAGGAGTCTTCCGTGTCTGATTTGGGGTTTCCACAGTCACCAAGAAAGTCCTGATCCGAGTCTCCGGAGAGCGGTTCATAATGGATGGCACAACTCACCCCGATATCCACGCCTCCGCCCAGGGCCTCAGACTCCCCCTTGGCCCCAAGCCCCTCGCCCGCGGTCTCATTTTCTGTCTGCTCTTCAGAGACCCCACACACAAGAGGGGCACGAGATTTGGGAACAAAGGACGCAGATGGCTCTTCACTGCTATTCTCACCGGTTACCGCCGTTGTCCGGTAGGAATTGGTGCGTAAATACAAGGGTAGAAGCCCACCACTCGGCAGGCCCTGCGTCTCACACGTGGCCCTGTCCTGCAGCGCGCAGGCGGGCCTCTGCCTGCCTTCTGGAGGGGCGGCGGTACTCAGCTGAGCGCCCGCGCTGCCCAGGTGGCTGGCTCTTCCATGTAACTGACCTTCAGTGTCATTATTCTTGAGCAAACTGGCCATTCTGATGACGGAGATTTCCTCAGTTTGAAACCCTGTCTCCACGTTTAAGGGGCCTGGACAGTAGGCTACTGCGGCGCTGTCCGAGGACAGGGTGGGCCTGGGCACCTCCGCACGCACACGGGCCAGGGCAACGCTGGCTGTAGCAGCTGGGCTGGAGCTCAAGGACTTAGCTGGCAGGTAAGAGCCTGCATCTGATTTCAGATCGCTGAGCACGAGCTGCTCCTTACCACTCTTCAGGCCGGCCTGCTGTCTTAGTGACACACTCACACCACTTGGGGCGGAAAGAAATGTGTCAGGGAAAGACTTACTGTCCGTCATCTTTCTGGGGCTGGCTGGAGGCTCACCGGTCCCTAGGACAAGATGGCACAGGTCGGCGTCTCTGCTGTCTGTGCTCACTGGCTGCAGTGGAGTTCCCGATGTTGCCAGGGTTTCTGGAGAATCTCCGTATTTGGCAGCAGAAGCAGGCTGGCTTAACTCCGCATCACAGAATGGCACCTTTTCTGAGAATGAGAAACCCTCACCACACTCAGCTGGGACCGCTTTCTCAGTTACTTGACCAGGAAGGGTTAAATACCTATCTTCTCTTCCGGGGCGATTTCTGAACGTGGGAGGCGTCTCAGCAGAGAGCTGCACCTGCTGCGCCTGAGTTATGTCACCTTGTCCCACTGGATGGGTCGGACCAACAAAGAAATTTTCTTTTCCTGTTGTGGCCAAGTCCACTGACTTCATCTGGGAGAACTTGTCACTTTTCCTACACTGTGTGTCAGAGAGTTTTAAACCACCCGGGGACACGGCCCGAGCTGGCTGTGCGGCTTCACCTGGTGCCTGGGGGTCAGGACTAGAAGCTGGTGACACTTCTTCGATGAAGGGAGCGAAGGGGAAGTCTGAGGCCGCGTGAACCTCCTCTGCAACCCCAAGGGCACACGTTTCTTTAGAAAGTAGCAGAGTCACTGTGGGTAGGTTGTCACCTCTCTCCTCCTCTTCCAGTGGTCCCGCTGACGTATTACCAGCAGAACCCCCGTCACCTGGCCCAGTTACTTCTTCCTCCGGCTCCTGAAGCTTGAAGCCGGGTAACGGGGCCACCCGCCCTCCTCCTGTTCCACCAGTGGGCACCTCTGTGTGGCTCATGGGCGGTGACACTGCGAGAGTCAGGTCAAGGTCGGAGTCTTCCTCGGACAACTCGAGGCTGACCTCCTCTCTCTTCGTGGGTAGACTGGTTTGCTGGGTAAGTGCTGAATTATATGATCCAGATCCCCTGTTGTCACTGGTTAGACCACTCCTGTCTCCCTTGGGTTCTGAAGAGCCGTCCGCTGCACTCCTCACTGACGGGACGCGGCCGAGGGGATGCTTTCTCCCCGAGGGGGCGGGGGCTGACGAGGAGGCTATGTCTTCAACCTGGGACGGCTCTATGATCTCTTCTGAAGAGATGCTCAAGAGACTCTGAGTCTGCAGGAGAAATTCTTGAGACAGTTTCATTTCCTCTCTGGGTAACGAACAATTAGAACTTTTAAATAATGATAATGCCACTGAGTTATCAGGCGGCGATGGTGAGCCTGGAACAGTCTGCTCCTTCGGTAATGAACACATTTCTTTAGCAAGTGTCTCTCCATTTACTGAGGGTGCACAAAGGTGCTTAGCGCCTTTCTGTCCTGGCGCGGCTAGAGAGGGGAGGGCCCTAACACTCTGCGTGTGTGCCTTTTCAAATGCGGACGCAGGATGTGGAAGACTCGAAGCAGGTGATACTTGCTTCATCAGCTCCACGTTCAAGGCTGTGGCTTTCTCAGGCCTGCTTACAACCTCTGTCTGCACCGGCACATAGGCACTTTTTTCAAAAGTGAGAGTAACTGGCTCCAGATTGATCATCACACACCCCGTGTCATCCCCCCTTCCCGCCGAAGGCTGGTGCTCTTTGTTTACGAAGCTGGCATGCTGGGCAAGGCCCTGCAGAGCACTTGCTTCTGCCTGCACTGCTGCGTGAAAAACATCAACCTCGCCCTGAAGGGTGCCGTACACAGACTGCTGACAGATCACTGGTGGACTGCTGGCCCCATCACACGTCTTGGCGAACATGGTCTGTGTGACAGCGTCGTTGTACGAAGTTACTCGTGTGCTATCAAGTGGCTCAAAGGCTTTCTCTTCACCAGGAATCGAGGGTCCATTAGTCTGGGAGCCTCCGATGCCAGAAAGCACGAGATCAGAAGTCTCTACTTTCTCTGATGTCTCTTGCTTGGCTTTTCCTGCACTTATCTGAAATAATAAAAACAAAATAATTAAGAATCAAGCGTCAAATAGTTTTTTTAAAAACACTCACATATGTGAAGAACAGAAGAGACAAAGGTCAATTTTAGTTTGCTGTGTTCTTCTGAATCTTCACAGGGTAGAGATGAGGCAAAGCCCTCTCTTTTAGGTCCGTGTCAAACACCCCACAAACAGGAATTTGTTTTCTTTCAATACACACACAGGTGAGAGCTCAAAAACTTCCCTGATTGCACAGAACCTCCTCTTTTTTTAAATGGAATTTTGGGAAGACAAGTGACCAGACCATGGACAATTTAAGGACTTCCAAATGCAGCCCTGTTTGTTAAATAGCACCACTTAACTCAGGAATGCAGCACTAGAGGAAGAACCGCTCAATTAATTTTGTTTGTCAGTAAGATTAAATTAATTTTTAAAGCAAAGAATAACTTACTTTTAACACCAGCTTTCAGTTAGACAATAAACACACCGTCACCTGGCACTCTCCCATGAGGAAACAGCAATCTCTCTCTCGTACTCAGAACACACTGATTAGCAGCTTTCCCAAGGTGTCAATCTCCATTCTGGTAAATAAAGGTCCCTTAAGCCCTGAGCTACCTTTTTTGCTTCTAACTGGAGAGAGTCTCTCTCTCATTATAATGCTTTCCAATTTGACAGAGCAATAGAGAACACAGTGTGGTTTGCAGGAATAAACTAAACCAAAGGGACTGAAGGATTTAGGGTAAACATTAAAAGAAGCCCCTGTGACCCTCCCCATCTCACTGTGGCCGATGAAGTCGGGCCACAGTGAAATCCAGGTGGTAATAACTTTGACATGTTTATAGTGATATGTTTTTTTAATCATAAGCGAAGTCTGGGCATTTGAAAAAGAACTGCTAAATGAAACAGCTGACTGAAGGCAACACGCCCCTGGTTTCTAACACTTACTGTGCTGGAGTCCTCTTCTCACCTATGTTCCCAGAGAGTAAAGGAGTGGAGCAGACCTGTACATGCACCTGTACAACACAGGCATGGCGTCCAAGAAGATTACGGGGGAACATTTGTAAATAGACGCTACGGGAAGTGTTGGGTGCATGAATTTTAATATTCTGCCTTCTACTTCTTAATACTCTTCTATGTTTGCAAAAAATCATTCCTAACATCCTAAAGTAAAATTAGCACTGGTGATGGTTAATATACATAACATACATACATACATTTCTTACTTCATAAGAAACCAGTAAGTACATAGGGAATAACTGGAGTCTGCCTAACCAAACTACAGAAGTTTTCTTACTCTAAACCAGTGACTCTTTACTGGATTTTATGTGTCTCTTTGAGAATAAGATGAAATTTATGGACCCCATCCTCGGAGAACCCCACTCCCCACATAACATATACAGATGTGTACACATGTGAACACAACACATGTAGGTACACATACCACACACACACACAGAATGCGGCACTGGGAGACCTCCAGGTTGTCCAGGTTCGAATCTTGGCCTGACGGCTCACTCCCTGTGTGACTTCAGGCCCTTCTGTGCTGCTCCGCCCTCAGTCTCCTCATCTACAAGGTGGGGAGACACGGTCCTTACCCCCTCCAGCTGTGTGGGATTCACTGATGACTGTGAGCAAAGCGCTCAGACCGCCCTCTGGCCCCGAGCACGCAGCTCTTCGCTCGATGAAGAGGAGCAGCTGGGGACACTCACAGACCCTCCGAGGCTCACCCTCGCACCTCCACGTTGGCCCAGGTAGAGACTCAGTGTTGACACAGGTCCTGCAGGCACCTGAACCCACGCAAAATTATCCTGGAATAAACCTGGGCTGAAAGCTTAAAAAGGCAGGTATTCTGTCAACCCATTTACTTAATATTTTGATTTAGCTTTGATTATCTGGCCTGGCTGAAGATCAGCTGAGAACAGTGGAATGAAACAAAGTGTATTTTCCACATGCACAAACAGTTATCTGCAGACCTGTGAAAAGTATGGTACTTTATTTACTGTCCCAGTATTTTCTTTTAAAAATAATTTTAATATATTCAATTTTAGTTTACTTTAAGGTTTGCTGAAGATTTTTGATGTTTGTATTAGCACACGTGATCCGTAAACACCACTCGAGGCAGGACGTAACAGGCAGTATCCACCTCTTTTAAAAGGCAGTAAGCGCAGCTGAGCGCTGGAGTCAGAAGCCTTCACTCGGCCAGAGACCCGCCTCCCACCGGGAAACCGAGGCCTTGTTTAGAATGTGATTTTACATATTAAAAAAATTTTCTTCAAAACTACTACCAGCATTTACAGCATTCAGGGTTACTTACCTCACCGTTACTAGAATAGATGTAATTCTGGCTTTCTGGGGTCTCCAGATGACCCTCTGTCACAAAAACTTCTTTCTGTTCGCTCTGCAGCCAGAGCTCCAAGCCCCTCGTGGGTGGCGGTCTCACGAAAGGAAGCAGGGAGTGCGTGTCGGGGAAGGATGCCTCGGCAGCACAACCCCCGGGAGCCCCCCTCGCCTCCGACAGAGGGTCCGCAGGGCACCTGTCCACGCAGGAGGGCTCCTCGACTTCACTGAATTCAAACGAGTCTAACGTGCTGTTTATAGACACGTATTTTGCTGGGTTGCTGTGCTCTACTACTTTTCGGGACGATCGTATGACCTTGTTTTGATTGCTGTAAAACAGAGCTACCCACATGTGAAGTAAAAGCTTCACTTCTTCCACGTTATCAGGCAAGTCAGTATTCCAGGGCCTGAGATTTTAAAGAAAGAACAAAAATCACTAAAAATGATTATTTTAGTTGATTGTCTCATCAGAGGCAAATGCCTTCATTCAATGTTAGGTTTTGTATTCATTTTATATTTTACAAATTACATTAACGTGAAACAATGAGTAAGATAAAAATGAAGTAGATTTAACAAATAATTACAATGAGTATAATTCATTCTTTGACAGAGAAAGGAACTGAAAACCAGAACTTTAAAAGTGATTTCTTTTTAATCATAACACCCCTAAGCCGTATGACCGTGATCAGAACACTGGCTCCCCACTCCGCCCAGGACGTCTCTTGTGTTCCACGCAAACTCTCTGGACACAGCACACATGTTAAGTGAATCAGGGTTCCAGCAGCTTTCCAAACCCTCATCTCCTTGCTTCTGCCATTTAAATATGACACTTCAAAGACTCACGGACATCTCAAAACGGAAAGTTGTTCATAAGGCTAAAGTCATCTCCCAAAAGTTCTCCATGTGATCACTAACAGACAGTGGCAAAACCAGCCTCGTATTCCTTTGTTTGTTTGTTTCTTTATTTTAATGGGGGAAGGTAATTTTAGGTTCATTTTTTTAAACCGAGGTCCTGGGGACTGAACCCAGGACCTCGTGCATGCTAAGCAGGCACTCTACCACTGAGCCACACTCTCTACCCTCAGCCTCATATTCTCAACCGTCAGTAAACACGACTGCCTTGTATTATTACAAGCTGCTGGACTTCACTCACACACACACACACACACTGCTGTCTCCCTCCCTGAAGTCTGTCACAAGTAGCCCTTCTCACTGCCTTTACCGTCATGCCCACTCACCCATGCAACGCTCTTACTACAGTCTTCTCCAGTGGGTTGTTGGTGTATTTGCTGTCTAAGCTGAACACATAATCTGTTTCACACTTGAAAGTGACCTTAAAGGAGCCGTCGCAGCTGAACACGGTGTGAGAGCAGAAGTCTTTCAGGCTGGAGGGCAGCAGTCTGCCCCTGTGCCTGAGCGCCGGGTCCTCGGACAGCTTCTGCAGCGGGGAGGTGCTCTGCTGATGCCGAAATGGCATCACCTTCCCCACGGGGGTTCCCGCTTCGGGGCCTTTTGTGCCATTCTTGGCAAAGGCAGGGCCTGGTGCCCCTCTCTGCTGCAGGTGCCTCTTTGAATGTTCTGCAAGGAGCAGGGCGTAGGAATGCTCCACAGCAACAAAAGAGCTCTGGCTTGAGTCGGAACTCTCCAGCGTTTCCTCGGGAAGTGCCGACCGGGCTTCTGCGGGGGCCTGACTGCCAGGCACCAGGCTCCCTTCCTCCTGGTTGACTGCAGGGTCCGGCGTCGGGCTGCTCTCCTTATCAGGAGAGGACTTAAGTAATGGTCCACCTTTTGGACTTCTAACTCCTCTGTGATATTCATGGTCCGATGTACCGTGCAAAGAATGTTCTTTAGAAAGCAAAGCATCATTCTGTGGCAATTCAGGGGAGCAGTGAAAGAGTCTGGCCTCAGGTGACACTGTGGAAGAGGTAGCAGCACGCAGTGCCAGATCAGCCAACATGTTCAGGGCCTGAGAGTCACAGCTGACAAGGGAGGTTTCAGGTGGGGCTTTCTGAGCCACTGTGATATTTTCTGGTTGAGCTGTATTTATGGTAAGAACATGCTCCTGACCATCTGAAATTTCTGATTGAAGCTGTGAGGCAGTTTCTCCTTTGGCTTCAGTATAAAAGAAAAAAAAAAAAGAAACATAACATTTGATTTCCATAGAATTAATTCTTTGTCCTATTACTATGGCTTGGTGAAAATCAACATTAAGTCAATATATTTAAAAAATCGATTATGTTGCATAAATTGTATACTAAAATTTTGCTATCAGACTGAGGTCTCTTCCAACTCTCAGATGCATTATAACGTATTTACCAGAGGAACAAGTCTTAAGGATTGTGCATGTTAATTTAAAAAGAAATCACACTTCAAAAATGCATGTACTGAACTACACACAAGGCATACAACTCAGCTAAAGAAATACAGAGAAAAAAACAAAAACAAGTAAGGAAAATGAGCGTCCTGCCCTCAGAGAGCTTACAATCTAGTAAAAAGAATGTCTAAGTTTGAAACGTATACTGTAGTAGGTTAACATACTTATCTTAGAATCATTTTCCTTAACATGTTATTAGAGAAATCACCTAAATTCAAAATAGAGATGATTTTTAATCATCATGTTTAACCATTTTAAACATCAGCTAAACCATGTTTAGTTATAATGTGTAATTGATATGAATAAAAAAAGTCATGAATATTCAAAACTGCCAATTAATTTCAAGTTTTAAAACTAGTTTCTGCACTGAAAACATTTCCTCTCTATTTACAAAACAGCAAATCTCCTCACTTACTGATAATCAGACACACCCATCTGCCTCTAATTTGGAGAACTGGCGTTCTCAGGACACTGACTCAGCCTTCCTCACTGCGGTCCTCATGAAGGACAAAGTTCACAGCAATACGAGGCATAAGTCCCTGCAGCAGGTGGACGGATGGACAGAAAAGCAACTGTGCTCCTCTTTGTAATTCACAGCAGCAGGTCTGAAATGAACTACTGCCCTGTCTGCAAAGGCCAATAACAATACATTTATAGAGGAGAAGGCACTCTGGCCTATGAGATCATCTGGCAGAGTGAGAAGAGTATGTGTATGGTGAGCAGGGTACAATTAATCAACCACTGCCCGGTTTTTATTTAAAAACAGCCAAGTCCAAAGGGGAAGGTGGGAGAAACTGACCCAAAGAATGAAGTCTCATGACCCCCGTCAGGTTGACTATAAACACAAATTTAACTTTAGGATCTAACGTGTCTGCCGACATGAAGTTCATTCTGTCCTTCTTACCACCACGGCTCTCACACTGAGTATCACTGTGAGCAAGGTCTAACATAGAGAACGTGGCACTGAATCAAGAAAAAGGGTTCATTTTAATAAATGTGTGTCATCTCAGGCAAATTGACTTGTTAGAGATTTTCAACCAATTAAAAATACAATACCAATGATCTCTTTTAAGAAATACAGATAAGACAATGCCAAATGAATTATACAAAAATATTAAAAGTTCAGTAAATAAAAACAATATTAAAATCTTTAAAAAGGATAGAACACTATTAGTTTCAGTGAACAAAATGTGCCTCCTTGAACTAGGACATTTCAAGTATAAGAAATAAAACAGATTAGTATGGGGATTAAGAAATAGAAGAAACATTAAGAGACTATTTTGAAGGTGGTAATTCTAAAACTATAATTTGGAACTTGGCTGCACAATATATACAGACATTTGCAACACAATCTGAAACACACATTCTGAAAACGTTTCATTTTTCTGGGCTCACTTTTTTGCCAATGCCCAATTGCATATCTCCTCCCACTAATCGATTAGTCTACAAATACCGGAAAGCCAATTCAAAGAGCTCAAATGACAAGGCATTATGGACAATCAACGCTCATGAAGTTGACAAATTAATTGGAAAGACAGGACCAAGATAAACTAAATGACTGGAAAGATGTATGAATTTAATTCCATAATGTTCTAAAAAACCCAAAAGGAAACAGAAGGAAAGAGAGATGTGTGCAGATCAGAGGATGAGGAAGGCCTCCGCGCGGACTTTGCCGAGCAGACCCTGGACTGGGAGAGGGTCCTGCACAGGAATGAAAGCAGGCGTAACGTGTGCTCGGTGGCACCGAGTGCCTGGCAGGGAAGGGATGTGCTGGGAAATGGCAGGAGAGAAAGGGGGACGCATGGGCGCCCACACCTGGTCCGGGTGCCAGAACCGCAGCACCGCAGGCTGCAGATCGACACGGCTGGTGAGCTTTCAGAAAACCTGCAGTCACGAAACAGCACTAAAGAAACCGAAAACTAAAAACCAAGCTCATCCACAACAGCATCGCCCCAGTGAAGCAAGTTTCTTTCCCTGACTTCCACTACATTTGAGCTTTTTAAAAAACAATCAAAAGACAGGTAAGAGAGAAAGTATAATCAGAGAATTAGAATTCTAAATACAAAAGTATGAGGAAATAGAAGTTAAAAAAAAAACCAAATATAAAAACCCCACACTACAACCTAACAGGACTCAATAGCGAAGATACTGTAAGTTTTATAGGTTTTACAGCTTGGCAGAACCGCGCTAAACTCAGAGGGGAGATAAGAAGGGGCGTGGCGCTGGGAGAGGAGTGAAGTCCGTGGTGACAGGGAGCGTTCCAGGAAAGCGGTACACAGAACTAGAACAGTCAGTCGTCTGCTCAGATAACAAGACTTTATCATTAACTTCTGCAAAATTAGTTCGGTAAAACTGCTTTTAAAATTAATTTAATGCCTTTTAAAACCAGACACAGGATTCGGGATTACTGACTGCTTTGAACAACTGCCTTACGGTCCTCTCTGGACAAACAAGCTTACAACCGTCTCCTTTTCACAACTGATTATGGTCCAGGAAACACTGCCAGGTCCTACCTGCCTGTGCATTTAGTCATAAAAAAGGCCGTTTGTACTTTAACGCTGGTAAGCAGCTCTCTTGTTCAGGCCTTCTGCAAACTGGAGAGAAGGACTACCTGGCGAGGGCACTTTCCTCCCTCACCCCCCACGGAAGCTGGGCTCCTCGTGGCATGGGTGTCTGAACTAAAGACGGCAAGGCTGTGACAGGGGTCAACTGCTCTCGTACTGTTACACTATCTTGCATCTCAACTGCTCTACTGTGGTGTTTAAATTTACAGGAAGAGTATTTCTTACCAGGTTGCGGCTGCTTTCTGATTCTCGGATTCTGAGTGCCTCTCACTATATTTACCCTCTGTTTTTGTGGAGATTTCTTCACAGGTGGTTTAGCCCATGGAACAGTTTTGACTGGAGGTTTCTCTTGTTTCCTTGCCCGTTTAGCATCCATTGCCACTGGAACATCTTTAGAAACGGGAGCGTCTTGGTTCTTCCTATCCAGTTTGGTTGTCTGTACAAACTGTGCGGTCAGCACTTCAGCACCTTAGGCAGAAAAGACACCGTATTTTAAAGGGTGGGCGCTCAGATATTTATCAGCATAGCTTCTCTTTTTCTTTCTTTTGTTTAAGGGTGGGTAACTTGAGTAACAGAATAAAATACAAAAGTTTGGGTATTTCATTAAAAGGTTTTTTTTAAAAACAAAGCAAGAGGTAAAAGTTCTCATATAAATACAGAAATATGAACTTGCTAAGTGTTGGTCTATATCCCTATCGGGTTTAGAAGAAAAATACCAGAGTAATAACTACAAAAACAAGGTATGACTTAATCTTTGCTGAGCGATGTGCAGGCAAGGATGGATGTGCTAGTTCACAGCACTGGGTGACAGTTCAATTCACTCAAAAGCGACACAGCTCCCATAAGGCCATGTGGTTAAAACTATAATCACACTGTAGACAAGAGGCGGTCGTTTGCAAAGAGCAATCTTACATATTTTACTTTACTACACCTAAATATCGAAGTCTTAATACCACTCGAAAAATCACCTTTTAAAAGAAGACAGAGGAAGGTACACGGAAGAAAGTCCTCATCTGACTTAATTTCCTATAAATCTACTCTAACTGCTCACTTCTCTTATGGAGTGTTCAGCTTTGCTTCTCACGGTGAAGGAAGGAAATAGCAAAAGGTGGAGGCACACAAGGAGAGAAATACTACCCGCTTATATCACACATGGGAAGTTTCAGTATTTTAAGAGCTAAAAAAAAATTTTAATAAATGCTTCCTTTGAAAACTTCTTCCCCATTGACTTTTCATAATTTCAGTTGTTCCTACCAAAAAATTTAGGCCCAAAGATGTATAACATAATCACACACATGAATGTTTGCAAATATTTCTCAATTATGTTAATACAGAAAACACGATACTAAACAGTTTAAGAAATTGTGATGGCTAACAGTGAAATGCAGAAAAGAGACCAATTTCATATCACTCTTGGGGGTGAGAGAAATCAGTGGTTTTTAAAAAAAGCTTTTAGAATCTCTTAATGTTGAACATTTCTTTGGGTCTAACTATTTTCCTCTCTACTGAATTATTAAAAGGCAATGAAGTATTATATATATATATATATGTATATATATGTATTTTTTTTTGAGACTAAGACTGCTGATTCTACACAGTTACAATTTCTGAAATTTTTATAAAAAAAGGCAAAACATTAATCAAGAAGGAGAACAGTTAAGCCATCCCCAAGACCTCCAAATAAATAAATAAATAAATAAGTAAGTAAGTAAGTAAATAAGTAAATAAGTAAATAAATACCCAATCACCGCTCCCCTCCGCACCCCCCCCCCCCCGAAAAAGCTGAGATGATCCAAATCAGGGGAAGTGTAACATCTGCACAGGCAGGAAGGGAGCATCTCCCACAGCCTGGGTCTTGGGAGGAAAAGGGGAGACGAGAAGCCGCGGGTGACCCTGCAGGGGCCTCTCCGCTTATCTGCATTACTCAAAGCCGTGAAGCCGTGTTTCTCAAACCGCGTGCAATAACCCACGGGGGTCTGCACAACAAACTTAACGGGTTCCAACCAGAATTCCATCTTAAAGGGAACAGAAGATACCAGATTGTGTTCCACACAGTTAGGGTAGTTTTTGAAATTTCTGTTTCAGTGTGTATGAGTCTGTGCTGGACTACAACAGAAATCGTGTTTCTTAGAGTGGATGAAACTAAAAACATGTGAGAAACAGTGACAAACATGTATGTTCAATTATAGACAATTTATTTACTACCTCTCAGTAAAATGGTTCATCTGGAGAAGAAACCCAGTAAGGGCTGGCCTGGAATTTATAGTGAGTCACTGTGTTATACTGCCATTCTTTCCATCACCCTCCAAAACAGACACACAAGGCTTGTGCACACACGCACACACCCTTTCTCAAACTACAACTAGCCAGAAATAACTATTTGTTAAACCACAGTGTAAAACCTTAAATATCTAGAATCCTGGAGATCCACATAACTCCAACGTTTCTTCTTTAGGCACCAAAATTTCTAAATTCAAATACTATTGATAGAGTTGGCAAATATTCTCTGTGAAGGGCCAGACAGAATGTATTTTCAGTTCTGAAGGCCACGCAATCTCAGTCACAACCACTCAACTCTGCCAGCGACGTACAGAGGCAACAGGTAAATGCCTGAGGGACCCTCTGACCACAGTCTGCTGACCCCTTCTCTGAGGAGTCATAGCGCATTTGTTCCCAGTTTTAAATAAAATACACTACACACAATCTGAGATGATGCTAAGCCAGATGGTGTTCTTGTCTATGTCCGCTAGGGTGCGTCTGATTGTACATTAAATGGCTCTAGACGCTGACTCTCACTCAGTTTTTAGGGGCAACAAAACCGCTTGTGGAACTCTTTCAACATATGAGCCTCCAGGCCGCCGGGCACTTTTCCAGTGGGTCTGTAGTAGGATCCAGTGACCATTAATAAAACTCTGACATACAAAGGATTAGAAATTCTGCCCCAGACTGCTCTAGATTTGGAGGGTCCAGGCCTTTCCCCCTTTACACATGTTCGGGTTGTCAGCTACCACTTTCTGCTCTTTGCTGTTAGTGTGCCAGACTTAGAAGAGCCTCTTCTTCCGCTCAGATTTGTCCGAGGACAGCTCAGAAACTGGATGACCTTTTTTCTTAGAATGGCACGTGAATACTGATGGTTTGAGCAGTTTTACAAGTGAAACCCAAGTTTCTGTCCTATTCCTTGATTTTCACCTGTTATCCAGGTCAGCACCTCCCAGACTTCAGCCTACAGACCCATCCCCTGGACAGCAGCCCTGCGCGACCCGGCCGAGTCGGGGACAGACCGGCGCAGGGCACAGTGGTTGTCGTAACTGCTCGTTTGAGAATCGACACAGACCATGCTTACCTCTTTTCCTCTTCTGAGGAAACTGTCCTTTGACTAACTTGAGGGTCGTGGGAGAGTCGGGCCCCTTGTTGGCTCCAGCGGGGGTCCTTTTGGGGAGAGGGCGGCACAGGCTCACCCTCTTACTCGGCACCGCGCGCACTGCGCTCCCCTTTCTCTTGGGCTGAACTCTCAGACTCACCGCCGAACTTAACGGGACCAGAGCTCCCTGCCTTGCTTTAATGATCTCCTCAGAATTCTTTTCTGTCTCTGTTTCTTTTCTTACTTCTGCCTCTGAGTCATGAAATTCAGGATCTGGAGTCATAACTAGAGAAAATGCAGCATCACAAATTCCATCTGAGATACAAGGAGACTGAGGACGCTCTACCAATAAATCTAACGCAGTGGATACTTCCAAAATGTATGCATTAGGATCGGAAAAATAAGACTTCAACTGAGTGAAAGACTGTAACGGGCACTTTTCAGCGGGAGGAACCAAGTCAAAACCATTGGACGCTTTGCCAAAGAATGCAGTCTCTTTAACTCCGTCCTGAGACGCAGCAGTCAACGCAGGACTTCTTTTCACCTTGCATAATCCTCGGAAATTATGCTTGACTAATGTGTTTAGAGAGATTCCTTTTTCAGTAACTGATTTCTTTGCTTCTAGCAGGGCACAGTTAAGGGCAGGTAAAACAGGTGTCACCTTCAGTGAGATGTCATCTTCAACTTTCAAGTCTTTCAGCCCTAAAATATATATATACAGGTATTAAAAACCTGAAGTCCTTTTTTTTTAAAAAAAAATAGTAACATGCAGAAAAAACTGCTTTAGATTACAAAATTATGAGATGGTTAAATATAAGACAGCGTTTCAAATAGTAATCTAAATGGCAATGAACAGAAGACTTACGGCTGCATTTAATGAATGTATTATCATCTCCATACATAGAAAACACACACACAAAACCAAAAAAGAATCATTCAAATGGAATCAGCAGGCAAGACTGCAGAAGGCAGACCTGCCTTCAGCTCCGTCTCACCTGACCGGGGCTTAGGAAGAGCTCAACGCACCACTGGAGCAGCAGCACCAGCCTTCAGAACTGGCAGCTTTGCCGTTCTGTTCTCATTTGCTGCTTTTAAAATGTGTCTTATCTGTACCTTAAATAACTTACTTCAAATCCTCAAAAGGCAGACTTCCAGTTATAAGTAAGTAGGGATGTAATGCACAACATGATAAAACATAATCAACACTGCTGACATCACCTAGGAAGGTTGTTAAGAAAGTCAATCCTAAGAGTTCTCATCACAAAGAAGATTTTTTTTCTATTTCTTTAATTTTGAATCTTTATGAGAAGATGGATGCTCACTAAACTTACTGTAGCAATTGTTTCCTGACGTATGTAAGTCAAATCATTATGCTGTACACCTTAAACTTACACAGTGCTGTATGTTAACTATATCTCAGTAACACTGGAAGAAAAAAAAGTCACAGTGCAAACCAACTGAACTAGCAAAAGTGAAATCCTTAAGTAACCCCCAAGTCTCCTGGTAACTACTGGTGTATAGTTCATTATCTTCCCTAACAAATGAAATTGAAAAAAATTTTTTTATCTTAAGTAACAAGACTGACTAGTCTGTGTTTCCCTTCCTCCCCCGGCTCACTCTGTAACTGAAATGCTAATTTTTCAGCAAATCAATAACCTAAAGGAAAACAGTAAGGGGAAAAAGAGAAAAGGGCAGAAGTGGACTAATAAAAACCTAGAAAATGTAAGAGTTCTCAGTAATAAAAACCCACAGGCAATAGACCTTTGGTGCCTTCTAAACCCAAGTACAACTGAACACCATTCTTGTTAAAGAAAAAGAAACTGCAAAATCAAGAAACACCCAGCTGAGTGCATCTGTACTCGAGCAGGTGTCAGGATAAGGGAAAGAATGGAAAGGGCAAGAATAAACAGGAAAATGTGACCAGACATTAAAATAAAAATTCCTTGTTTTTGCGGTTCATTTAAACAGTAACAAGGAAAAATAAAATATAAAGAAGTTCTCATGTACTATACTAACAGTTTCCAATGAATTAGCATTCTTCTAAACAACTTCGTTATTTCAAGAACCTGGGAAGGCAGAACCCAGAATGACTTACAACAGATTATTATGAAATCTATGAAAAAGAATTTTTTAAGTGATTCTTTTTAATAGAATCACTCAATCTAAAACAAACAACCACAGCACTGAACCTCTAAATGACAGAAATAGAAAACGTCGCAATGAACCAGAGGAGGTCGAGAACACTAACACAGCACTCCAGTGTTTCTCCAAAGAGAAACCCTGTGCTGTTCGGCACCACACACGGCCACTGATGTTTCTTATGCGAGTGGTGGTAGACACTGAAAAACAAGAATAAAGGCAGAGCTCTGCCACACTGAGGGAGGCAGCAGGGTGGGAGCACAGGCGGGAGCCAGCTCGAGCCTGCTGTTTGACCCTCTGAACTGCTCGTAATAAAAACACCCGTTTTAAGGGTTGTTAAGTCAACTGCACCTAGCAGAATACAGACATCACAGACGCCTGAGGAATGCGAGCAGCTACTGCCATTACGTTGTCACCACTGGTGATGTTCTGCCTATTCCAAAGGGGTGCCTGAAAAAGTACAGTTCTCTGCTTTGAGTAGCTGAATACAATCTTAAAACATCAATTTCTGAAACATTTTGTATTAATTGTAGCTTTATAAATACCATATAGAATTTTATGTTTAAACACAGTGTGATTATAAAACAACGAGGAAACTTTCCTCATACGACAGAAACAAGCTGTTCGTTTACTTTCATTTACTTACTCGCTCAGCAAACGTTTTCTAGGTGCCTGACCCTGCGAGGCAGAAGGGATACAGCAGAACACAAGGCAGGCATTACATAATCACAGACATTATTATTTAAATCACGCCAGTGACAAGCCGAGGGCCCTCACCAAAGGAAGAGTGGTGATGGGGCTCAGTGAGGTGACACTTACACTGACACCTGACAGTCACGAGCAACAGGCTAGATCGTGCTGCTCCTCAGATATTATCTGTTCTCTCTCCCCACAAGAGCCTCTTCAGACTTCGCTTCCTAGCTGATCTCTGAAATTCTAATACTACAGATATTCTGTATCTCTGTGTACACACCGCATGAGCAGTAATTTTTGCCCCTGACAGCCAATTCCTGGTCATGGGGGGCAGCATCACCCGATGGGGGAAGACCAGCAGTCCAGACAGAGGGAAGGGTGCCCACGAGGGCCTCGGGTCCTACTGACGGGGAGACTCTGACACAAGCATCTCCTAGCTACTGCTGCTCAATGACAAATGAATCCAGCTTTGGACATGCTGAATGTGAGGAGCACCTGAGACATCTCAGCGGAAAGACATTTCTGCAGGCAGGTGCTGAAGCAGACAGGAAAGGATAAGCCTACAGAGAAGGGAGATGAAGGATCCACCCGGGAGGGTAAAGGAAGACAGGCATTTGAGAAGACAGCAGTCACCAGAATCACGTGCTGCTGAGAGTTTCAGATGAGGACGGAAAGGGGGCGCACAGGTGCAGGGAGCCGCCAGCCCCGGGCCTTACCTGCTGACGGGGATAAGTGGAATAAATGTAGCCCGTGTAGACCCGCCTGCTCCTCCCCAGAATCTGTAGAGAGAATCAGAAGTTGGATTGTTGGTTCACACAATAGAAGTAAACATACTGAACAGCACATTTTCCACAAAGTCGTCCTTACTTGTTTCTGATATTAAGGCCGACGATGTAAGTAAAATGAAGAACTCCCGCTCTTCTAAGCATCTGATGATGGCCTTGAACATAAAAAAGAAAGAAGATTCAATTCCTCTCTCCTTCCCCCTCTGCCACATTCTTCAGTGGTTTTTAATCTCATGAAAAGTTATAGACAAAAGTTCTTGAAATGTCAGTGTTTACAGGAATCAGGACAACTCTGTCCCCAGTACCAGAAACTGCCAGTTCCTCAGTGCTCAGTCGTGGCCTTGGCAGGGCTACACCTCATAACTAACGGGAACACCAAGGCCTGGTGTCAGGGTCGTGTCTGACAACTTAACAAATCAATCAGAAACGACTTCTTTCACCTTCTCACTGCCTCGTCCGACATCTCTCACTGCTGTCGAAGCAGCCACTATAAACTCAAGGTCAGCCAGACCTGTGACTGACACTTAAGCCCATGTTCACACAAAACGTATCAGACCCCTGGAACTGGAAGAGCTGGAAGACCCCACTGAAGGAACGCCTTCTACAGCTTCCTGGAGACAGACAGTGATGGGAAATGACCTAATTAGGTCCCCTGGAAACGAGAAATGCAGACAACAGCCGTCTCCTCTCTTTCCCTCTACCAGCCCTCAGTGGTAGCTGCCATTCTGAACCACAAAGATAAACAGTTCTTCTTTCCCATTATTCACCATTTCAAAAGCCTACATATCCATAATGAAGACAAAATCAATGTTCATACAATAATTTTTCAGCTAAAAAAACTGAATAAAACATACCACTTTATGAAGTGAAAAAACAACCTATTTCAAAAACTGACAGGTCTAAGCCTACAAATGTGATAAATCAGTAAGTTCTTCAATAATAACTGAAGGGTGGAAAAAAGACATCTTGTCTAATTATTTACTGGAGCTAAGCTACGACACTGACGCTTCCGCACAGAAGCAGCCACCACCGGGAGTCCCCACGCGCCCCCATCACAGCCGCTGTGCGTCTGCTGGCGGACGTTTCTGTCTCCTCCACAGCCTAGTGAGTCCCTCGATGGCAGGGGCAAGTTTGTACTTTTTGCTTCTGGCACGTAATAAGCACTCAGGAAAGAACGACTGAATAAAGGTATCAGCAGTTACATGTGCCCAGAGCTTTGGTACCTATTAGCAAATGCGCATAATTCTTGTTTGGGTTTTAATCAGTGTAAAAAGTGAAAGTAAGTAATCGGCTACATTATTCTGCATTTTAGGTTTTAATAGAGATGAAAGTAAAATCCCTCTCTCTGCTTAAACCTGTAAGTTCTGCATTCCAAAAAGTGTGCAAATAAAACGGAAACACGCAGTGCTATCTTGCTAGTCTCTCAAAGCACGTGCTGAAAAGACTACAGAAAGTTCCTGTTTTACCCTTTGTGGGGAATCTTTGAAACGTCCACCTCTAGCCTCTTCCATTTACACACAGGAAAGCACTGCCACACGTGTCCGTAACACCTCTTCAGAGACTGTGCTCTGTCCTGTTCCTGAGGCACAGGGTCACCTACTGCGCAGCCATTACACAGCAGGCACCAAGGCGGCAAAAGAGCTTAAGACGCGATACCTGCCGTCAAGGGGCGCGGCGTCTAGGTGGGGGACACCGATATGTAAGGGTTCTTCCTAATATAATGGGGCAGGAAAGGCAGCCCGGAGCACCGAGGGGCAGGGCCTCCTGTGACGTGTAATTTCTGTAAGTAATTATAATGAACACACAGGTTTTGAAGCAAAGCAGGGCACTGAGTTCGACACTAGAAGCACTCACAAGGCAGCTCTTCCCCAATGCATTCCTGAAAATACCCTTGAGCTTTCTTCCTTTCAACTTCCAAATGTAAAATGAACTATGCTACTTCAGAAACACACGGCCTATCATCCTGTATTCAGTGGTTATCGGCTCATCGCCTGTTGTCACCCCCAGCACCTCCGGACTGCAGAACCGGGGGGTGGGGTGGGGGGGCTGGCCCCGCATCCAGTTCGAAAAGGTGGACTGAGTGGCCTGAGCTAACAGTGAGGGCCGTTCCCTTTCCTGTTGCTGGCTGGGATGCGTGCACACGATGGAACTGCTCTAAGGAAACACGCCAGGGTCTGGAGGAGGCGTTCTCTCTCTGGATGCAAAAAGGAGGCACACCGCCCTGCCCAGCAGCCCAGGACAGAACCGTCACGCAGAGGAGAAAGCAGCTCAGAGCCCCGTGCAAGTAGCACTTGAGCTTCCTGATCACCCAGAACTGAGAAGTGAGCCTACTGAAACTCTGTTTAAGACAGCTTGGGTTTTGCTTATACGCAACTCAAAGCATCTCACCTGACCGTCCCCGAGGCAGCTCACCTTCACAGCTTCCGCATCTGTTCTGTTTAATTTACTGATTTCATGCTATCTACCATGGGGAGAGTCCATCATGTCAGAGAGGGCTCGAACCTGCCGGGCCCCGTCCCTCCCTCACACGTGTCCTCTGGGAGCTTGAGGAGTCGCTCGCTGTCAAGTCAAGTGTCTACTCCTATCCTCACCCTGAGGAATGTGGCCAACGTAACGGAGGTCTTCCGCTCGCTATGTGTTTCTCAGTAGACTCTTACTTTCTACATCATGAAAACAGTAGAAGCTGCAACTTTTCTTTCTTTTTAAATGTAAGTATTGACACAAGTCACTTTTAAAGAAGTATTCACATGTGGTCCTTTGACTAATGCAGAAATACCACGGATCTACTCTTCAGTCATAAAACAAAAATAACAACAAAAAAAGACCTGAGAAAAACTATCCTCTTATTCTTAAAACCAGGAGTGTAAACTGACTAGTGAGGCACAGAAGTGAACTAAGACACAAAGGGGTTGAAAATGTGAGCCAGTAAATATCAATACATATTAAATGATAAACACCCTTTCAGCACATAAAATAATTCAATCTAGCAGAGGGCCAACTAATAATTAGATGATTTCTCGATTTAAGGAAAAAATAATAATTATACTTGAAATGGATGATTCTTACCAATTGCTCATTTTTAATGTATTCTGTTAGCTTGTCTATTTTTTCCCCTTGTTTGTTTGACAGTTCCACCTCATACATATTGAAGCACATTTCTTGGCAACAGACTGTGGAGAAAAATCAGAAAAACAGAACAGTTATTTTAAAGTGCGATTATGCATTAAAAAATGCTATTATGCATTTTTATGACTGATTTATTCATGCTAAAAAGAGGAAAGAATTAGGAATACTTTTTAAAAAACATTTATCATTCAAGGCTCTTGGTTGTAAAACTTCTTAATAAACAGTTACTGTATATAGTATTCAAAAACAATGCTTTTACTTATAACACCACTACTACAGGATTAACAAGACAAATAAATACTATATAAATAATACAAACTGCAATGTTCCGTGAATTAATCTAAATGACCAAGAAATTTTCCTTCCCGTGTCTTCTGCTCTTTTCCTTCATTTAAAAGTACATACAGTTGACCCTGAGCACCTGTCCCCCACCCCCGCGCAGTCGGAAACTCAGGTACAAAGCCGCAGGCGGCCCTCAGTGTCCGCGGTTCCGCAGCCGCAGGCCACGTGGTTCTGCAACACGCAGTGCTGGAAAGATGGCGTATGAGTGAACCTGTGTTCTTCCAGCGTCAGGGGTACATAAATAAATAAAAACAACCACAAAGCCTCTGTTCCCCCTGAAAGGAATGATTATAAGCTCCCCACTATTTGTAAGCATACCTCTGTTTGCTTAACTCCCTCGGTATTCTATATTAAAGCTGGTCTTTGCCACATTAGATGAACTACCTTTCATTAGTTCTAGCCGGCCTCCCAGGAACTGAATCACATAGCAATTCTACAACTTTCACAAAAAACCCCTTTAAGCATCACTTAAGGGAAAACAGAAGTAAGATTGTGTGTGTGCGCACGCAAGTGCGCGTGTATATACGAAACGGAGCATGGGAACAACTGAAACAAAGCTCAGGACAGGCAGTGTATGTGACATTTCAACAGACCTTTTTGCTCCGAGTAATTCTGTTTTTTAAAAGCAGCTTCTGGTAATCTTTTTTTCAAAGACGACACTTTCATTACATACTTAAAATCTAGTTCATGTGGTCTGAAAAACAAAACAACAATACCATGTAACATAATAAACACTGACACTACTGTATCTTAGTTTTTGGTTTTCTAATATAAATGCAGACCAAGATATCATAACCACAAAAAGCCCTTAAACCTATAAACTCCAGGCCAAATAACATGTATATTAATAGTTTAGATTTTCAAATATATGACCTCATAAACCATAGTCTAAAAATATGCTCACATTTTCTGAATGCATTCATTTTAGGCATAACCAAAATATCTACATGTGGAAGAACTATGCACACTGGAACAAGAATTTTCTAAAAAGTATGCCTTTTAAGAGTTGAAAACTTTCAACAATGTCGGATTGCCCATCCCGCAGTGCCACAGAATGAACCGCATCCAGACTTCTGCACCATTTCCCCTGACTACTTTTTCCTTTTTTAACACGAAATACTTGTAGACTTACCAATGCCTCCTTTGCCCCAAATACTTTGTATATCCTTAAGAAAAGCATTTCTTTATGTAACCACGAAACAATTAGCAAAATCAAGACAGTAACAATGGTATAGTATAATACTTTAACCTACAGACAGAACTTTTCACAAGTTGCCAACTGTCTCACTAAGGTCCCTTGTAACCAAAGAAAGTCCTTTTCCTGCTCTGGTCCAGAATCCAGTCCAGGATGACACACTACATTCAGGCACATCTCTTCAGTCTCCTTCAATCTGCAACAGTCTCCTAGTCTTTCTTCACTTTTCGTGACCTTGATATTTTTGAATAATACAGAACACTATCACTTGTTTTGCAGAATGTCCCTCAGCCTGGGCATGTCTGAGCTTCCTCTTGATGAGACTGGCAGGATACCCGGTCACTGTCTGTGCAGCACACTGGAAGCACAGGATGTTCACTCCTCTCTTGGTAGTCTCACTTAACCACTTAGTTAAGGTGGTATCTGCAGCTCTTCCCATAGTCAAGTCCATTTTCCCTTTTGTGAGATAAGCAAATACCAAGAAACTTTCATCTACTATATCAAACCTCCAATGACTGCTATGGTATTGCCAACTTCTGAATTCCGTCACTTTTTCTATACTTACTAGCAGAATTCGGTAGTGAGGAAGAACTTGCCCTTCTCTCCTATTTATTTATTCATAGAATTCTTAATTTATTCTATGGGCTATAAATTCCCTCCCTTTTTTAAAAAAGGGCCAATAGAAAGAAAATGAATTCACATAGCACACCAGTTTTCATCTCATATTTCAATTAAACCATGTATAACTTTCAACGGTTTGGGTGCAAACCAAGCAGAGGTTTTAAACAGGAAGATATCACAAGACGCCTTTCACTGTTCTCCAGAAGCAAATATTATAATTCATCCTAATGTTAATACATGTAATAGCTACTCTTTTTAACACTAGTCTAGGAAAGTCATGTGAAAATTAGGAAATTAGAGGCTGCAAATCTTAATAAAGACTCTAACAGAATTAAGTGGCTATAATCTGCTGCAACTGTAATTCAGGCAAACCCAATTTGTTTCCTGGGGAAAGTCAAACTTTTGGTATCAAATAGATTAATTTAGCCTGAGAGGTCATTGTCCCATGAATGGATTAAGACACCAAAATTTAAAAAGTGACTTGTGAAAGATGAGAAAACTTATTTCGAAGCAAAGGTCAGAATTTAGGTCTGAATTTCGGTCTCCTGCGTCGTGCTCCTGTGCTTTGTGCAGCTACCCGGGAGTAACTAAAACCCAGCACAACTGCTACATCTCACTCTGGTGCCAGCAAGCCAGACCTCAAAATGAGACTTAAAAGACTGTACAAGCATTAGTAAAGGACACTGATCCAATACTCACAGTTGCGTTGGAACCACTGTACCGTAAGACGACCAAAGAGTTATATCACATAGCAGACAGCCCTGAATGATTAATTTCCCTTTCCATGGAGAGATGAGAACTGTAAGAAATGAGGGTAAGAAACTGATTATCTTACTTACGAACAAAACATTTACTTAAAAAAAAAAATGAAAAGAACCAATTAAATAATTTCTTACCATTTTCTTTAAGTTCAAGTCTAGGGGGGAGAAAAAGAAGCATTTTTTATAAGAGCAAAGAAAAGAAACCCAGCAAAACAAAGTGTGCACATAATTACTCACACGCTGTTATGATGAGGAGCTGGTGCTGCCATCTTTTTAGGTTCCCTATACTGAAAAGCTACAATCACGTAAGGGCAGATCTGTCTGGGTCGCTCAGTAACAGTGCTGCCTGAAAGTTCATAGAGGTAATACTGAAAGAAGAAAAATAAATATTATCAGGGTAGCACTATGGAATTCCACGTGCACCAAGTTTATCGCAACCCCACCCAGTCCCGAAAAGTAACTCATTAGACTGAGAAACGTACTGTAGGAGTTTGTTCCCAGGTGACTATACCTGACTCAGCTCAAAGGTGCGAAAATGACTTGTCTTGGGAGAGACCTTGTCAGTATCTGCAGCCACGTGGCAGTCACAGCCGGAAGATGGGCTAGTATAGTTAGTGGTATAATTCTCAGGCACGAACTTGACTCTTCCCTAGAATGAAAATATTAAGACTAATCAGATGTTTTCAAAGAGGAATAATCTTACTCCAGGATTCATTTAATAAAGATGTGGATATGTTAGTCGACTAACAGTTAACTGTGTAAAGAACTACAGTTAATAGAAAATTATCTTAAGGGCAACAATAGTTTTAATCATCCACAAACCCCCTTATATTTCTATTTAACCCTTAAAACTGTATTTAAAAATCTGGTACGTTTGGGCATCTTCCTGAGGCAAATGTCCAAAGCTTTTATCACACTATCAAAGGAGTACACGAACTGCCTCAAATTTAGGAGAACCATTTCTTTAAAAGAAAAGTTACACAGCCCACCAAACGGACTGGCTATTTAATGACTATATCATAAAAGATGACAAGTGAAATCTAAAATTTCAAAAGATGAGTTTCCAAACTGAAGTATTACATAATTAATTGTAAATTACAGGCCGAGAGCCTTCTGTTACGCCAGGACCCCATACATCAGCAAGGAGCAAATACACAGTGAACCCCTTAACAGGCCGATAGCCCCGATAACTAAACAGCTGACAGTGTTTCCCATATAGTTCTCTTCATCAAGTCATGTATCTCCCAGAAAAGGGGGGGGGGGGAAGCTGTCAAGTTTATCATACAATGGTTGTAAAAGATATTTTGAATAAGATAATGACAAACATGGAAAAGATAAAAATATACAAAACATATACCAAGATGAAGTGTGAAATTACAGGCAATTTCATCTGTATCTTTATAAGATGACTTACTTAAAAAATATATATAATGTATTGCTGTTGAGGTCCTGCCTCTTCCTTCACAGGGCCAGCAAAGGCAACATAAGACGCATAATACAAACAGGACTTCTCAGTGAGCAGTCAGAACCTGCTGGGCATGGCTGGCTTTTGAGCAGTAAAGTAAGGAGGACTGAAAGCATATGGGCAAGAACTAAGCAGCAACACCCACCAGACAGGGTGGGACAGAGGGGCAGGAAACCAATGGCGAGGCACAACCCGACATAAATAAACAACCAGCGTTTGCTATCTGAGCTGACAGGTGCATCTTCTGCAGCAGGACCACAGCACTCGGCACGGAGCAGGAGCGAAAACCAGCAAGAGCAACAACTGTGTGCCAAAGCTATGCTACCTTCCCTCCAGTTCTTGGGGACAATTTTGGAATATGAACAGTTCACACTTTAAAAAAAAAAAAAACAAAAACCAAACCAAAAAAAAAAAAAAAAAAAAAAAAACCCAAGAAACCCCAGTAGTGTTGGGTTTATAACCAAAGAACTTAAGGTAGTAAAAAAGCTGAAACAAAAGCAAAAACAAAACAAGACCACAGAATATGTCCTCAAAAACCAGAGTTTTCCTATTATTTGAGTGAAAATTCTAATCGTGTGATTCACTTATACTGGATTATTAAAGGGCATTTAAAAAATTTCTGAGATCATGAAGCTGTCAACAAGGGAGGTCTCGATGTTCTAGGGATAAAAAAATAAAGATTTTTGACAATTTAAAGTAGACAATTAAAAAAAAAGTTGCTTTCTGAATTCATGTCTTGTAACTGAAATCATAGTTTTATAAGCAGCTACTTGTTTTCTGTTATTTAATGCTTAAAGAGTGGCATCGTGGGACGGGGTGAGAGGAAGGGTTTTCACTGAACTTGTTTTATTATTTTGAAGTGTTTTTTTTAAAAAACATATTAATAGATCATCTTTTAAATTAACAACAACAAAAAGCTGTCTTTTAAGGAAAGCAAAAATAGCAGTTATTTTTTTCTGAATTTGGAGAGCTTTCTTCGACAAGGACTATGTTTAGCAAATGATCTGCAAAGATTATTATCACAGACTGATAAGCTTTCAGTTTTAAAAGAAAAATCACACAAAAGTACATTTCGGTTTTACCTTAATTAGATTAAAAATTACAATATAACCAGACTTTCCATGATACCAAGGTCTTGCATGAAGATAGTCTGAGTATTTGGAAATATATACACCTAGGAAAGTATAAAATATACATTAATTTACACTTTAAAAAGACTGTTCACCATATATAATTCACATGTAGGGCTACTTGGAACAATACAACACAAAAGACAAATAAAAGCTAATATTAATAAACGACTTTGAAACTTCTTACCTTTTAAAACCTATTTGAGATATTCTACAGGTATGGAAACGTTAGAGCTAAGACAGAATGTATGTGTCTGACAACCAATTTTCTAGCTGGGTATAGTAACTGGAAAGGGATAAAAGTATCAAATTTTTGGAAAATTTTTCTTTTGTTTTTTTCTCCATGCAGCCCCTCAGTGAAAAGGCCTACAGTTACCTGATTCTCAAGTTATTTTTTGCAAAAAAGAAAAAAAATCTTAGTAAGCACTTGTATCTTAGAATGTGTGCTAATGTCTATCACTGTACTTCGTGGCTGGGCAGCAGAGACATAAAAGGAAACAGAACAAGTCTGCTAGACTGTAAATTCCAGTAAGGCAGGGAATGAAGTGCACGCTACAACATGAATGAGCCTGAAAAACACTGAATGAGGTAAAGTTAGTCACAACAGATCATATATGATTCTATGTACATGGAATGTCTGGAACAAGCAAATCCATAGAGGCGAAAAGTGGCTGCCCAGGCTTCTGGGAGTGGAGAGTCACTGCTAACAGGTATGGGACTTGCTTTTGGGTGATGAAAATGGTCTAAAATTGATTGTGCTGGTGGCTGCACAACTCTGAATGCACTAAAAAACATCAAATTGTATACTTTAAGTGGGCAAATTGTATGGTATGTGAATTTTCTCTCAACAAAACTGTTATTTGGGGAAAAAAAAAAAAAAGATCAGCAGGAACCTAGCCATGAAGCCCAATAATCTTTCTCAGTCCTCATCTCCAACTTCCGCAGCATCAGACTGCTACGCGGCCTTCCGGACGTCCTCTGCTTTCTGTCAATGTCCGCTTCCTGACTCTTCTCCTCTCCCCACGCCCCATCCCTTGTCCCATGATGACCCCAACGTTTTGTTCTTCGCCGTCTTTCAAACTTCTTTGCTGTCCCATGTGACAGTATCTTTGGTTTCAACTCATACCCTCTTCCCTGCCACCTTGAGCCCCAATCTCCAGTCTTAATTCCTTTCCCAACTATTTTTACGACCAGCAGGACAGCTTCCAGAAACACTCAGAAAAATCTCATTATTTCCCAAATTTAACTCGTTACAGTAGTGGTGTCCATTCACTGAGAGCTAAGTCCTTCACATGGTCTCACGTAATCCCCACAGCAAATCTAGAAGAGAGTCTCATCTATTTCACAGATGAGGAGAGCGAAGCCTAAGGAAACTTAGTGCTAATTCACATTCCTAGCGATCAGATGACCTTTCTCCTTTACCTCGTCAGCCACCCTACACTCTCCTCTCCTTGTGTATCTCTTTTCCACTGACGAAGTCGCTGTGGTGCAAGTCTGAAGCCTCGCATCTGATCCTCTCCTTTCTCTGACCCCTCGCATTCCATGGTTGCCAGGCCTGGTCAGTTCTGTCTGTTCTCCATCCCCGCTGCCACTGGGATAGTTCAGGAGAGACCCTCACCAGCCCCGGATGCCTGCACTCAGCTCCTGGCACTGATAGGTATCTTTCCTAGTCTAACCAACCTTTAAAAAAAGGTAACTCCTGCTAGAAAAGCTCAAGTCTTAGACTCAAAGCTCATTTACATGTTTAAAGTTCTGATTCTAAAGATTATTACTTATCATCAATGAAACTAACTTTTAACACAGGTATCTTAGAAACTGACCAAACCCCACTTCGCTTATATAAGAAGAGATTCTTTTTTCTTAAAGACATACCTTTCGCCGGGTCACCCAGAGTGGTGATGGCACTGCTGCCCACACAGAGTCCACGCTGACATACCAACTTCGCCTTTAAACAGATTGGAGTTTGCTTATTATATCATTCTTGGGAGAATCAATGAAGTAACACTATAATCTATGAATTTTCCATACAGAATCTGTACACTGTATTCATGGCACAAAGCAAACTTACATAAGGCAACTGTGTTTTAGTTCAAACTTTTTCATGAACTTCTACCATTTCTGTTAACAGAAATGTCATCAGCAAAACTAAATGAAACAAGCTCACAGATAAGTTCTCTCTTGAAGATTTGTTTCAATTACAGCTTGGGAATCATGAAATTTGAAAATGTTTTACCCCAAATGCCTTTCTTAATATGAATCCATGACACACCTTAGTTGGAAGTGAACAATCAAGTAAATCAACTCTCTGGTACTTCTACACCATCTTTGTTATATGCTAATGTAAATAATTCTTTAGCAAATCTACCATTGTACTTTAAAAATCATGAACCCAACCAAAACATTACCTTTGAACTATTTTAAGTTGGATCACTAGCACTGTTAACACCGTATCCAGACACCACATACATCTTTGGAGACATACCTGCACACAGCAGTTTCCTTTTCCCACAATTTAGGTACAAGCTAAAATATGTATGTTCAATTTTCAAAGGCAGCATGAAACGACTCCAAGTAACTAGAATGCTGATAAGATCCCCCAAGCCATGTAATTAAAACTTGAAAAAATTCCACAAGAAATAGAAAATGTCTTTGTAAACAATGATCCCCAAATGGAAAAACATCTATTCACTCCATTAAAAGGCATAATTGATAACAAACCTGTATTAATCCAAATGTCACCACGAGCTTATAAGTATATTTAAGATAGAGGACCTGTGAAAAGTAGAAATCAAGTCTCTTTCCTGACAAGCTTTCACTGTCATTTACGATGCCACCAAACTAAGTAACAAAAAAGACTGATGGTAATCTCACAAACTTTCTAGAACTAAAACACTGATATTTAAATTTAATGATATATAATTTTGTACATTAACCTCACAAAATTAATTTTCTACAAGCTAATTCCCTTACCTGATTTTCAGTTTCAAACAGAAGAAATCCATAAGTTTCTTGAAGTTCTTCGTGAGTATAGTTACTTGCTTTCTTTTCTTGGTAAAAAGTTTTATACTGTATAAAGAGAGAATAATCAAATGCTATAAACATGTTACTTTGCCTTAAAAATTAATTTTTAAAAATGTATCATCTGAATTCCTCCTGCTAAAAAGCTAATGAAATTTATTATTCTTCTATTCCCTAGAATATATTATAATTACCTTCCAAGTGACTATTTCCAAGGATCTTTTATCTCAGCTGAAATGTGATAGCTAGAAGAACTAGACTTATACATAAAAAATGATGGGTCTATTTCTTTTAAAACTAAAATAAAACTAACACACAGACACAGTGTGTACCAAGCACCTCACCTCATTTAAGAAAATGTCATTTTTCACCAAAGTCACTTGACTGTACTGAAAACCATGCTCAGATGCAGAGTCCAAGTAAGAAGTATGGAGAATGGAAACTGCCCTCTGGAAGAGAGAGTCTGAACTCAAGGACACTGTCTCAAAAACTGTAAAACACAAACAAAAATAATGCAACTGTTTAAGATAGCCGAAGGACTGGGGGAAGGGGGCACACCAAGTACCCTGCACATTCCAGCTGCTTCCTTCCTGCGTAACTGAGATGCTTACAGTGTGTTTTGGCTACTGTATCCACACCATCTTAAAAGACCTTGTATGTTAAAAAAATAACCTAAATGGATTACAACTGAGGGTGATTTACCTTTAATGCAAGAGCAAACCCCTCGTGCCTTCGGTGTAAAGCTGGGTGCTGTAACCACAGGTGGTAAAAGCACATCCAACTGTGGTGTCGAGCTGGTGTCAGCAACCACTCAGACTGATGTTTCTTATCCTTAAGCTTTTTTTTTAACCCTATGTCACATTTTTTTGATAAACTAACCCTTATCGTTGTCTCACAAATCCCCAAGTGTGTTAGGTTCCCTGGAAGGCAACTACTACTGCACTCGGTAAACACATTAGAAACTGTGTTTCTTTGGGGTTTCCTCACCAGACTGGACACATCTATTGAAATTCACTTCTTATGGATTGTGTTAGAAAATGATCTTTTTATACAAATAAAACTTTATTACTTTTTTTGAAAGTGTTTTTTTCAAACCACACCCACATGCTATGGAGATTCTGATCTGCCCCTCCCACGAGAGGCCTGTGACCTAGTTGAGAATTACTGACTCAATCCAGTAATTCCCTTCGCTGAGCCTTTGTGCATTTTGATTTTACAAGTCCTCACTCTAGCAAGAATTGAGCTAATTCTCGTAATGCTTAACCACTTGATTTCTCTGTATCCTCTCTGCTCTCTTTAACAAGGTTGGGGGTGAGGGTACAAACTGATTATTCATAAATAGTAGAGAAAACAGAGTAATTTATGTAGCACTGAAAGTTTTGGCCTTACAGTATAAATGAGTACATTAATATGGCTTCCTACTTTTACCAGAACTCTGCCAGTTACAGAGAAGTTCAAAAGTTAGGGAAAATAAAAGCTTTTAAATTAATTTATGAACAGCAGATTTAAAAAACCCTAGACTATCACAGAAATGAAAACAAACATTTCAGTAAAATTACTTTGGATTAAATGGTCCTACCACTTCAATTAACAAGGTAATTTAAAAATGCTTTTAATAAACACAACCTCCTAGTATAAAAAAATAAAAGATTATAAATAGCAAGGAAGGAAAGAAAAGAGGAAGAATCATTTAAGAATATTCTGAAGTTGGTATATCTGATCTATATTCTATTTTACTTTCCCTCAGTTTCACCTTCTCTCCTTTAATATCGTGTACCAGTGCTGTACAAAATATGGATATTCTAAAGAGATTCAAATATCAAAACACCTGGGATAATTAAAAGCATGGCTCTCTTTAGCTAATTACTCAAGACAAACTGGGAAGCCTATGCATTTGCAAATTCATTTTACAAATAATCTGCACTGCTGGCTCAAAATCAATTCAGGATTCCTTTAAAAGTTAAAATTTTGGATTCCTTGTATTTAATATTTTTCAAAACATTAAAATTTAAAATCTAAAATTTAAAAATCTAAGCAGCTCAATATTTGAGATATTTGAGAAAGACATTGCTTACAAGTGAAAGAAAGAAAAGTTGTCACAGCTTTGGAAATGAACAATCTATCAACTTACATAAATTCTGCAAGATGTTAACTAGTAGACATAGATTTTAAGTTTCAGGAGTACTGAATACTACATATATCACCATTCTTGAGTGACAATCCACAGTAATAAACAGAAAACTGTGAGAAATAATGCAATTAACAACAACAACAAAAACCACCACCTATCTAACACAGTGTTTCCCAAATACACGTGGTCAGGCCACACCTGACACATGATGGGGAACACTGTTCCCAGTAAAGCTACGACTAACGGTAATGACTTGAGCAAAGAGGAACAAGTAAGAAATGACTTGTTTTGTGCTTACATATTTTTGTTTCTAAAACTAGTATGGTTAAAAATGCCTCCCCTTTAGGTCAGCACTATCCAAATAGCCATATATTATAAAAGTAATAATTTTATGGTTAGCAGAAGGAAAAGCATGTCAAAAGCAAAGTTGCTAGAAATGCACAGTAAATTCTGAATCTTTCATGACTTCATAATAAATAACCTCAACTATACTCTCAAGAAAGCACAAGCTCCTGGCTCTACAAATAAGGAAATAGATGAGGATTTCACTGAGAAATTACACAACGCACTTTCACGTAACCCTCTAACAAGTGTACAAAGCAATGCGAGCACTAAATAAATGGATGGCTTCATTGTTGCTGAGCAATGCACATGCTGTATTTAAACATTCAAGATTACCAGAATGTTAAGAGGATGAAGATGGGGCCATTCCACAAAGAAACCTAAAACAATATCTAAGCAGGTTAACTTGAAAAGTATCTGTCTATAAAGTGTAAAGACTGTCCCTTAGGGCTCATGTGACCAAGAAAGGGCACAAGGGGGAAAATTTAAGTTCAGTTGAAATGACTCAGGTAATATTCTTTCCTGTAGAACCTAGCTTTGGGCACATTTCTGTGCTATTTGTGGATGTGATCTTAAAAGCAAGGTCCAGCTTAACACAAGCGGATTCTGCTCAAAGTGCCCTGCATCAACCTCCTCCTGTCGCAAAAGCTCTTACAGGGATACTGAGTGTCTGGGTTTGGACACTTCTCTTTTTAGCTTCAAGTAAGAGAGAAGAAAATGATAAACCAATTTCTGATGCTATGCCACAGGTACCTATTTTCCATTTTATAAGCAGCTGGTCTGAAAGCAAATCTTGAGATGAACCAGTGCCAACAACTCAGGTGTGACAATACCTCTAACAAAAACCAGTCACTTGTACATCTCCCCACGACTGTCATGACCACATCTGTTTGTGAATTAAGCACCAGAACTCAGCAAAGACAGGAACGCTCAGAGCCCAACAATATTTTCCGTTAAGGGCGCTCACTAGCAGAACGCAGCCCACATCCAGGAATACACTCGATGCCCACATACTCCATCTAGTCCAAGCAGGTCATCTGAGAGCTGCTGCAGGAAGAGCCCACCCTCTGATCACCTAAGCCTATAATTAACATAAATACAACTTTTTTAGAGCAGAATTTGGCAAGAAGTAACACAAACTTACATGGGCATACCAAATAACCATTCCATTTCTGGGAATCCATTCCTCTGAAATACTAGCATAAGGTACAGAGGATACATGCACAAGGGTGCTCCATGCACCAGCAGCATCTCTAACAGCAAAAACAAGCCAGAAAACCTAAACTGCTGTCAACAAAGACAACACCTCACAACTCCTAAATAAAAAATAAGGTAAATCCTTATATACTGACATACAAAGATATCTACTGTATACTACTCAGGAAATAATATGCACCATATAATATCACTTTGGTAAAAAAAATGAAAAAAATTATGTGTTTGTAGGTGTACCATAAAGATGTAGAAAGATGGGAAATACATAACTGTTTAACAGTGTTATTACCAATGTTACTGAGATTGGGGAGCAGACAAAAAGGAGAACTTACACTTTTACCATATATATTACTACAATTTAGGTTTTTCTTGTATGAGCATGTATTACTATTTAATATATTGCAATTCAAAAATCAAGTAAAGTGAATCCTAATTTCAAAGAAATACAAATAGAGGAATGTGACAATTTCCCTTGGACACGTATCTCTTCTGATACAATTTGAAAACTTAATCACCTATCAATTTTGGACTAATAAGAAATCTGTAGCTATAGGAAATTAATTCTTTTGAAAAGTCCATTCGTTTTACATGATTTAAATTAAAATTTTAAAAATTATACTTTAATACTTAGGAGTCATTAGTAATAACTTATAGCATTTTGTTTAATACCTACTCTTTTCTGATATGAACCCTGTCTTGGTCGTCTCTAAGAAAGAATGTAGCTGGGAGGGTGGTCTTAATTCATTTTCACCAAGTACACCCCCAGAATTCTTGATATAGTCCTGTTCTCTGTTAATGTCATAAATGCTAAAATAAAAAAAGAAAAAATTAAATCATAAAGTGGATAGTTCTATTTCTAGCATATCTACTATACAAATAAACGTCTACTGAGCATCTAGTTTACACAAGGCACAATTTTATGTTTCCCTTTGACAAGTCTCCAGCGCTAAGGGCTAAATTTGCTCTATAAGAAGTAACATGCATGAATTGAAAGCTTTTCCTCCAATTCTTTAACTTCTAAAGAAAATTTTCTTCACAGAAATAAGTTATGCTTATAGGAATCAGTTTTGCCTCATTGAAAAAAACTTTCAAAATAAGATTATAGGACCATAGCTATGTTCTACTGGCTGGAAATAATTAAGTCAAATAGAACATAATTAAATAAACTCTCTCCCCATCCCTAAGTAAGTATGTGGTTCACCCATTCACTAAACAAAACTAGCAGTGGTGACTATTACATACTCAGTACTACGCTATGCCCTGGATTTTGTGGACAAATGAGAAAATGTCTCTACAACAAAAGCTCTTAGACTAGAAAAGGAAGATAAAAACCTATAAAGAAACCAGTACTAAGCACTGTAGGAGAATCTGGAACGTGACTCAGAGGGCGTATGATGGTAGTCACCCAGGGGACCTGTCAGGAGACACTTCCGAGAGGCACGGATACTTGAAATCTGAGTGCGTATTCAAACGTAAGGAAGCTGAAAAGCGGCACTGGTGTACATGTTTTCAAGGCACTAGAAACAGGAGCAAATGCAGAGGTAGAAACGTGACACACATCAGGACTACAAGCAGTTCATTATTTTTGGAATTCAAGACGCTTTACCAAAAAAAATAGCACATACAGTTTTATAATAACACATTTTTTTCAAAAAGGATTTGAGGTACAATTGTGTGGATATATTTAAGATTGTTTAGAAAAAGTCACAATACTGATGATATTCATTCATTATTTATGTCAAGAGGGGAGAATTAAACTGGGAGTCAGGAGGCCAAGATTCTAAGGCCGACCTACCTCTAACTTGTTCTGAGACCTGTGTGTGATGATGTGTTGACTGCCTTCCCATGTCCCTTTTTCTTCCCTCCCTCAAACCACAACTGTGTTTAGACACCGTGGTGATCCCATGCTTCAGGAGTGGCTCGGGAAGGTGGGAGTTGAGGGCTGTGTGAATATCAGTCACTCTACGTTCATTATGGTGACTCCACTCTCTTTGCTTAGTGATTGTTTCAGGAGTAAACATGTGACTTGATTCTGGCCAAAGAGATGTGAATGGATGTCTACAGAGAGAATTCTGGGAAAGTGTTCCCACAAAAGGACACAAGATGCACTCTCCCCACCTTCATCTTATTCTACCCTTAAGAGTCTCATCTAAAGATGAGCTTGAGCCCAGAACTCCCCACCACCAAGACTGGGTTGATCAGCCAACACACTGAGGATGGAATAGAACAGACAGAAAGAATCTATATCCTTGATGAAGTCCCTGAACTGTTGAATAAACTAACCTGGGGCTGTCTTGCCTCTGCGTCTTTCCAAAAGTGAAATAATAAACGTTCCTTAATTTTTAAACCACGATTACTGGCAGCTGAAAGCAGACTAACCATGGACTTTATTAAATTATTTACTCTAAAGGCTCCTTTAGTTGTGATTGTCCTTGTAAGGCTCCTTTCAGTTCACTTGTGACTCCACAAGTGCCTCACTGAAGGCTGTTATGCATGAGGCATCGCGCACTGCACCAGATAACAGATAATCGAAACTTAAAATACAAGATGTTTAAAGCCTCTGGCCACTTGATTTCCACGCACTCAGTACACCTTCTCTCGCTCCCAGGCACAAGGCAAAGCGCCCCGGCTCAGGTCACTCTTCAGGTGGTTTCCCCCACTAGCTATACACAGTCTGATTTCATGCCCCTCCCCGCTTCATGTCCAAGTTTTCCTCATGTTTAAAGGCCACCCTAAGACCTAGCTTCTCTGATGTCTTAAGATTTTTCCAGCTCACATTAGTTGCTCCTCACAAGCGTTCCACAGGTACTCACCACAGTCCTGTTACATGCATAGCTCTGGACTGGAGCAGGAGAAAACTGAAGACCAGGTGCCTACCTGAAAGAGTGGTCTTTAACCTTTGGGTCATAATTTCAGAATTATGTGTGAAACAACTGTGTTCAGGACAGTCTCCTCTACAGACTAACGGGGGGATGTGGAACATGTGATTAAGGACTTGCACTTTGGAATCGAAAGGACACAGCAAGATAGGATTTTGAATCCATATCTTTCTAGCTTTGTGACTTCTGAGAAAACCACTTAATCTTTTGTCCCTCTCTTTTTGAGAGTTAACGTCAACAAACTAAACATAAACTAAATTAAAAGCCCAGTAACTACTAGGCTGATTAGTCACTGCCCCCACCCTCCCAGGGAGTCCTCTTAGGTGACCACTTTCAACTTCAGCTGTATCTTTTGGTTTAACTCTGTTCCTAAATAAAATACCCATATAAACTTTAGATATTCCTTTAATGAAAAACACTTCCCGCTGCCGCCCCCCAACACACTTCTGACCATGCTGTCATAGTTGCAGCCACATTTTGTTATATCGGTACTCAGTGTTTCACTGCTGAGCCCCACTGGGTAGTCAGTTTCCTTTTTTACATGTTGTTTTGTTTTCCAGAGTTTCAAATTACCTCTGCTTAATTTTCAGTTACCAATCATTATTCCAGCCTAAAAGTCTCCCAGAGAACTAAGAATCTCCTCTGAGTAGATAGATACAGCAAGTGTTTTTGGAGACACCCTTCATGTAGCACATGTTGTCCAGCTTCAGTCTGGACTTGTGCCCTCTACCGCTGCTGCTTGGCTTTGAGACCTTGCTGCGGGATGCTGAAATACAACACTGATCTACATACGTTCAACACAATTCCAGTTTGCGGAAACTGATGACCTGGTTCCAAAATTTATATGGGAATTCAGAGGATTAAGGACAGCCAAAACAACTTTAGAAAAGAAGGGCAATGCTGAAGGGCTCACCACTTGATTTCAAGAATTACTACAAAGCTAAAGGAGTCAAGACCAAGGTGTCGATGCAAAGATAATGCATACAGAGAGATTAGATACTGGTTGGGAACACCGCCAACACAATAGGTAAAGACCATCTTTACAACAAATGGTGCTACAAGCACCAAAATGGAAAAAAAAAACAACATGAACTCCAACTCCTACCTCAAACCATAAAATTCAACTGGAAATGAATCATAGACCTAAACATAAAAGCTAAAACTATAAAGTTTCCAGAAAAGATCGTAGGAAAAAAAATTCTTAACCATGATGTACGTAAAGATATCTTAGGACAAAAATCAGTTACCATAAAAAGAAAAACTGATACAACGGACTTTATGAAAATTAAAACCTTCTGATCTTCCAAAGAAGTCATTAAGAAATGAAAATATTTGCAAAACGCTTGTGTCCAGAATACATAAAGAATTCCCAGACACACTTCACAAAAGACGTAACACTGGAAAAAGGTCAACATTATTAGTTATCAAGGGGGCGCTAAATAAAATACTACTTGCCCACTAGAATGGCTAAAATTAAAAAGACAAAATACTCAGTGTTGACACGGACGAGAAACAACTGGAACTCTCATACATTCCTGGTAGTAAATCAAGTCTACCAAGACTTCCAGCAAATGGCTGGTGATCCTTGGCTGTCCATTTACATTTAAGTGTGAGGCACTTAAAGCTGACGGGGCAGGGGTTAGATAGCTCAATGACAGAGCACATGCTTAACCTGCTTGAGGTCCTGGGTTCAATTCCCCAGTACTTCCTTAAAAAAAAAAAAAAAAAAAAAAAAAAAAGGCTGACAAAGTTTGGTGCATGAACAGCGCGTCCTGACTGATAGTCCTCATCCTTGCAGGTGACCTGATGGTGATGCAGCTGTTCAGTCAAGCGAACCTGAAAAATCTGAGTCTGTTAAATATTCTGCCATGGGCTCTAAGTTTCCCCAGAAAAGAAACTTTATTATCTTGTTTAGGGGAAGCGTAAGCTTAACTATTAGTTCTGGGAACCACTCAGAAAAAGACAACTCTGGTTTCACTGTTGCATATGTTAATTTTCACTGAATCTGTATTCTCATTCAGGTGCCTCACCCCGACCTCAGTTGTCCAGCGCCTGCCCCATTCACGTCTCCCGAGTATAAACCCTCCATCTTCTGTCAGGTAGAAGACAGACAGCTGTCTGGGTGTATGGAGTGAAGGGGATGGAGGGCATCAAAATTCTAAAAATCATTGATCAACCCTTCTATTTCTACTCCACCTGTATTCCTGACTTGAGAAGTACCTGGTACCTCCAAATCCTGAGCCTTTTCCAGATTATGTGAGGGAATCAGCTTGCTTCTCTTATTGGCTTAGCTCTCTGCAGCATTCTCTAGTCCACTAAGTCATTTACTACTTGACCACCTTCTTTCTAGTTTCCCAAATATTGATTTCACTACCCTTTTTTAAAATCGCCATTTTTTAAATTAAAGAATCCAAATGACTTTGTGGTAGATATGCTGTTTGCAGATAATGAAGTAATTATGGGTAAGATATAAGACATAAAACTGAGGGGAAGAAAGCACTGCTTTGAAATTTTTTCCTTTAAATTCTGATGGAAAATTAAGAACATCTCCACTTGGGCTCGCGTCTTTAACTGAGGATGAACTCAGCGGCCAATGGAAGGAGTCCACACCCTAAAGGAGCAGGAGCAGCAAACTACAAAGTGCTCATCCCCATGAAGAAGCCGGTAACTTTACATTTGATTTTTCCAGCTTGGCTCAGTTTCCAACGTTCATGCTTGGGATTCCTAAAGTCCTCTTCAGCATTTAACTAATTCTCTGTTGATGGAAGGGGCTGGGACTGTTTCTCCACACGTAAACTGATCTTTGTCATTAATCACTTTTATAATGAGAGAGCAGCTAAGGCATGCTGCCACGTCTTCCCCCTTCTCCAAATCTTCCTTGGCGATGCAGAAGTTAACCCTACATGGGCAGGGGTAGAAGTACGTCTCCGAGTCCCTGTCATACTGGAAGTCCTCGATTCTCACCTCATTATGAAACACCACTATCGTCACTGGGGCCAGCACAAGCCTGTCACCCCAGCCCTCCAACCCAGGCCGGGGCCAGTCTGACTTCTGATTTCAGTATCTTCTCCTCTCTCGTTCTCTTGATCTTCATGGACTTATACCTTTATTCTTTCACTATAGTCTTAGTGGAATTTCCAGAGGGTGTGTACAATTGGACGTGTCACAGACACAACTGGAAGTGTTTACTTAATGTAAGCCTTAGTTTCTTCAATCAAAAAATGTGGAATATACCATCTACTATAGTCGCTACTATTACTATTATTTTTTATTTCAACTTTTATAATTATGAAGACCTCACTTTATTTACTTATATATTTATCACACACCTAATTACATATCAAATCTTCAACAAATATTTGATTAATTTAAAAGAATTAGCTTTTAATGCATATGTCCACAATAACCATTTACTCAAACACATAAAAAGTACAAAGTGGATTTTCAATTCTCTCAAAGCTTTCTGTTCTTTCCTTTCAGAGTACTTATCATGGTTTATAATTACATATTCGTAATTACTTCACCAATGTCTATTTCCCTAATAAACCAAGCCCTATGAGGACAGGAATTATGTTTTGTTTACCTCCAATTACCCAGCATCAGCCCAATGCCTGACACACAGTGGATGTTTAGTAAATATGTATTTGGTAATTGAATGAAAGAATAAATACTACTAATGCAATTTAATCTGTTCCAAAACTCAGAAAAAGGAATAAATCTTCCCAATTCTTTTTTATAAAGCAGTCAAATGCTAACACCAAAATCTCACAAAGAATATACACAAGGAAACTATAGATCTATTTCTTATGACTACTGATACTAAAATCTTAAAATATATGTGCTGGCAAAAAGAATCCATCAGGACATTAAAATAATTACAGAGATCAATTAGGGTACATTCTAGGAATGTAAGAACTGGTTCAATAAATAGGAAATCCATAAATTCAGCTAGCCACATTGACAGGTCAAAGTTACCACGAGGGGCTGCTGCAGCATGAGATGACGTAGGAAAGCCTTGCATCAGATTCTCCAAAGGAAGGTACTTCATAATTCTTTTCCAACAGATGATTTAAATAAGTTTTTGTTGCTGCACAGTATTTTTTATTTATGTATTATTTTGGCCACACTTAATCTAAAAAACAAACTGATGGTTCCAAAGAAAGCTGTTAACTTAGTAACACAGAAAAATGGCCTACCATAAATTGTTTAGGGGAAAGAAAAGTAGATTACAAAAGAGAAGGGTATGTATATATAAAAGTCTTAAGAACATACAGCATGACTTAAACAACGGTTATCTTCTGTTTAATGCTCAATGCTTTATGTTTCTTGTTTGATTATCCCCCCATCACCAGATTGTTAGCTTCAGGAATGCAGGGAATTTATCCTTTTCCATGCTGTAACCCGCCTGCCCAGTACACAGTAAGGTTTCAATAAACATTTATGTAATGAACCAATCAATTCGTATTCCAGATCACCTCATTTCTCTACTCAAAGCCCTTCAGTGGCTGCTCACTGCCCTCAGAACACAACACACACTCCCCGCCAAGGCTGTGTGAACGCCGACTCTTGCTTAACTCCCATACCTCACCTTGATCCACCTCCCGATTTATGCTTATAACCACCTTCCCACTACCCTGGGAGCTGATTCAAGCTGTTTGCTCCTTTCAGGCCTTTGCACTTGCTGTTATTTCTGACTGGAATGTTCTCTCTCCCATTCTGCCCAAGCTTAGCTCCCTCTCATATTTTAGTGAAATCAAGAAGTTATATTATACCCTCAGATAAACCTTCTCTGATCACCCCACTAAAGTACGCATTTTCTTTAAAGCACTCATTAAAACACACAACTGTTTTGTCAGTGTACTTTTGTGTGTGTGTGTGGGGGGGTGTCTGTCCTCCCCACTAAACGGAAGGTCCGCAGAGGCAGCTACTCTGTCTTGTTCACAAAGTCCCTTAGTATCCAGTAGAGCTCCCAGCATCACGGTAGAAATCCAATACTCTACCGAGTTATCTTAAGTGGGTCAAGTACAGGTAATTTTTGTTTTACTTTTTATGGCTTTATGTATATATACCTGAGATTTTACATAAGCATAAACATAATCTGGGGGAAGTAAAGTATTTTCATTTTGGAAAAAAAATCTCCCATTGCCCTAGGTAGAAGTTAGTTTTTAAAAATGATGACAAACTAAGAGAAAACAAATGGAAATACCATTTTTTCCATAAGCCAAAATAATAAAAGAGACTCCATAAAATAAAGCTTCTCTATGAAAAAAATGGAAAATACTATGTAATGAAGAACTTGTGATTTTCATAAAAAATTTTAAAATATATGTAAAAAGTCTGCCATGTACAAAAGTTTAAAAATAATCATGGACAGAAAAAATAAAATCCAAGGTACCGCTTGCTATTATTTTAAGTGCAAAGTCCATTTGGAATCACTGCTTTGTATTTCAGAAGATCATCTGAAACACTTAAGTGGACACACACAGAAGAGCTGTAAGAAGAGATGCCATCTGTCCAGCAGCCCCGCAGGGGTCTCCTCCCCACCACCACACTCACTGAAGCCCACGGGGAGCTCTGTACACCCGTAAGTACACAGACCCACCTGCCCATCACCTAGCTCGGCGGCCCCACCAAAGCTTCACTCCCTAAAGCCCCCGAAGGTGGGACACCTAGACCCGCCCTTCTCCCAGCGCTCAGGCTGGCCAGCGGGTGGGAGCCTCCGGCTGGGGGTGAGGGCCGACCCTCCTCCTCACCTCATGGTGCGCGGGGGAGGGGGCTGTGCCTCGGCCCTGCCGGCCCCTGCGGCCCCTGCGGCCCCCTCCCGCCAGCGAAAGTCAGTGCGGCCGCGGCGGCGCTAGGCTGCGCCTTTTAAAAGTCAACGAGCGCGGCAGACCTCGAGCCCGCACACGGCCGGGAGCGGGGCTACGGTCTGGTCCGAGGGCTGGGCAAGCATGCAGAGCGGCCTCGTCCTCGGTTTCTGACGTCTCCCAGTACTGAGAGTGGGCAGTTTGTTATTTTACAACGATCGCTCCAAGCTTCAATTTCCTCAAAGGTCTGGCCCGCAGGTTATTCAGTAACCATCCCAGACTGCAAATCCCGACCTTACCCAAAATCCATGTCTTTTCACCACGGTGACCCCAAGGTACTCTGACTACTGCCGCTGTAAGGCTTTCTCATTACTGTCTACGTAGCTCACCGGCTACAATTTCATGGGCCTTTGTTATGTAATTTACAAATATAAAAGGCCTACCGAATACGGTTTTGAATACTCCATACCTACCCAGAAGATGCTGATACCAGCATCCTGGGGTTGAGATGGGGGTGCCCGTCCCTTCCACTAAGCCACCCACCGATAACAAAATTCACCAAAAATAAAACTGAACGGGGGTGGGGTGGCGGGAGGTGTGTGTGTGATGTGTCTGGTCTGCTCTCAGGACATCTTTACTTTTGGCCCATGTTTTAACTAAGTAATGTGAGATATCCATATGCATTCCCTGGGCCGCATCTGCATTTGCTAGAGGAAAACTAATCAGGAGTTCCCAGAGAATCACAGCTGCTACGTACTGTACAATTAGAAAACATAAAGAAATCTTAACTCACAAAGTAAATGACTTGAATTCACCCAGAATCATGTAGATTAATTACTACTTAAAACAGCAAATTAACTTTGGGTACTTAGATATACAAAGAGAGAGAAACTGCCTTCTTTTTTTTTAAACTTAAAAAAGTTATTTCCATTGCAAAAAATGAGTTATACTTATGTACTGACTTTTTCACTTAACTGTGGCTTGCTTACTTTTAGACTTAATATTCAATTTTTGAGGACTGTTTTAACATTCTCAAAATCCAATCCTCCTGTAAAAAGGATTTCTGTAATCAGACAGATACTTAACAATCTTTCATCTATCAAATTTTGCCGTCTTTCTTGCTATGCTGTGTAAAACATCAACAGATTCTTTAGAGACCATACTTTCCACATGCAAGCATCTTTTACTAGAATCATTTCAAAGTTTCTATGCCATTTTCAAACATCTGTATAAAGAAACTGACCTTTTGTTCTGGCTCCTCATCAAACTACGTTTACTAATTTGTGTTTTAGTATTAAACTAACAGCCTGCAATGAAAAGGCTGCATTAAGCTCGTTACTGGATTTACTACAAGGATATTGTTAAGTAGTTCTGTCCTTCTTACAAGAAAATCCTAACAATAAATTTCTCTCAGATTCAATTACATTTTAAGACCTGCTCTGGATTATTCTGATGATTACCTATAATAGAAAGCGACACCTAATCCAGCCATAACAATGATTTTTTACTGCTACCATCCCTAGATACATCTCATTACAAATATCCTGGGCCAAGAACAGGCCTCTTCACTAAGGTGGCTCACAGAGAAGTAGGGGATAACCACAGGGTGAAGCAGGGGCTTCCACTGGTCAAAACAGGCCTTAGGAGTTGGGAGTCTTGAGCGTTCCTTCTCCTAATGAGGAGCAGGTGTGCCCAGAGGTTCTAAACAGGGTCTATTTCACCGTACCACGGAGGGTAGTGAGTCTTTACCACAGAATATGACCAAGGGATTTAGTTACCCAGTTAAGTGTTACTAAAATCTTGTTAAGAGAAAACAGAAAGTATACCCCAGACATTTCTTATAAAATTTATAATTAAAAAAACTGAAGACAAATATAAAGCAAAAACAAAGACAAAAGGTCAACTAAGGTAATTAATAAAAACAAACGCTGGTTCTTTGTGAATAAAATAAGCAAATATAATCAATAAAAAAAGAAAAAATATCAAAAAGGAGGCTACAATAAAAAATACGGGGAAAAGTTTCTAAAATTATAAATTATCACACACTATACCAATAAAATTGAAAACTATAATTTATTAACATTGGTTTAATTGGAAGGAATTGGAATAAACCAATTATGATGAAAAAATTGAAAAAGTGGTCACAGTCCTACTCCTTTTCTCAAAAGACCAGTTCGAGTTTTATTGTCAAGGTTCACTTTTCACTTATCAGATTATGAAAAATCCACAAGTTTGGCAATGCAGTCTGTTGGGGAAACTGTGGGAGACAAAGGAAAAGAAAAGCAAAAGACCAGGAGAGAAGATTTACTATGAAGATTATGAAGATTTATTTATACATTAAGATAAACAGATCAACAGAATAGAAAAATGGAAATTCACAGTTCAGGAATTATGAATAGCCAATAAACACATTTTAAAACACCTTCAATTTACATACTTAAAGCCAAGTAACCCCAAGCAAGATAAATACACATTACAGCAAGACAGTAGAAAGCTAAAAACAAATAGAAAAATATCAAAGCAGGCAGAGAAAAGAAATTGAGAGATTGACAGCTGACTTTTCAATAATGGAAACCAAAAGACAGAGGAGTAACAGCTAAAAGACAACTGCCAACCTAAACTGCTATATTCAGCAAAAACATCTTCCTTAAATGACAGTGAAACAGATTTTCAGGTAAACACAAACTGAGAGAGTTCATCATCAACAGACCTTCAATAAAAGTTATTCCATAGGATATACTTTAAGCAAAAGGAAAATAGCCCTATAGATGGATGGTCTAAAAAATAAAAGAATAAATGAGTAATACAGAAAGTAGCCAAAACATGGGAAATATAAACAAGTACTGACTATAAAACACAACAGTTATTTTAAACAGGGCTCCTTCTATCTGGTAAGAATATTTTTTAAAAAATTGAAATACATGATGGTAACATGCAAGTCATGATGGGGCTGAATGAAGTCAAACTTCTAAAGTTCTTACATTGTCTAAGAGGAAGGTAAATATATTGGTTAGTTTTAGATATTGAAAAATCAAGGATGCATGGTATTTCTATAAAAAGGAAAAAAGGATAAAATTTCTAAATTAGTTTATGGGAAAATGAAATAAGGTATTAAATCAATATTTAAAAAAAAAAAAAAAGAGAGAGAGAGAAAAGAAATATAAAACAGCCAGGACAAATAGAAAGCACAAAATAAGAGCAACTGTAGTTAAATAAGCTATATGTCCCAGTTAAAACTGTTGTAAAATTGCATTAAAAATTCCAATAGATGCTCTTTTTTAAGAGACATATCTAAAATATAGAATTGCATATGAATCTTACAGCTATCAAAAAATAGTAAGTGAAAAAACAAAAACTAAACAATCAAAGAAAGAAATGCATGTTAGAGATAATCACAAAGGCAAGACAGGATTCACCGAAACTGCTGATACAACTGATTAACTACAGGCAAGGTGAATTAACAGAATGGCGGAGGGAAACTGGGAACACAGATTCACAGTATCAGAAATGAAAAACGGAGACATAATTACACATTCTTCAGACATTAAAAACAGGAAGAGGGCACTTTTAACAACTCTGTGCCAATAAATATTAAAAATTTAGACAAAATGGACAGAGTCCTAAAAAACTAATTTACCAAAATGAACAAAATTTTAAGAATTTAAGTAATCCTGTAACCAATAAAGAAATTAAATCACTAGTCAAAAATCTGCCACCATCAACACTTAAGACCTAACTGGATTCAACAGTAAATTCTACTATAACTAATTATCCACATGAGAATAAAGTTAAATTATAGCTACACTCCAAATTACATACAAATAACAACTCCAAGTATACAGACATGAAATAAAAATCTTTAAAATCAAGAACTTCTAACACCACAAAGAGAAAAGGAATTTGCAACCCATTTAACTATCAAAAGATTAGTACCCAGAGTATGTTAAGCAGTCCCACAGTTCAACAACCCAATAAAAAAACAGAAAAATGGACAAAGTTAGTACAAGAAAAAGGGGGGAAAGATCTCTACAGATAGGATATAAAGAGATGCTAAGATATAAAAAGGTACTCAAACTCAGTCAATAAAATGTAAATTCAAATAAACTGATACCATTTTTCAGTCTATCAAACTATCAAAACCTACAAGTTTAGCACACTCTGTGAGGGGAGGCTCTAGGAAAAGTCACTTTGGTATACTGCAGGTAAGAAGACAAAATCCAAGGAAAAGCAGTTTGACAATATTTACCAAAATTTCAAAAGCATTTATCTTTTGATACAGTAATAACAGTTATAGAAATTAATTGTACAGAAATTTCCCATACAAAATGACAAGTCTGGCAGGGGTGGGTACAGCTCAGTGGTAGAGCACATGTTTAGCATGCACGAGGTCCCGGTAAAATCCCCAGTACCTCCTCTAAAAAATAAATAAATAAACCTAGTTACCACCCCCCAAATAAATAAATAAATAAAGTTAAAAAAAAAAGACAACTCTACAAAGTCACTCCATGCATCTTTTTTTTAACAGAAAAAGATTAGACAAAACTCGAATACTCTAACTAGTACAGACTATAGGTTAAATAAACTGGTACAGCCACACAACAGAAAACAGTTTTCCCTACTATGTGGAATGAGCCTGCTTCCTATATACTGATTTGTGGATTTCCAGAATATACCGGAAAGTGGAGGAAAATACTGGAGCACATACAATAAGGAGGAATATAAAAAATATACTGGGGAATGAGTTGGACAGGTACAGGGAAGAAAGATTTTCTTCAATGTACACCTTCACATATTTTTTAATTGTTTAAATAAATGATTCCAGTAACTTTTTTTTTTAAGCAACAGGAAGAGGTCATCAACTTGTATATATATATAATGTTCATTTTAATTTGTAGATAGAAGAGAAAACAAGCACCCAGTAGAAAAAGTAGGGAAAATCTAACATTACACAGAAGAAAACAGACCCTAAATTTCTTTTAACTTTTAAATTTAAAACCAGAGTAATATATCACTTCACTTCCACCAGACCAGCAAAAATTTAAAAGTTGGACAACACCATATGTGGAGAGAATGGTGAGCAAAGAGGGGGTTCATTCACAATTGGTGGAGTATAAATCAGAATCACCATTTGGGAAAAGTTAGATATTCTCTAATGAAATTGAACATGCCCATATCCTCCCAATGGAAACAGCAATTCCACTATTAATATGCCCGAACAAAAGTATTGTATGTATGAACTTGGAGACAAACAAGAACATCTATGGCACTACTAACTATAACAGCCCAATGTTGGAAATAACCATTATGTTCATAAAGAATAAAATGGATAAATGTATAACATTCGTACAGTAGATAATTATACTTCAACAAACATGAATGAATCACAGGAGTGCTTCCCAAAGTGGTGATGACAATGTATGTGACTTTTTGATATTATATACTGAAATGTGTCATCATTTGGGAGATCTACATAATTCAATGAACTAAAATCTTCCACATGAACAATGCATGGGTGAAAGATTCCTTTAAAATGCAAGACAGATCAACAGGTTTTTACATCACAGAGTTTGAGAAGTCCATTGATTTCAAATTCTACATTGCTAACTTGTAAGAAACTACTAGGTTTTGATGAGTATTAAAGAAAAATATAACTATTTAAAAGATTATTAAAATATTTCCCCCTTCTCCTAAATATACAGCTGACTGAGGCTGGATTTTCTTCAAATACTTCAACCAAAACAATATATCGCAACAGATTGAATGCAGAAGCAAACATGATGCTCTAGTCATTAAAGATATCTGTGAAAATGTAAAACAATGCTTCTCTTGCTACTAACTTATTTTTAGTTTTGGAAAATAGTTATTTTTCATTAAAAATGTTGTTTAAGATTTAATATTTATTATTGTTACTATTTTGGAGGTATCAATAAATATACCATATGCTTACTGACACATGTAAATATACCTATATCTATATTTAAAATTGGTTAGTTTTAATAACTAATATGAAATAATCCACATAAGCAAAAGATCTTTGGGGTCCTCAATAGTTTCCAAAAGTGTAAGGGAGTCCTGAAGTTTCTGAATTGCTGACCTACAGGCACATACTTCAACAGGGATGACTCTCAGAAGCACAAAGTTTAACGAAAGTAATTCAGAATATACAGTATGATTCTACTTAAAGTGCAAGAACAGGTGAAAGTGCACATGCTGGTTAAAGATACATACACAGTTGATAAAACTGTAAAGAAAAGCAAGGGAATAATTAACACAAAATTCAGGATGCCCATGGTGATGGAGGCAGGGAATCCTTTGTTTCTGGCGAGAGGCACACATTAAAAGCTACTAAGATACTTGTTTTATTCTATTAAGCAGAATACATAGATACACTTTTTTAAAACAGTACATACAAATGGTATGTTTCACAACAAAAATTTTAATAGAAGAAACAGAGAGATACCTATTCTCCTAGAAAGAAAAACTCAAAAGAATGTCTCTTCTCAAATTAGTCTATAAATTCAATGGAATCACAAATAATATCCCAACAAGACTTTCTATAGAACTTGAAAAGATGGTTCTAAATTTCATTTGGAAGAAAAACGCACAAGAGCCCAAAGCTTTTTTGAAAAGAAAGCACCAACCATATTACAAAGCTACAAAAACTAAAACAGTGTGGTAACAGCTAAATGGGTCAAAGTAAATAATAAAGTTCAGAACCCAATTAAAAAAAAAAACTAGCAAAGTATATAAGCTGGCCAAAAATGCTTAATTTTCTTATTACCCAAGGAAGACAAACATTTAAATGAGATATTATTTTCAATTATTGGAAAATTAGTAAAATATTAGCATCAAGCGCTGGCTAGTGGGGAGATAAAAACAACTTCCAAGAGACTGAATGTAAAAGGGTACACTCATTTGAGGATAATTTAATAGTATTATTATCCATCATTCTCAAAAGGAACCAATTCTGTGATTCACAGAAATACTGTAATAAGCACATGGAACATTGTTTATAATGGCAAAAAAGATAATCACTGCAGCATTTTAATTAGAGGAGAAAACTTGAAAATAAATGTCCATCAACAGACGAATGAAAAACTCATTTGTTACACAGATGCCATATCTATTTAATTATACTAAATAGATATATCATACTGCATTTATTTAACAAACACTGTCTCAGGCAAATTTTTAGACACTGCAGATTTTAATTCATTTAAGTAATTACGTTTGGATTACAAGAGATGCTCATGACACAGCTCTTTTCAAAAAGAACTGGTTGCACTTGGACAAATGTCCTGAAAACACGAAGTTTCAAAATTTCTTTCTCTTCCTTAAAATAACCGAATAAACACCATGTCACTTTTAATTTTTCTCTAATCTAGGTTATTTACTGATGTACTGAACATATTGTATAGAGCTATCCAGTTCTGGAAGTCAGTTTTCAACAGAAAAGTATACTTACGCTATTAAGGAATAGGAACTTTGCTATAAATCTCCCAAGCAGGCTTATTACCAACGTCAGAGCCTATGATATTAAATACCGTATCCAAACCCCTGTTCCCTTCTGGTGTTCTTCTGGAACACCGTGGGCCCAAGGATCACTAATGTTACTGCAGTTAACACCATATGCTTGTACAACACTTAGGTTTAGAACATATTTTCAAAGACCTTACCATTCTAATTTTAACTTACAAGGAGAATAAAGGGTATTTAAATTTCTGGATTTCAAATACACAAATGGTGATTAAAGTGAAACGAGGACTTTCGAAGTATCTCCCTTAAATTTGGAGGTTAATGTGCCACGTTCTCCCAAAGTGCTGCCTGGTGCCACCTTCAGACAAACTGCTGGGTTGCATGGACCAACCTATCGTGACACTCCTTTCGCACTACCTCGGTTTCCTGCTAGATGACCCTCCCGGTGGATAGACCTCTTCGTTTTCTGCCTACATGAAACCTCTACAGAAAGAAACTGTTGGCGCGGACTTTACAAAGCATCCACAGCCCAGGCCAGACCAAACGAGTAAAGCTTCCCCCCAGGTGTTTGTCGCAACGTTCGCGAGGGTGGAGCGGTCCTCGGACAGGCAACTCCAAGGCAAGGCTTAAAGCATCCCAGACTTTCAGAACGGGGACAGAGGGCCTCGGAAGCCCTGCTCGAGCCCGTCAAACGCTGACTTACTGGAAACAAGTGAAGATCCAGGTGTTAGCATCTGAGAACAGCCGCACGTCAAGTGTTCGGGAAAGCAGCAAAGCAAAGCAAAAGCGATTCTGAATGCCCAGACCCGCGCCACCGCCCGCACCCCGGAGCAGGGCAGACAGGCAAGAACGCGCTAGTCGCTCGGCACGCGAGAAAAGCAGAGTCGCCTGTGATTTTCCGTGAGATGACAAGTGCCAGCCCCCGCCCCGCCGCCCCTGCGCCCCCCGGGCACCGGCGAGGGGAGGTTTACCTGTCCTAGGCGCCGCCGCCGCCGCCCCCCGGGACTTGGGGTTAGGGTTCAATTTCTTCCCCATGCTCGGAGATGCTGCCCGCTCCTCCACGCGCCTCCTTCCCCTCGCTCCCTCGCGGCCGGTGTGACAGACTCCGTCGGACCCGCGAACGAGCCAGGGAGCCCTCGGGCCGCCCCTTTCCGGGACTCCCCGCCTTCCGGTTTCCACGGGGCGCCGTCGCCCGCGTTCTCGCAGGCTCGTCAGCGGCGCGCAGGACCCTCCACGTCGCAGCCCGTCCTTCCCCTCCGCCCGGGTGCCAGGAGCGCGACGTGGGGCGGCCCCGAGGAGCCGGCTGGAGGGACGCGGGCCCGGCGTCCAGGCTTGGAGCCCGCAGGCCCCGCCGCGCTCGTCAGCCAAGCGTACTCCCGGCCCCAGAGGGTCATAGGAAGGCACCGACCCCGAGACGCCCCCCCGCCTGAAGGAACATGTCGACTTTCCCACTGACGGGCGCTGGGACCCGGAAGTAAAACCCTGCGCCCACAGGAAGAGGAGGGGGGGAGGAGAAAAGAGAGAAAGTGAAAACTGAACTGTGGCGTCTCGCTAGGCGGCAGGAGCCAATCGCTGAGGAGAACTCGACGCGCAGGCGCCGGCTGCGGCCGGCGTCCACGCGGCGCTCGCCGCTTCCCTCTGCGCAGGCGCGAGGCCGCTACAGGTCCCCGGACCGCCCTGAGTCTCCTGCTGCAGCTGCTGCTGCAGCTGCTGCAGCGGCGCTTGTTTTGTGTTGCCCCAAAGCGACGTCGCCGAAGTCACAACCTTGTCATTTAATAAACGATAATCCATGTAACCTTTGTTTGTGTGCTGGTTTCCTAGGAAGACACCTCTGGGACTTTATAATCCAACGCAGAGAGAGCTGAGGGAACGCAAGTAGCATTAATTCTACCGATGAGAGGTAGCAGGTGCTACAGACACTTAACTGGGAGCCAGGCACTGAGCCAGGTGATGGGAATGGAGTGACTTATTACCGTTTACTGGGGCCAGGTGCTGAATTAGGCACGAAGATCGCAGTGGTGAATAAGCCAGACAAGGACCCTGCACACAATGGAGCTTATTCTAGAGGTGGACGACAGTTGCAAGTAAACTACCGCCACTACCACCAAAACAGAATTTAATAATTCTGTGAAATGCTGGAGGAAGGGGTTGGAGGCTGGAGCCAGGAGCAGAAGAGGCAGAGCTACAAGGTCTCACTGAAAAAGGGACATTTGAGGTCAAGCCTCAATGATAAAAACACACCAAACTAATACTTGAAAGATGTGGAGGACGAGCTTTCCAAGAAGAAGACAAAGCAAGTACAAAAACCCTGGATGTGAAATTGTATTCAAGAACTGAGGAAGGTTGCCTGTAGAAGCAGAGAATAAAGTATAACATTTTTAATATGTACAACTCCCTGATGTATCACAAAACAAATACTCATGAAACACCACACTGGTCAAGAAAGAGAACACTGCCTAAACCCACCCTGTCCCCTACCATCAAACCTAACCACTAACCTAACTTCCATGGTAATCTCTTCCCTTTCTTAATAGGCTTGCTGCCTAAATACACATCCCCAAACTTTATCATTTAGTACTGCTTGTCGTTTGAACTTTATATAAATTGAATGATTTTGCGCCTAGTTTCTTTGGGGTAACATTGTGAGACTCATGTTTCTGTGTGCACTTACTCTTTCACTTTCATTACTATGTATGTAGATGTGGATGGAGCACGTTTTCCTTATCCATTGTGCTGTTGAGAGACATTTGCACTGTTTCCAGTTCTTGGCTGTTACGAACGATGCTGCTTTCTTATTCATGCCTCTTAGTACCCATGGGCATCATTTATGTTAGGTGTATACCATGCTGGATGTGCTGGACATGATAATTTGGATTTTTGTTTCAGCAAGTATTTATCCCCTTCCCTCTTCCATGGTTGGTCAAGCTTACCTCTCGACCTCACTGGTATTGTTCTTAGTCATATGAATTCTTTTGACTGATAGAATAGTAGCAGACAGGAGATAAGCAGGAGTCTTAAGTGTGCTTGTAGAGTTTGATTTGGCCCTTGAGCTCAGGTGATGCATATGAGGAGACCACTGTCTCATGTAGCTGTTGACCTTTCAGTCTGCACCCTCAGACCAAACATATGTGGAGCATATGAATCCAAACTGCAGGCCAAACTCATTAGATTAGATTAGCAGAACCTTAGACATCCTGAAGATTGGTGAGTATGAGAATTAATGCTGTTGTCCTACGTCCTGAGTTTGGGGTGGTTTATTATACAGCATTATTGCGACAATAGAGAAGGCTATGTTCAACTTTAATAGATAATGTCAAACTCTTTGCAAATTGGTTTTACCAAATTAAATTTCCACAAGAAAAGTATGAGAATTCTAGCTGCCCTAGAGCTTGGCCAGTATTTTCTAATTTTAGCTACTTTGAAGGGTGTGTTATGGTGTAAATATGCATTGCCTCCAGCTTTGTTCTTTTTCAAATATTTATTCTAAGTCACTTTAATTTCTCTATAAATTTCAGAATCAGCTTATCATTTCTACCTAAAAAAAACCCCAAAAAACCCACAGCTGCTAGGATTTTGTTTGGGATTGTGTTGAATACATAGATCAGATTAGAGAGAGAAACTGAGAAAACAATTCCATTTACAATTGCATTGAGAAGAATAAAATAACTAGGAATAAATTTAACCAAGAAGGCAAAAGACCTGTATACTGGAAGCTATGACATTTATGAAAGAAATTGAAGACACAAATAAATAGAAAAACATGTACTCATGGGTTGGCGAAATTAATATTGTTAAAATGTGCATAATACTCAAAGCAATCTACATATTTAATGCAATCCCTATCAAATTCCAATGGCAGTTTCCACAGAAATAGAACAAAGTATCCTAAATTTGTATGGAACCAAAAAAGACCCTGAATAGCCAAAGCAATCCTGAAAAACAAAGACAAAGGTGAAGGCATAACAATTCCTGATTTCAGGCTATATTACAAGCTATAGTAACCAAAACAGTATGGTATTGGCATAAAAACAGACAGATAGATCAATGGAACAGAACAGAGAGCCAAGAAATAAACCCATGCATATATGATCAGGTAACTTACAACAAAGGAGCCAAGAATATACAATGTGGAATGGACAGTTTCTTCAATAAATGGTGTTGGGAAAACTAGACAGCTACCTGCAAAAGAATGAAAATGGACCATTATCTCATATCATACACAAAAATCAACTCAAAATAGATTAAAGACTTGAACATTAAACGTGAAACGATTAAACTCCTAGAAGAAAACATAGGCCATACACTCCTTGACATCAGTCTTGGTGATGATTTTTTCGATTTGACACCAAAAGCAATGGCAACAAAGGCAAAATCAAACCAGTAGGACAACATCAAACTAAAAAGATTCTGCACAGTAAACAAAACCATCAACAAAATGAAAAGCCAACTTATGGAATGGGAGAAAATATTTGCAAATCATATATCTGATAAGGGGCTAATATCCAAAATAAAGAATACATACAACTCAATAGCAAGCAAACCAACAATCCAATTTTAAAACATTTAAAAATGGGTAAAGAATAAACATTTTTCCAAAGAAGACAAACAGATGGCCAATAGGTACATGAAATGATGCTCAACATCACTAGTCATCAGGGAAATGCAAATGAAAACCACAGTGAGTTATCACCTTATATCTGTTAAGAGTAGCTATTATCAAAAAGATAAGAAATAACAAATATTGGTGAGGCTGTGAAGAAACAGGAACACTTGTGTACTGTTGGTAGGAATATAAATTGGTGCAGCCTCTCTGGAAAACAATATGGAGGTTCCGCAAAAAATTAAAAATAGAACTACCATATGATCCAGCAATTCCACTGCTAGGTATTTATCTGAAGGAAATGAAAACACTAACTCAATAATATGTACCTTCTATGTTCACTGCAGCATTATTTACAGTAGCCAAGACATAAAATCAACCCAAGTGTCCACTGATGGATGAATGGATAGAGGAAATGTGGAATCATTTGTAAACATGTTCTTCCCTTCTGTCATGAGACTTCAAAAGTTAGTTTTTTTTTCTTTTAAACGAATGTGAACAATCTGGACTTTACGATTTCTCTCGAAAGCTGAAAGAAACAGGGAGTATGCCGGGGCCAGTAGGAAGTCTGTCCTTAAAAGGAAAGCATGAGAAGACTGGAGAGTTGCTAAGCTCGATCAGTGCCAAGGAAGGTAGTGAGTTGTGGCAGCTGAACGCGTTGCATATGGACACCTAGACACGTGAACATGTTTTGCAAACGGACACAGACACGCTCTGCACACAGACACAATGTGCACGTGGACACATTTTGCACACAGGGGCATGCTTTGCACGTGGACACATCACGGTTTGCACAAGAACAAGTATCTTGCGCACGATCACACATGTGCCCAGAAAAGCCTGTGGCAGCGACCACGGAGTTGGACGCAGGTGACCGCGGCGTGGCGCTGGCCCGAAGCCCGGGCAGCTGCGGTGGCCGGGCCGGAAACTACAACTCCCGGCGCCGATTGGCCCCGCCCAGCCGGCAGCGGGGTCCCGGCCCAGGTCCCGGCGCAGGTCCCGGGGCGCGAGTGGCCGGGCCGCGGAGCTGGGGCGCGCGGAAGCCGGCGGGCCGCATGGAGCCCCGCGGGGCGGACGGCTGCTTCCTGGGCGACGTAGGTAGGTGCGGGACCGCAGGCTGCGGGGAGCGCGGGCCGGCCGAGGAGCGAGCGCCAATGGGCTGGCTCCTGGGACAGAAGGGTGGACCTAGGGACATTCGCCCCGAGCGGTGACGCGGTGACGGAGGGCCAAGTCCTTAACTCAGCAGGTCGGTCCCGGGATCCCATGCATCTCAGACTCGGCTTCTGCGTCCCGCGCCTTGCTCGTCCCCACAACCCGTGGCCGGGATCGGCGCATTGCAGGGCTGCTCATCCTTGGGAGGACTTCAGAACTGCAGACCCACCGGAGCGCGGCGCACCCGGGTGTGGTTGCGTGCGGGGGAGGGGGGTGCGCAGTCGTTGCCAGGTTCCGAGGACAACTTAGGAAATGCCTTGGCGGGATCCCTGGCCCAAGCCCGGGGTGGGAGCTGGACCGTCTTCCAGGCGCCCTGTGAGAAGGTCAGGCGCGGGGTCATTAGCATCCTACAGACACCCAGGAATCCGATCCAGGAGGGGGATGTGCCCTGGTCGCACTGTGCGAACCATGCACCTTGGATCTTCACTGAACCGTCTCTACCACTTGGCCAACCCAAGAATAAAATGGACTGGAGGGCAAAGGGCCATTTTTTGGGGGAGCAAACTTTCCTGCCTAGGAAGCAGTTTTAGAGCAAATGAAATGAGCAGTGAAAGCACTTTGAAAACCTGGAAAGAAAAAAAAAAAAAACTGAAGTATTTTTACGCTGATTGAAAAAAAAAGGAGCCGAATAAAAGTGAGAAGTCTTAAGGGTACATTTAGCTTAAGGGGAATTGCAGTTCTAGCAAAGCAAAGCAATTTTAATTGGTTTTGCAAAACAGCCACTTCGGACATGATCAAAGGCATTTAATAAGCGTCTGTTTTTACTTGGCATTCCGCCCCAGGCAGACTCAGGGCTTTGACCCTGCCAGTGGGATCTGTGCTTGGTTGGTTCAATTAAATAAGCAATGAACAGCTCACCAGGAAAACCTATTTAAGCTCATTTTAATATTTTTGTTCATGTACAACATTCAGCAGCCAGCATCGCTTCTGAACATGTTGTTTGTGGGAATGTATGTAGTTCAGGGAATGTATCTTGAGAAGAAAATACATTCTGGACTAACTGATGCACGGCTTCTGGGGTTCCTGGCCACTTTTGACTTTGTCATTGTTTTATTTCATTTATTTCTCTGAAGACATGTCCTGCTGACATTTTTATTCTCAACACTAATGAATCAGCTCAGTGTGTTCAATCCAAAACAACCCTGCTCTCCCAGCAGAAGTTCCCGTCATAGGAAGTTTAACCTAATGTAATATTCTGATCTCAAATTCTGTATATGTGGTGTACCCTAACCAGACCAGGTAGGTTTGTTTTTCATATGATACCTCACAGAGGTAAAGGCTGCAGTCTTAGGATATGCCCTTATAAGTAAGAATGTAGGGAGAGTCACATCCTAAGCTGAATCTAGTGTTTATTAGCAAATGTAATACACATCATCATCGACCCAAGGTTAAGTGTTATTTGCAGAGCTGAAAAAGATGATCTCCGAATTCAGCCTGTGTGCTCAAGAGCTTCTCACTTGGAAGGAAGAGGCTGGCAGAAGATGAAAAGGTGCCTTAGGGATCTGGGCTCCAAGCAAGGTGGGCTGTTAAGTTCTTCAGTTATCCTTAAACAGTTCATTGGCTTCTGGGGTGTTGAGAAGGTGAGATGGAGCGGGAAAAGGAGAGGCAGCTCCTGGGACCGCAACGAGAGCCACGGAGCTGCTAGGTTGTGTGCCGGGCACGGGCCATACGCCCTGTGGCAGACACGGGACAGTCATCATTATTGGTAACTCAGAGGTGAAACTGAGTCTGCATAGCTTATAAAGCCATCAGGCCAAGGTTTTAACCCAGGTGTTTCTTTTTGTTTGTTTAGTTTTTGCTTGTTTTATATGTTAAAAGGGGTCCAGGCTGTTTTCCACTTCTTGGTAACCTCTTTCCACTGTTCTCTTTTGCTTTCACTTACTCTTTTTCACTTTCTCTTTTCCTCTCTTAATCAAGTTTTGACTTCTTGTCTCCGTAACACATCTTAAAACCACTAGTTTACCGACAAACAATATTCACGGCATTCATATGAAAAACCTTTTGCTGAAAAACCTCTTAAAAAGCAACCAAGTACTCAGCCCCAATCTCCTGAGTGAGGGTTTCCTCATATCAAAATACAGATTTCTGTTTTCCCTTAGAATCAAAGTGACCGGTCATTCCCCGCAGGCTGGGCTTTACTTCGGACTGCACTGCTAAACAAGGGTGATCACGATAAAGCACTTATTAAACACCCGCTTGTGCCGGGCTCGCTGCATATACTGTGTCTCCGGTTCCCATGGCAGCAGATGCATTCTGTGCAGCAGGTGTGTTATTCTTAGGCACTGGTCTCGTCCTTGTGGGGTTTTGCTCCCTTCCCCCTGTTTTCACTCTGTTACTATCAAAAGAATATATATATACACACACATTCTTTTTCAGATTGTTGTCCATTATAGGTTATTACAAGATACTGAATATAGTTCCCTGTGCTGTACAGTAGGTCCTTGTTGTTTATCTATTCTATATATAGTAGTGTGAGTGTGTTAATCCCAAGCTCCTACCCTGTGACATTTTTAGAGTGTCTAAAAGACTCCACTCTGTCCCAGGTGCTCTGATGGGTGCTGAGGAGACACCCTGTGACTTTTTGCCAGCGGGGAGTTCACACCCTGTGTGTTTGCATGCACTTCTCTGCACCTGGCTTAGACGGCGAAGAAACGCCAAGCTCGCAGCATGGGAAGCTGGGCTGTCAGCGGGCTCCAGGCCCCATGTGATCAGTGATTCACCTGGTGGTCCCATCTCCTGGGCTTGGCCATCTCCGGGGTTCTGGTTCCGTCTTCAGGCAGGTAGCCCGATGGCTGCAGAAGTTCCCAGCTTACCTCTAGGCCATATACCGGGGAAGGAGGGAGACAGTCTTCGCCGGTACCTTCTTGGGAGCCAGGGGCGTGTTGAATCTGTGAACCGTCTCAGGAGGCTCTCCCTTAGGTCTCCTTCACTGGAGTTGGGTCAGATGTTCTACGGGAAATGGGAATTCTGTGATTAACTTGGACCACTCGTCTGTGGGGGGGGGGTGGCACTGAGAACCCGTATCAGGGACCACTATCTTGTCTGTTTCTGCTGTGCGGCAGGCAGACAGGTGGGGACCACAGCACAGTAAGGACTGGTGGGAACTGGGGCAGGCGGTGGGGGGCACCCAGGAGGGGCTAACCCAGCGTGGATGGGGGCTGAGGAGGGGCAAGGGCAATCAGGAGAGGTACAAGTAGACATTACCTAGGGTAAGGTTGGGTGGTGGGTGAGAGGGAGAGGCCAGAGGTGGGGAGAGAAAGGGGCTTTATTCCGGGGGAGAAGTGTCTGCAGCTGGGGTTCTCCATGTGCAGTCCCGAGACCAGCTGTGTCAGCATCGTCTGGGAACTTGTTAGACACTCAGAGAAGGCATCCTGATTAGGAAGGAAGAAGCAAAGCTACCTCTATTTGGACCCCACCCCCCGGCAGTGGGGGTCGCTCGAGGATTTCGAGTAGGGCTGTTTGGACCAACTACATGATCACACGTACAGTGTCTTGGGTTTTGTAAAAGGTCCCCGGGGTTGTGCGTACGTTCACTGGACCTGGCCAGAAGTGGCGTGGTCCCAGCACTCGGTGTTTTCCTTTCCAGGTTTCTGGGTGGAGCGCACCCCCGTGCATGAGGCGGCCCAGCGAGGGGAGACCCAGCAGCTGCAGCAGCTGATCGAGAACGGGGCCTGTGTCAACCAGGTCACCGTGGACTCCATCACGCCCCTGCACATGGCCAGCCTGCGGGGCCAGGCCCAGTGTGTGCAGCTGCTGCTGGCTGCCGGGGCTCAGGTGAGCCGCCCTGCAGCATGGGCCCCTGGGGGGGTGGACGAGACCAGCTCGAGAGGAAAAGAGGCTTAGGAATAGTGTTCCATGTGATGCAAACTCATGGAAAGAAAGGGAACCACCGGAGGCAGCCGAGATGGGGAGGAAAGAGGCTGGCAGAGTGGGGGTCGTGGCGGCTGAGGGAGGAGGGAGGGCGGGTCGCTGTGTCAGCCGCACACTGAGGGCCGGTGAGGATGGTCGTGGACCTGGCTGCTGGGAGGTCACTGGTGGCTGGAGGGAAGGCAGTTTAGCACAGTGGTGGGGTGCTGTGGTCTGCACGTGGGCAGGGCTGGTGGGCCTTGGCTGCAGGGGCATCTGCGCTCAGAAAGCAGGATGACTAAGTGGGGTGCTGGCCGAGCAGCTCTGGCAGGAAAGGTAAGAAGGAACCAAACCAAGATGCTGATGGGCGGCTCTGCCTGGCGTGAATACTCACCCCACTGCGGCATCCGGCTGGTGGAACTGCTGCGCGTTTAACGGCTGGCTGGGCTGGGTGAGCTGGTTGGAGCCGGCCCCGCTCGCCCACCGCTGGACAGAGGTGGGGGTGAGGAGGAAGGGAAACTTTGTGCTGCTGGGCCTTTGCAGAACTTGGCTCTGAAGGTGGTTCCAGAGGAAGTGGCACACGCTTCAGTGTGAACCCAAATAACAGCTGAATTTGGACAAATTCTGAGCAGATGCTGCCACTGTGGGGAGTTGCCGTTTTCCTGCCCTGTAATTTTCCAGCAGGAAGAGGCATGTTAAACAGTTTCAGGCACTCTTTCCAGCCGAGGCTGTTTTCATGCCCTGCCTGTGCTTACTAGCTGTTTGGGGTGGCGGCTGGAGCAAGGCTGAGTGGATCCTCCCCAAGAGAGAAGAAAGCCCCAAGCCGCCTGCCCACTGTGCTCAGGAGGCCAGCAGGCACCCCCCTACTTCTCTCTCTAATGCCTTTGCCTGGCACGGCACCTCAGCTCTTAGTAGAAAACCAAATACTTAGAAAAACTACCTGGTGTCTTTGCAAAGATGCAGAGCATCCATCAGGACGAGCAAGAGAGTAGCCTGCATCTTCCCCTCCGCCCCCGGCACTGGTTTCTTCCCTCCTGCCAGGTGGATGCCCGCAACATTGATGGCAGCACCCCGCTCTGTGACGCCTGTGCCTCGGGCAGCGTCGAGTGTGTGAAGCTCCTGCTCTCCCACGGGGCCAAGGTCAACCCGCCCCTGTACACGGCATCCCCGCTGCATGAGGCCTGCATGAGCGGTGAGCCGTACTGCGGAGCAGTGTGGACGGGAGGGCAAAGGGAGGCCCTGCTGGTGAAGGGGGCTCCGGGCTGAGCCATGGACTCCCTCACTCTTCCTCCTGGCGAAGCGGTCCTCACCCGGGACTGGGCGCTTTGTTTCTAAGGGAGGACTCTGCGTCCAGCCGAGTCAGCGCCTTTCAGAGGCTCAGCCTGGAGCTGTTCCCTCTGCAGCCGCTCGCTTGGTGGCGGCTGTCCCTCTGCCCTGCGGGCCCCACATGTCGCTGGGAGGTGAGGCCCGGAGCATTGCCTGGGCAGGTGTCCTCAGAGGATGGGGAGCTGGCGGGCTTTCAGCTGCCCTCCGAGCAGGGACGGAGCTCAGATGGTGGGAGATCAGAAGCGCCCGGAAGAGGGGCTGCAACGGGTGGAACTGGAAGTTTAGGTTGGGAGCTGGTGGGAAGTGTTTTAAATGATAGACTGAGGAGTCTGACCCCTGCTGTTTTGAGCAAGGTTTGCACATCACGTCCTGTGCTTCGGCCAGTGTGGTGTTTGTCTTCGCCGTGTTTCGTTGGGGTGTGGGCTCCTCCACCGCCCCACCAGGGCCACTGTTTTCTGCTGCCCCCACGCTGATTCCCACAGCTAGGCCATCTTTGTCACCGGCAGGCACTGAGGTCCCCACAGGCAGCCTTGAAGGTTTTTGAGTACTTGCTGAACAATAGGAAAACAACATTTTTAAAGGGTGGCTTCATGGCCATCTGTGTACAGTGTAGGAGAGGGAAGGTTATGTTCGCTGGCCAGGGCCCTGCCCGTGAGACTGACAAGGGAGCAATTAACAAGAGAAGCCGAAGTTTGCTAGGGTTTGCCTTGCACAGACAGACACCCAGGGGAGCTCGGGCAAAGGGTGGTTAGAATTGGGGTTTATGAAGCATCTTAATAAAGAGCAGTGACGAGACAAAGGAGAAGGACTTTGAGCTCGAGGGTGGCAAGTTATGGGAAGGCAAACCTGCCGGGAAACTGCCAGGAGGCAGGGCTGGTCAGTGAGGACTGCTGCGTGGACGCCTCTGGTGCTGGCTCTCAGCCGGCCGGGGTCAAGTTGTCCCTGGCGATTAGCTTCCTGGGAGAGAGGGGAGGGGACAGCTTTACACATTTACATACTGCTTTTGGGCAAGTGAGGGGGAGCAGAGAATTTGTCTTCTAGCTGCGTCTTTAACTATCTTCAGCTCAAAGTAATCCTTAGACCAAAGTGGCGTATTTTGGGTGGCACATTCTGCTTCCTTCAGGAGATGGTGGT